>NC_089856.1:33886797-34219297 GCF_036373705.1 Amia ocellicauda | reverse complement strand
TGGGTCTTTATTCAAGGATGCAACACATTATCCACATTATACTTTAGATTTTGTTACTTTGTATTTTTTTCACTTCAGGTTAACGAAGCTTCTTCACCATGTGACATTTCTGATCCCCTTAACTGTGCTATGCTTACCCTGTTCTCAGCATCTGTCTGTACTGACTAGGCCCTGATTCCCAGCCCTATAGATTGCAGGACAAGTAGGGTAAGGAACTTTTCGGTTGTAATGTTACCCTGTATACTGTGATTGGGGCTCAAGATAGATTAGTTTGTTTGTTTCTATTGCATAATGTTACTGAACAGACAATGGAACAAACAACACATTATTCAACTAAACAAATAAATAATGCTGCTTATTTTAGTGTTGTGTGACTGTATACTCTTAGGCCAGGGGTGGCCAACCCTGTTCCTGGAGAGCCACAATCCTGCAGGTTTTCCAGGTCTCTCTAAATTAACAATCAATTGATATCTCGAACAGAAGGGCATTTTGCCTAATTAAGACCCATAATTGGTTCAATTAAGCAGTTAACGATCTGCATAAAACAAAAACCTGCAGACCCTGTGGCTCTCCAGGACCAGGGTTAGCCACCCCTGCTCTATGTATTAATTTTTGCAATGTTAGTTTTCACGCTACTTTCCTGCTGGCAGGCAACTGTGTAGATTGACCTTATCTTACTTGTTAACTTTAAAAAAACAATGTGTATTTATTGTTCTTTGGAATATGGCAGAAATGAACAAAACAGCTTCTACAAATATCAGAGGTCAATGAGAAATATCCTTCTGTTATCCCAATGTTAATCAGTTTATCCCTTTCTATCAACAAGCTGCACTGAAATCCTGCAGGGCTCACTGGTAATGAAACGGAAGAAGAAAAGTCAACATCAGCTGCAATATTGGATTTGAAGTGGGTTTTAAGTATAGGATCCCATTTTAATACAATAGCCCTCCTGCCAATTTGCTATCAATTTTGCATCAGCAATAAGACTAGGTATATTTATTAAAGTAACATATGTTCTTTAACGCACATCTTTTCACATGTATATATATTATATTTGATGCATATCTTTATATATTCTAGAGATGGTAGGTGTGTGTCAGCAAGCAGAAGTTATTCCTGGAATAGGAGGGGGAGGCAGAGAAGAGATAAAAAGTGTAATACCAAAGTTCTTACAGATCAGGAGAGGGAGGAGGAAAATGTTATGTGGAAAGTATCAGATTTATAAAGTTTGGGGTTCTGCCAGTGCATCCAGGACAAGACTGTTAAGACTATAGCTCAGGACACAAGATTCTGTATTGCTTGTTTAAAATAAATATCCTGTCCTCTAAAGTTCTGGTTTCACTTTAAGCTTAACTGGTTTTAAGTATTGATTGATTATTTTCGTATCCTCAGGGAATTTGCAGGGAAATTCGGAAGAATCAAAAACCAAGTAGTTGTCACCTCGTTTGTGATGAGGAGAAAATTGTGAATTTGTACTTGTTCGTATGAGGCACCAGAAAAAAAAAAAGAAGCAATGTACGTTTAATTAAATGGTCATCCATTTGAGAAGTGCCCATAGTTAACACTTTTAGAAACACACTTCATATTCAAAAACAAATCATATTCATGTCCTAATACCTTCTTATAAAAGTCTTCCTTGTTTCTTTCACAAGGGTGCAAATATGTCACCAATAAGCAGACTAATGTGAACACATTTTTAACTGCTGTAATTTGATTGTAACAAAAAAGCATGAAAGCAATTTTCAAACTAATTCTGTAGCAGCCTAATTATTCCTTCCAGGGATAGATTTGTTTGTTTGTTTGTTTGTTTTTACAACTGGCAGACCGCTTCCACATTCATCATAAAGATGCAGGCAGACCAGCAATCAAATGGTGGAGCTGGTTTGTGTAGACATCATTTGATGTAATAAATCTGATAATGACCTATGCTTTGTTTATGCTATCCTGTTTGTTAAATAGCATATAAAGTGTCTTGGCAGGCTTACATACCAGTACATTTCATAGCAATCTGTAAAACACAGATGGACACTTACCTCTTCAGAACCACTGCATCTTTATTTATAAATGTGTCAATGTGAGTAAAAACAGTTTCAGCATACAAACATCTGACCAGGTTCACCCACACTAATTGTAAGTGTTGGTTATACAATTTTCAGGAGCCTTTACATAATATTTACTGCAGAAAGTTGTAAAAGTCAGGGCAGATGACTTTGAAAGTATTTTTGCCTTTCCAAAAAGAAAGAAAACACAAGAACAAAAATGTCTCTCTTGTACTAGGAGGGTACTTACATGAGAAGTACTAATGGTATAACTTTTTATTATATTCCCCAAGATATTACCAGGTCAGGTGAAAATGCCCTTTAGTTTTTAGAATCCCTGTGAGGAAAAAATCACTTCAAATATTTACCGATAGTGAGAGAAAAAAGCTGTCAATAAATATAGTAATTGTACTCCGCTGTGACATTACAAGATTAAAATATATTAATACAGCTATAGTAATTCTACACTCCTATTTCCATTTATTACTTTGAAGTGCTGTAGTGGTTGCCAAGTCAAATCCTGAATTCATTTGGATCTCCATTTAATAAAAAAAAAAAGAAATGAAAACAAGACTTATTTATTCCTATATAGAATACATTATTATTATTATTAGCAATCTGATCATTTAATTTCCACCACATACATACACTCACCTAAAGGATTATTAGGAACACCATACTAATACTGTGTTTGACCCCCTTTCGCCTTCAGAACTGCCTTAATTCTACGTGGCATTGATTCAACAAGGTGCTGAAAGCATTCTTTAGAAATGTTGGCCCATATTGATAGGATAGCATCTTGCAGTTGATGGAGATTTGTGGGATGCACATCCAGGGCACGAAGCTCCCGTTCCACCACATCCCAAAGATGCTCTATTGGGTTGAGATCTGGTGACTGTGGGGGCCAGTTTAGTACAGTGAACTCATTGTCATGTTCAACAAACCAATTTGAAATGATTCGACCTTTGTGACATGGTGCATTATCCTGCTGGAAGTAGCCATCAGTAGATGGGTACATGGTGGTCATAAAGGGATGGACATGGTCAGAAACAATGCTCAGGTAGGCCGTGGCATTTAAACGATGCCCAATTGGCACTAAGGGGCCTAAAGTGTGCCAAGAAAACATCCTCCACACCATTACACCACCACCACCAGCCTGCACAGTGCTAACAAGGCATGATGGATCCATGTTCTCATTCTGTTTACGCCAAATTCTGACTCTACCATCTGAATGTCTCAACAGAAATCGAGACTCATCAGACCAGGCAACATTTTTCCAGTCTTCAACTGTCCAATTTTGGTGAGCTTGTGCAAATTGTAGCCTCTTTTTCCTATTTGTAGTGGAGATGAGTGGTACCCGGTGGGGTCTTCTGCTGTTGTAGCCCATCCGCCTCAAGGTTGTACGTGTTGTGGCTTCACAAATGCTTTGCTGCATACCTCGGTTGTAACGAGTGGTTATTTCAGTCAAAGTTGCTCTTCTATCAGCTTGAATCAGTCGGCCCATTCTCCTCTGACCTCTAGCATCAACAAGGCATTTTCGCCCACAGGACTGCCGCATACTGGATGTTTTTCCCTTTTCACACCATTCTTTGTAAACCCTAGAAATGGTTGTGCATGAAAATCCCAGTAACTGAGCAGATTGTGAAATACTCAGACCGGCCCGTCTGGCACCAACAACCATGCCACGCTCAAAATTGCTTGAATCACCTTTCTTTCCCATTCAGACATTCAGTTTGGAGTTCAGGAGATTGTCTTGACCAGGACCACACCCCTAAATGCATTGAAGCAACTGCCATGTGATTGGTTGGTTAGATAATTGCATTAATGAGAAATTGAACAGGTGTTCCTAATAATCCTTTAGGTGAGTGTATATCACTTCTATTGATTATTATTTCCATCACATTACTCCTTTTCTATATATTGTAAAAGAAAACAGATCCTCAATTCACTGAACACTTTGCAGACTTTTTAGTGATTCGTTGTGTGATGAATTCCTCAATACATAATAATAATAATAATAATAATAATTAATATAATACTTATATGTAAAGTTCTGATAAAAAAACCTGATATCCCTTGATAAATCATACTCGTACTGCAAATTGCAATATAAACATTTTAAAAGGAAAAGTGCTTTAAATTTAGAACTGTAATAGATTTTATTTTCTACCCAATTAATCAGAAAGTTCTACTTCTCTCTTCCTCAAGTTTGACTTGATATCTTTGATTTTAGTGGAAGCAGAGTGGTGGCAGGATTCGTACGCCTTGTTTCCTTATCTTCAGAGGACCATTTGCGACAGAAATAAAACTCCAAAGTGAAGTTATGGATGCAGTAATTGGAAGGCGTGGGAATGTGGTTTGGGTAGTTCTCATTGAAACTGCTTTTTAAAGACGAGAAGAATATGACTGGAGGTTAAATGCAGTCTATTTTTACTCTACCATTCCCTTCAAGCACTATTGATACACAGCTCACCAAAAGAAAAGGAACACAAGTAAATGCAAACTAGTGTTCTGCTGCAAATTCTTAAAATGCAAATATTTCTAACACTGTATACAAATATGGATGTTTATAGTGACCTCACATTCAATAACTGTAATCAGATAGTCGTTTTGGAATAAATAATGCACACATGCTTACTTTATAGGCCTGGCATAGGAGAGGATGTGCTACTTTATGACCAGTTACTTTACAATTAAAACCCCTTGTTCATGTATTACCTATTTTGCTTGGTGATTAAATGAAATAGATTTCTGTGAAAACTTCCATCAGTGTTAGGATTGTCCTTCAATTGACAGATTTAAGACATGGTTAGTGGTAGTTGGGCCTATTACTCTTTAGTAGTAAAAATAAAGATACTAAGAACTTCACAGGCAATCAATACAACCTCACGTCATTGTACTTGAATGTTATCACAGTTACCCTTTATCAAAATCAATTCACCCTGATGTGATAAAATAACATATATTGATTTTAAAACATGTCTTTCATAAGCTTTTTTGGTTTTCCTTTGAGTTTTCTCCTCTATATTTCCATTATGGCTTTATCTTGGATTACTGCAATTTATATATAGAGAGAGTACAAAGGAATATATTTATTGGTAAACTAAAGGATTTAGTGGTAAACTAAAGAACAGGGAGTTCACCCAAAGCAAACCCCACCGGATTTATAACACGAGCTCAGGAATGGCAGGCACGCTGAGGATTAGAGCAAAATGTATTCTGCATTGGCACAGTCGGACGTTTTCTCTACCTTTGAAATCGATGGATTTCCTCAACAGGCCAGAGAACGTCAATGAGTCAGTGGAAGCCGCCCACTCACTCGCCTCTGTAAAAAATTGTGCGATTATATCGAAGATGCTGCCCTCGATCTTACACATAGCAGCAGCCTATTAAAAGTCAAGCATATTACCCTTTGGCAAGCAGACAGTCACTGCCTACCCATTCCTCATGCTGAGGACCAGGGACCATTGATCTAGAACAAGGAGGTTTAACTGCGGAACAACCATGTGGCAATGCTGTATGTTACAGGTTCCCCCTGCTTGGTGTTGAAGAATGAATCCCAGCTCAATATCTCCCTCCTCCAGTTCTGTCATGCTTGAAATACAATGTGCATCACAACAGACAAAAGCACTCGCATGTTATAACAAG
Source organism: Amia ocellicauda (assembly GCF_036373705.1). Taxonomy (NCBI): domain Eukaryota; kingdom Metazoa; phylum Chordata; class Actinopteri; order Amiiformes; family Amiidae; genus Amia; species Amia ocellicauda. The sequence goes on along the minus strand of NC_089856.1, from coordinate 34,213,610 downwards.
GCAGCAGACATAATGCAGAAAGTGCTTCATATCCAGGACATAGTATATTCAGATGTGTGGATGTGTTGACTGATGCATTGTACCTTATTTCCAGATGTCCTATATTCCTGCTACTAAGAGCTTTATATTTCAAACTGACAGGTGTGATTGAGAGAGGGGCTTTAATGCCTCGGCAATCTCTGAGCCAGGTAAATGTACTGAGCCTCCCCCTTCATCAGCACTGTCACTATTCATCACTGGGGACGTGTTTATAACAGGCCCATGATGTGCTTGTTGAGATTCCGAAGAAAGCTGCAAATGCTTTGGCTGAGGTGTCTTATCCCTCGGGCCCTACAATTCCCTCTCTTGGCCGAGAGCGCTTTCTGATCAATAAGATTGTCTCATCGGTCTGACTTTGCAAATCTTAGATGAATTATGATCCTACAGAATCTGAGCCAGTGATATCTGTAGCTAACTGACCATCTGCCCTCATATCACTTTGGTTGTGTCCACAATGGCTGTAGCTCACCTTAAAAAAAGGATGTTATTTTTCCTGAGATCCCTGGGACTATTCTAAACTTATTCTTTTGTTTTACTCATGATGTGTAGTAATTGTGTCTGTAAATCTCCTATTGGACTTTTAGCTTTAAGCTTGCTATGTACAGATTTCTACAGAACTGGACATTACAGCATCATTTTAAACACACAATAAGAGTTGACATATGAAGATGAGTCTAAAGGGGTTAAAATAATTGACATTTAGCATTGTTTTATCAATGCAATAACATCCACAGAATTAAGGTTTATGTTAAATTCTGTTCTTCAGAAAAAGCTACTTCGCGTGTGTGTGTGCAAAATGCCACCCAGCAAGTTAAAGCCTTACTTTTGACATAGTTATAAGATGCGTGCAAGTCATTTATATTTCCAATGACTGCAACCAATTAAAGTAACAAAAATTACAGGAAACTTCCATTCGTTTTGTTTCATTTTTTTTATTATAATTACTCAGAGTAAATCAATATTGGGCTTCATCTTGTGTATGCATAATTGAACATCTCCCTTAGCAACTTGTATTCAGTAGGATCGTTTGTGAGTTCTATCAGGTGCACTTTAGCACAAGTGCAGTGTTAATGCTGTGATTAGAATATAAATATGTACTTCTGCCTTGATCCAATGGTTGCTGAGTTCATTTGTGGACCGCTTTTCAATTTATGGTTATGAGGCTTAATTTAGTATATTGGCCATTCCTTATACATATTTAATGGTTTGCATTTTTAAGGTACCTCTAGTTGAATCACTCATGTAATTATGCTTGTAGTCTGTTGTTCAGACATGCTTAAGTAAAGACAGGGTTAACCTTGTGCTACATCATAATTCACAAATATGATTACACATGCATTTTTCCTGGAATTAATCTTCAGCAAATGGCCAATTTGAAAATGAAAGAGAATAAAAATGACAAATGAAACCGCTAGGCTCAGCACTTGATATTCTTATGAAATAAGTATTTCTGGTTTCTGCTTTCACAATTCAGCATATTGTGTGGCCAATATCTTGAATAGGATGTTTCTATTAAACATGCATATAAAATATTTACTATTGAAATAGAATTAGTTTAATTAATGCTTATCCTCTTAGAAATCTAAGGAACATCTGTACCAGATACAGTGGCTCTCAAACGTATTCACCCCCCTTGGACTTTTCCACATGTTACAACATGAAATCAGTGCCGAAAACTTGGATTAAATCCATTCTGATCAACACAGAAACAATGTCCATAATCTCAAAGTGAAAAATATAATCTGCAAATTGTTCTAAATTTAATTACAAATACAAAACAGAACATAACTGAATGCATAAGTAATCACCCCCTTTGCTATGACACACCTGATTGAGATGTGGTGAAACCAATTGTCTTTAGAAGTCAAGTAATTAGTTGAATGGAGTCCACCTCCATGCAATTAAGGTGTGTCACATGTCTTCAGGTTAAATACACCTGTCTCTAGGAGGTCCCACAGTTGGTTAGTACAATTCCTAACAAAAACTACATCATGAAGATGAAGGAACATTCAATGCAAATCCGGAATAAGGTTCTTTAAAAGCACCAATCAGGGATATGATATAAGAACATTTCCAAGGCATTGAATATCCCCAGGAGCACAGTAAAGTCCATTATTAAGAAATGCAGAGAATATGGCACAAGTGTGAATCTGCCTAGATCAGGCCGTCCTCAAAAACTGAGTATCCGGGTAAGAAGGGCACTAGTCAGGGAGGCCACCAAGAGGCCTATGGCAACTCTACAGGAGTTACAGTCTTCAACGGCTGAGCTGGGAGACACTGTGCATACTGTAACAATAGCCTGGGTGCTTCACAAAAGTGGCCTTTATGGGAGAGAAAAAACTCAAATCAAATCTCGGCTAGAGTTTACCAGAAGGCATGTGGGAGACTCTGAGACCAAGTGGAGGAAGATTCTATGGTCTGATGAGACCAAAATAGAGCTTCTTGGCCTCAATGCTAAGCGCTATGTTTGGCACAAGCCTAACACCGCACATCATCCTGAGAACACCATCCCTATCGTGAAGCATGGTGGTGGCAGCATTATACTATGGGGATGCTTCTCTTTGTCAGAGCCTGGAAACCTTGTAAAGATAGAAGGCAAAATGGATACAGCAGAAACTACAGAGAAATCCTGGAAGAAACCCTGATTAAGTCTGCAAGAGACCTGGGACTTGGGAGAAGATTAATCTTCCAGCAGGACAATGACCCCAAACATACAGCCAAACCCACACTAGAGTGGTTTAAAAACAAAAGATCAATGTCCTGGAGTGGCCCAGTCAAAGCCCAGACTTCAATCCAATTGAGAATATGTGGAAAGAGTTGGAAATTGCTGTTCACCAAAGGTCCCCATCCAATTTAATGGAGCTGGAGCAATTTTGCAAAGAACAATGGGCAAGAATTGCTGTATACAGATGTGTAAAGCTGGTAGAGACTCATCCACAGAGACTCATGGCTGTAATTGCTGCCAAAGGTGCTTCTACAAAATATTGACAGAAGGGGGTGATTACTTATGCATTCTATTATTTTCTGTTTTGTATTTGTTATTAATTTAGAACAATTTGCAGAATATATTTTTCACTTTGACATTATGGACATTTTCGGTGTTGATCAGTGGCAAAAATTCCTGATTTAATTCTATTCTGATTTGATGATGTAACACAATAAAATGTAGAAAAGTCCAAGGGGGGTGAATACTTTTGAGAGCCACTGTAAAGGAAAATTATCTTTATGTTGCCTGTTACAAGCATTACATCTACTGAATTATATGTTCAATAGCGGTTAGCTTGGTTTCTACAAAGCTCAATCGTTATATTTGTTTCAGGGCAGAAATGTGTCAGTTGAATATTCTTTCATGATTGAGTTCACATTTTTAGATGTACTGTGATGGGATGCATTTCATCTTGGGGAAATATTATTTTTTCTTTAAAAGGAAAAGGGCAGAGATGAAATTCAAGAACAGTGCTCTTCTAATGTGGCCTGGAGAGTTTGTTTTGAAAGGTAAATCAAATATTTTTTGTTTTCCATTTCAAGCAAGTATTCTTATTCAGCTATGGTAATTGTTCACCTACGCGGAGAAAGCCCCTGAGCAATGAAATTCTCTACAGAAATAATTTTTATCATCCTGCTTAATACCAGTCTTGTCTATTCAAAGTAACCCACAGGGTGTGTAGGAAGTTTCATTCATTAATTCATTATCAGTTACCGCTAAATCCAATACAGGGTCACAGTGGTGTAGGAAGATAGTGTGGTCATTAATACAGCTTTGTTATTTACCTTGACAATTAACATAGCATGTGACCAGTTACATTTATACTTTTACTTTGACACCTACCAGGACCGAAATGTTGTTTGTAACCCTTGGACAAACAGTATCCTTTAATAGTAAGTAGCTTTACTTGTATTTATATATACATTTTCTAACTGGTATCTGTTATTCTGCAATGCTTCACTGGCATGGGCGCTATTTACATTGTCATTTGTCATCCTGACAACCTTTCATAATAAAAGTGGCTCTTGAAATTGAGTTCTCCAATGTGATTTCTGAACCGTGCATGCGTTGAGTGGAATGACACAATCATCTGAAACCCATTAAGGAAGGACTGAGAATCAAAACCAGCACAACAGACATGTATAACTCAACATCTCCTTGCTGTATATTCAGCTTCAGGAAACATTTTCATTGCTCTCAGGGCATGGAAGCAACAGTTAAAGCAGAAAGGCCACTGAGGAAACTCACTGTAAAATTATGCAAGCATTAACAAAGTTTCCTATGCATGCCTTTTTCAGCTAGCCACTGCACAATATTACTCATAGTTGTTCAGTCTTTTCAATGATATAAATGAATGTCACCCTAAGGTCAAGAATCAACCAATGGTGTTGGTGTTCATTCTGCAATCAATTACTTTACTATTGATTGCCAGCACCTTGATAATGCAGCAAGTTGTATATATCACAGAAGTCCTTTTTTATTAAACAATTCTCCATATAATTCTAAAACACACGCCAGGCGCCTGTCTGGTTGGAATGACTCATAGGTCAGTATTTCGGAGGGAAGAAAAAGAAAGCCATTTTAAAGTTCTAACATCAACAGTATCTCGCTTCAAAGCAGTGCACAAATAAGATGTACAACATTCTTGGGGATATTATGACTCATCTTTCTAGGCTACATTAAGATGCATGTCATGAATACTTGCAACATGTTTGACAGTTAAAGACTCCCCAACAAAAGACTGCTGACTGTGTGTGTATAATTGTATGTGTGAATATGTGTGACTGTTCTGTTACTCCTAAAACCCTGCAGGACTGTGGCCCTATAGCATTGTGTGCTTTGTTCTGATCTGATGCGCTTTTTTCTTCCTTCAGCATGAAGCATAGCTTCATCTTCCTCAGTGTCTGACTCTGGGAAAAGATTATTAAGAGCCGGTATATACTCGGCTGGCTTTCTGTCTGCACTTTTCATTCATTCATCTCATAGTTCTTTTTTTAACATTTACCTTCGGAAACAAGAGGCTAAAGAGTGTGTCAGACAAATGCGTGTTTCTGAACACTTGGGAAATTACTTCTAGTTTCGACCGGCTGATGCATCCTGACATTTGATATGCTGAAACATTCTCTGCAGGCAACTTTGGTTTCAGTTCATATGAGGATTGACAGGCATCAACTCACACCATTGCATTGAAAATAATAATAATAAAAACTCTCACACACGTCTTTCTACGTTTAGTATCATTGGTGCCTATTGTATAATAATATGTTAAAGGCCAGGTTTTATTGCATACCAGAGTGTTTTTTTTGGCACAAGTGCTGAAGTTCGTAGCGATTTCTTTTTCAATCAAAATCATGCTGTCTATCGTAACACAAGAGCCTTTGGCAGACAAATACTTGGTTCATGATCCTTTACTGTGATTTGTTCAGCACAGGGAATTGTTTGCTTACATTTGAAAATATGTAGCATTAGAATTTGTATTGGAAAGCACAACACAGCTGTCCCTGTTATATGGCTTCTTATGGTGAAATTAAGAGGAGGTGTCAATGGTCTTTGGAAGGTCTTTTCCATTCTTTTCAACATTAGATCAGTAAAGGGCCCATGACAGTGAATTAATAAATAATTGTGCGCCTGGAAAAGAGAGAGAGAAAAAAAAACCTCATAATTTACTGTTATCAAGACTCATTGTGTCCCTTGATATAGTCTTCTTTAATGGACTTTTTAAATTGTGCTGTAGCAGTTTCAGTCTCCTGGGGCAAGAGTGGATATTGTGTTTATCAGCGAGGCAAACAATTGGTACAGAACATTAGGCAGCCTACAAATAGCTTGTTTACTGCAGTAAGCTGCCGTCTACTTTCTCACAGATCATCACAAACAAGAATCACTGGACAAATCCATCTCGGCTGCTTTCATGGCTACTCAGGCGAAAATTGCTGTAAAGAGATTTTTTTTTTTTTTTTTTTTTTAAAAAGCCTTCCTCACCTCAACTGTGCTTAGACAGCACTTTGTTATCCTCTTCCGTAGGATAAGTGGACATTTCATTTTCAATGCCCAAGAGGTTGATTATTGTTAGTGTTAAATACAAAAATCAGCCTACCCTACCAGCAGTTTGTGATTGTAGATGATTTGACAGTATTCTGCCAAGATAGTTCTCAGGGAATGACAAAGTTATATTAAGCCTGACATAGTGGGGACAACATTTAATCAGGAAACCCATCTTTAATATCTTTCAATTTCCGGATGAGGCATTAAACAATGCTTCCCCATCCCCATCCCCATCCTCTGGCCTTAAAGACACCCTAAGGGCGAACAAAAAACAAAACAAACCAGAAAACTCAATATAACTTCCTTTTTAAAACCAATTTAAACTCTATTTGGAAAATGTAATATGGTTGCAATATTGTTCCAACATACAACATACCTTTGAGATCAAAGCAGGAGAAAAAGTGAAAGGAAAATCTCAACACACATTATTGGCATCAAACAGCTATATACACTCACCTAAAGGATTATTAGGAACACCATACTAATACTGTGTTTGACCCCCTTTCGCCTTCAGAACTGCCTTAAATCTACGTGGCATTGATTCAACAAGGTGCTGAAAGCATTCTTTAGAAATGTTGGCCCATATTGATAGGATAGCATCTTGCAGTTGATGGAGATTTGTGGGATGCACATCCAGGGCACGAAGCTCCCGTTCCACCACATCCCAAAGATGCTCTATTGGGTTGAGATCTGGCGACTGTGGGGGCCAGTTTAGTACAGTGAGCTCATTGTCATGTTCAAGAAACCAATTTGAAATGATTCGACCTTTGTGACATGGTGCATTATCCTGCTGGAAGTAGCCATCAGAGGATGGGTACATGGTGGTCATAAAGGGATGGACATGGTCAGAAACAATGCTCAGGTAGGCCGTGGCATTTAAACGATGCCCAATTGGCACTAAGGGGCCTAAAGTGTGCCAAGAAAACATCCCCCACACCATTACACCACCACCACCAGCCTGCACAGTGGTAACAAGGCATGATGGATCCATGTTCTCATTCTGTTTACGCCAAATTCTGACTCTACCATCTGAATGTCTCAACAGAAATCGAGACTCATCAGACCAGGCAACATTTTTCCAGTCTTCAACTGTCCAATTTTGGTGAGCTTGTGCAAATTGTAGCCTCTTTTTCCTATTTTAGTGGAGATGAGTGGTACCCGGTGGGGTCTTCTGCTGTTGTAGCCCATCCGCCTCAAGGTTGTACGTGTTGTGGCTTCACAAATGCTTTGCTGCATACCTCGGTTGTAACGAGTGGTTATTTCAGTCAAAGTTGCTCTTCTATCAGCTTGAATCAGTCGGCCCATTCTCCTCTGACCTCTAGCATCAACAAGGCATTTTTGCCCACAGGACTGCCGCATACTGGATGTTTTTCCCTTTTCACACCATTCTTTGTAAACCCTAGAAATGGTTGTGCGTGAAAATCCCAGTAACTGAGCAGATTGTGAAATACTCAGACCGGCCCGTCTGGCACCAACAACCATGCCACGCTCAAAATTGCTTAAATCACCTTTCTTTCCCATTCAGACATTCAGTTTGGAGTTCAGGAGATTGTCTTGACCAGGACCACAGCCCTAAATGCATTGAAGCAACTGCCATGTGATTGGTTGGTTAGATAATTGCATTAATGAGAAATTGAACAGGTGTTCCTAATAATCCTTTAGGTGAGTGTTGCTCTATTCAAAGTCTCTGATTTTTGTATTATTATTTTGGATATTCAATGACGACGAGTAATCCTGTTCATTTCCTTGTTTTGAGTCGCAAGTGAAAACCTAAAATGAATGGGAAAAGCCTCCCTGCTTCAGATCTGGTGTACAGCAAGATTTGAGGCCTTTCAAATGGAAGAGAAGACCTTCTAATGAGGAAAGAACATCCGCTAATGCACCCATTACCTTACTGATCAATAACACCAATTCATCAACCAACGCGACTCGGGCTCTGACTCAGAGGAAGGGAAAAAGATGATGAGCACCCAGTCGATTGATTGTTGGATGAAGACGGATGCATCGAGGCAAAGTCCTTTGCTGTGGATTTCTCAGATGCACTTCAGTTATTGCAGACTTTGATCATCGTCTGCTGTTTCTCCTCAGCATTATTTTTCTCAACCCAAAATCATATCGGGGTTGGAGTGTGCTATGTAGAAATAAGCCTCATTTAGGATACATTATAGATCTTTATGTATGCCCCCCCCTTCCATACAAATAATTAGCAGGGTGCCCATGATAACTTTGAAAGATGCATCCAATTTGTTGATAAGTCAGAAGCAACTGCCCTTCTTATTAACAAGGTAATTTGGCTGTGGAATTCAGTCATTGTTATTGCTTCCTAAATGGACATATTTTCTTCTCATCTGCATGGCCAATGAACCACGATAATCCACAGCTATTAGAGCAACACAGTCGATTGTAAACATGTATTCATAGTTCACTTCTTAAATGTGAAAACTAACTTTCCATGTTGTAACCTAGCAACCTGGATTTTGTGTCATTGTGGTGTAGTGCGTCTTGGCTTATTGAAGGTATTTATTGATCAACATAGCCTGTATAAACTACTTGATTTCCTTTCCTGGTTGTAGGTCTACAGATTTCAAATCCTCTCATTTGCTTAGTTACCATTCTACATCCTCTCCTGTTTATTTGTTTTTATTATACTGAGGACAATACTGAGTTCACCTTCAGTAAACCTTGTTGCCATGGAAGTTAATATCTTTCTGTGGCTACCTTGAGTGTAGGTGGAATTAAAATGTCAGTTGAACGGTTTTTAATCTGTGGCTCGAGTGTTCTGTTAGCCGAGCCGCTCCCTGTGTTGTGCATATTTCCGTTTTCTTAATCTCATTTAAGAAAAATATCTGTTTCTCAAGGCAATCAAAGAGTGCTACTGCTGTGCACCAGACCAGCAGGATGCAATTGTGGTTAGTGGGCCAATATAGGTGATGAAACATCCTTTCTTTTTCATTGGAGTAAAAGGCCAAGCCAGGCTTTTTGATGCAATTTGAGTTTTGACAACAGATTGTAGAGGGACTCAGCATGCATTAAACATGAGTGAAAAGGATAAGACAGTAATAACCTTTATGTCAAAGAAGGCTGATTTCGAAAGCTGTCATTACACCAATGTTGCTCGTGGTCTTGGGAGTGGGAGGTTGTTAGACTGAACTGTCCAGCTCTATAAACCTTGACACCACACTCCATTGTAACTCGGTACTGCCTAGTGAGGGAGTACGGCATAGCTTTGCTCGTTGTGTAGCCGGACACACAGGGAATCCTACAGAATTGGCTTTGACGTGGACGTAGCTTGGCCATTTACCACAAAGCACTCTCCAAGTGTGACACCTGTAATTGTGTGTGAGGAGGTGAGAATTGCAGACCTGGTACATAGTGATTGTAGGCACTTGGGCAAAAAGCTAGTCAACAACAGCTGGATGGGTATTTTTAGGCTCAGTAATGTCTGTGTTGAAGTTTCTTGATGCAGAAGCAGAAAGATACATTTGGTTGTTGTACTGTTGTTGTTCCAACAGTATTGCACATTTGGAAGCTTCATTGATAGTTACTATTAGTAGTAAGAACCTGTCAACAAGGCGTCTTGATCTAATTAGAATTTAAACTGTTCTGTGCAAGTGTGCTTATGATTTGAACCAGGAGTGCTAGCATGCCATTTTGGATTTGTTCTAAAAAATTCAAGGAGGCTTCACTTGCTGTGACTGCATATATAACAAGAACCATTCATGGCCAGGAGCACCTCTCAGAAGCAAATCTTCTGAAAAGTGACATATAAGTACCAAGGCTATTTGTGGAGAAAAGAAAACTTCGGGTTTTTTTTTCTCTTTTAAAAAATCTACTGTGTGGAATAATTCTATAATGACGTTTCTATTAATGGAAAAGATAAATACCAAGAACTGACGCAGTACCGCTACCTCAATGTCAAATGATGGTATACATTGAAGTATACATTGTGTCTCCAATCTTACTTTGGAAGATGAATGCAGTTTCTGTTTGAAATCCACCAAGACATGTTTGAAAAAGGGCAATGCAAAATCAGTGCCTTCAGCACCAATGCACTTTCCATTTTAATTCACCAATTTAATTGTTCTTAATGTTTTGCTGCTCTATAAATAACCATTGGTGAGTTTGGGTTTGGAAGTAATCAATGGGCAATCACAATTTCGCATATAGAGTGTCTGAGAGATAGACACCCCCAGGGCTCTAATAGGAGAAATCACAGACTAGGAGAGAAGACCAAGTCAGTCTCATCTGGTTTTAGTCTGATCTAGCACATTACAGCTTCCCAGGCATTTCTCAAAGACAATCAGTCCTGTCCTTTTCTATTACTGTGATGTTCCCAAGTTACATGTTCAGATCGCCCACTTTGAAATGTCACCGCTGAGCTGCATTCTTAAGGGATAATGTGTGTGTGCAATGAGGCCATCATCTGAGTGTGTCCTTGCAAATGAAAGACTATTATTTTCACTGCCTGCTGCTTTGATGGATGATATATCTTATAGTCGTCTTCTGATACTAAGGTAGAATATACATCTGAGCAGTAGCCTTTGGTGGGCACATGTCTGAAATTGTATTTTCCCTTTTAATGTCTCCTCAGTACCCAAAGCCTAGTAAAATATAGTATTAATATAGCTTCACTTTTTTTAAAAACCTTGGTCCTGGGGGATCCAAACCTGCCTTTTTGTTTTTATTAATAGAGATCTCAGTAAATAGGATTTCAGACAATTTGTGATTGCTCTCCCTTGGGCATAAAAGACTGTGGTTAACAGTAATATACAGTACTGTGCAAAAGTTTTAGGTAGGTGTGAAAAATGCTGCAAGTAAGAATGCTTTCAAAAATAGACATGTTAATAGATTATATTTATCAATTAACTAAATGCAAAGTGAGTGAACAGAAGAAAAATCTACATCAAATCCATATTTGGTGTGATCACCCTTTGCCTTCAAAACAGCATCAATTCTTCTAGGTACACTTGCATACAGTTTTTGAAGGAACTCGGCAGGTAGGTCGGCCCAAACATCTTGGAGAACTAACCACAGTTCTTCTGTGGATTTAGGCAGCCTCAGTTGCTTCTCTCTCTTCATGTAATCCCAGACATACTCGATGATGTTGAGATCAGGGATCTGTGGGGGCCATACCATCACTTCCAGAACTCCTTGTTCTTCTTTATGCTGAAGATAGTTCTTAATTACTTCTGCTGTATGTTTGGGATCTTTGTCATGCTGCAGAAAAAATTTGGGGCCAATCAGATGCCTCCCTGATGGTATAGCATGATGGATAAGTATCTGCTTGTACTTCTCAGCATTGAGGAGACCATTCATTCTGACCAAATCCCCAACTCCATTTCCAGAAATGCAGCCCCAAACTTGTAAGGAACCTCCACCAAGCTTCAGACACTCTGTTGCCTGCAGACTCTCATTCGTGTACCGCTCTCCAGTCCTTCGGCGAACAAACTGCCTTCTGCTACAGACAAATATTTCAAATTTTGACAGTCCAGAGCACCTGCTGCCATTTTTCTGCACCCCAGTTCCTGTGTTTTCATGCATAGTTGCAAGGCTTGGCCTTGTTGCCACGTCAGAGGTATGGCTTTTTGGCCGCAAGTCTTCCATGAAGGCCACTTCTGACCAGACTTCTCCAGACAGTAGATGGGTGTACCAGGGTCCCACTGTTTTCTGCCAATTCTGAGCTGATGGCACTCCTGGACATCTTCAGATTGTGAAAGGAAGTACGCATGATGTGTCTTTCATCTGCTGCAGTGAGTTTCCTTGGCTGACCACTGTGTCTACAGTCCTCAACGTTGCATGTTTCTTTGTGCTTCTTCAAAAGAGCTTGGACAGCACATCTGGAAACCCCTGTGTGCCTTGAAATGTCTGCCTGGGAGAGACCTTGCTGATGCAGTATAAGTACCTTGTGTCTTGTTGCTGTGCTCAGTCTTGCCATGGTCTTGCCATGGTGTATGACTTTTGACAGAAAACTGTCTTCAGCAGCCTCACCTTGTTAGCCGAGTTTGGCTGTTCCTCACACAGATTTATTCCTCCTACACAGCTGTTTCTGTTTCAGTTAATGATTGTGTTTCAACCTACATATTGAATTGATGATCATTAGCACCTGTTTGGTATAATTGTTTAATCAAACACCTGACTATATGTCTACAAAATCCCTGACTTTGTGCAAGTGTACCTAGAAGAATTGATGCTGTTTTGAAGGCAAAGGGTGGTCACACCAAATATGGATTTGATTTCGATTTTTCTTCTGTTCACTCACTTTGCATTTAGTTAAATGATAAATATAATCTATTAACGTCTATTTTTGAAAGCATTCTTACTTTACAGCATTTTTTCACACCTGCCTAAAACTTTTGTGTGTGCACGCACGCACACACACACTCTATAACAGCAGGCTTGCTAAATGACTTGTAATAAATAAATGACAATATATTAAATCAATAAGTACAATGTGACCAGAGAAAGTCTAACAAGACTGCCCAATGTTGCTTCACTGAGCTGCTTATCATGTTTAGACAGTGAACAGGCTGCTTCGCTAAGCCAGTGCAATAAAAAAGATTGTTTTTTGTGAGGCAGAAGTTACCTCTTGTTTTCCCACTGCAAAATCTCTTGTAGCAGAAGAGCAGACTAGAGAAGCTGAGAGTGCTTTTCCCATTGGGATCATAGAGTCCTTACAGTTACCTTTGCTCACGGCTGCATTTCTTAGTCATTTCTCTTTACAGAGATAAAACTGGAGTGACGCATGTCTTGACTTGCTAGTGAGCTGTGAGGAGTTGTTTTTTTGTCTTCGGCAAGAGATGCTAGTCTATATTAACAGTGTGAGCAAGAGCAGAAGACTAAAGGCCCAGTAGAGGACAGTCATTTATTGATTTGTGCGTAACTTAATTGTCCATAACGATGCTGCACTTTTCCTCAAACAAACATGCTTATTTGCCGGAATACTGGAGAGAAAAGCCTGGATTATTTTAGTACTCTGCGTGAATTATTGAAATGTATTGATCATATTTTTAAAAGATAGCATTTTTCAGGGGTATTGCACATTTAATGAGGAAACCTTAATCCTTCAATAATGGCTGTCGAGTAAAAGCTTTGAAAAGGTGGTTGTACATTTACAGAAATTTCAAAAAAGTTGTCTGGATGTAATGCTAATGTTTTCATTATTGTGTGTTTTTTAACACCCTTATTATTATTTTTCTCTCTTCCTCATAGTCTTCATTTTGTAGATGTCATGCTTCCCTACTTCAGTCATGGTACATCCAGATGGTTAACTCTGCCCTTGACATAAAAAAAAATATCTGTCACTTTTGATGGTTTATCTCTGTCTCGATTATCTTGTTTGAGAGGAACTCTGATCGCTGAGGTTTCCCATATGTATTCTTTATTTTGCAAAACCAGGGGTTATTCTCCTAGCCTCCGATGTACAGGGATGCGCTTAATATTTTGTCGTTTGAATCCAATGCTCTGGACGATTGCTCACATTTATTTCTCCTGGCAATTAAAAGTCACTGTTGTAAAATAGGTTTATGATATAAAGACGTAAAGCCTTACTCTGAAGGGACCAAATGGGAGGATGAGAATTTGAAGAAGAAGAATTTTCTGGTAAAAATCAAAATAGCCAGGTAATGATTTCATTTTGAAGAGGCCATTAATATTCAATTTTCCAGCATACAGACATATCCATATGTTTAACATGCAATAAAATGATCATATTGCCATCCCATAAAAACAGTATTAGAACAGTATATTTTCTAAATATGTGTAAAAAAAGCCTCAGCTTTAAAAAAACATTATTACTGCAGAATGTAAGAAAACAACCAGGCTTTTTTAACCGAACATATCCGTATTCAGTATTTGTTAACGTAGGGAATGCGGCCTCATACTTTTTACTTTTTCCACACAAAGCAATACATTATCATCCATAAGGAATGCATCAGGGTTTTGGAAGGAAATCTGGACACCTATTTTCACTGTCTGTAATAAGGACAGATAAGAGGGGCACAGTGCCTGAGAAACTGAGCTCTTGTTGCTTTGAGTTCCATTAATTTACCATAATTTCTCGCACTCCAAATCTCTGGAGTGATTCTCCAGAGTGATCCCCATTTGAAGTGGATATGCAGTGCTTACTCAAGTATTATGAAAATGAGATGGCTCTACAGTTTTAAATTGATCCGCCAGGCCCGGGTATGCAATTTTCCCAGGTACACTAACATATAAAGAAGCACAATCACTTTTTCATATGCCCCCCACCCAGATACAGATTATAAAAAATATAATATAAACCCTACAGAAATATATATAGATATAAAAAAAAGTACTGTACCTATTTATATTTCCATGCTCAGACTACAAGTTAATAGTAGTAGTACGGATAATACATGAACCCGACAGCAAAGGGTTAAGCCGTTCAGTTTTGAAGGTTGGCCACTCTCTTCTGCACTTACATACAGCAGCCGCCTGCAAGCAAAACATGGTCAAGTCAAGTCAAACTGTTTTCATTCCCTTCATTCTGTCTTTTTTCCCCCTGCTGCAGCCTTGCGTTTTTATTTTTCCTTATCCATCAGAGATGTGTTAATGATGGCCCTGTTCTCCATTTCCCACAGTGCCTTATTAGGTGCTCTCTCTCCCCCTCCCCCCCATGCCAGTGCTATAAATACCTTTTCCTGGTGAATCATACTGGCAGTATCAATCCCATTTACAAGCATCCACTTAGTCACAGTCTTGCAATGCTCTAATTGGATGCCTCACAGTGCTAGGCTACATTGGTTTGACCCTTACACATTTGATTGGGCTGGTTTACATGTAGGCCACCAAAATGCAGTCCTACCTAAAGTAAACCAGAAGATAATATCTGTATTAGTTTAAGCACTCCATGGGTGCCATGGACACACGTGCACACACACACAAATGCATACACACCGCTTCAAATCTAGTTACTTCACCACACCACATGGATAGCAATAACAGAAGAAAAAAAAAATCAAGAAGGGTGGAAGTTATTCTGACAAGTTTACTGACAGAGCAAGTCACCACAATTTATTGTCTGGAGGTAACAATACCGCACTGTTCAATTTTATTTCATGTAAGTTTTAATTATGGTATCGGATACTCAAAACAATAGCAATTACTCTTATTTTGCTGACTGTGTGCCATTGATCTCCTTTCCCTTCTGATATCAACTGATCCGACAGTTGAAATGTTCCGTGTATGTGAAGAATGAGTATTATTGGTCCTATAAACTATTCTGAATGATATATTAGGTTTTCAATATTGATTGTTGGCTATCTCTGCTGAATACCAGCTTATTGAGATGATGTATTATTCCCAGTGATGGGTATGTTGATGTACTTCTTTTCTATAAGCAATGATTCATAACTGTCTCACAAACTAAAGAGCTGAAGGCCAATATATTTATTCTATTATATGGTGGAAATGTTTAAAGTTTCAGATGGTCTGTTGTAATGCTAGATAGATGGTCTCTGCACACTTGAGGTTGTACCAGGGCCTCATAAATACAGGTCACAGGCTATGCTTTTCAGAAGTGTCAGATACTGAAGAGCGCATTTGTTTTACTTGTATTCCAAGGCTCTAAGAAAACTAGTACAGCTGTGGGTTTCACTCTCAAACAGAATTTGTCTGCACTGGTTTTTTTTCTGAATGTGGTTTCAGCACAGATTTGCACAGTTTCCCCTAGAGAGCGGGTCCCATCTGGACATTTTTCTATTGACATGGCAAACAATCAACATTTCAAAAAATTATTTGAACACAAGGAAACATACACGGAACTGCAGTTAGTCTAGCATCCCATTTTCAGGGAAACTATTAAACTGAAATCTTGATCAGATGATGTACAGTATTCATGTTGAAATGCTCTCGCCCACACAGGGGCCATTGTGTAAAAAACCAACCAACTGAAGAATAATCTTGAAGAATAACAGAAAATGGCATGTACAATCCAGTCATCCATACCACTGCAGCTGAATTATTGATAGGCTTGCACTGGCCTTTTTCCCGCAGCCGTTGTCATTATTTTGTGGAAGGCCATCACCTGTTTTGATTGCAGGCGCATCTTTCCCATAGTTTCAAGCCACCATTTACAACCATTAATGCAATAAAGCGCCTGCACTGTCAGACGCACATTGCCCTGATTTTATTTGTGTTTTAGATGACGATGGCGAAAATAAAAAATGTAAATACATTCTGGAAACTGTTAGTGCAGGATATGTATTGAATATACCCAAAAATCCATGTCATTGCATGTTAAATATGAATCTGAACTCTAGTCAGTACTATGATGGTTTATATTTTCTGTGGATAAGCATAAAAGAGATGTATTTGCTATTTTTGTCATCCTTCGTGCATTATATAAAAAGAACAGGATGTACTGCAGGTGAAAACCGCCCTGAAGGAAAATGAATTGCAGGCCGTGGACGATTTGAGTAAGAGTGCTAGTTGTAGTGTATGTGTGCAGTTTGGTGGTCATGGCAACTGGGTGGGTTAGCTGGCGAACAGACATACTAGTCCTTTTAATCTTTAAGACAGAGTAGACCTACAGATAATTACAGGAAATAAATTACATTGAGATTCCAGTTGTGTTTCTGTAGGGCTATAGGTGCGAACTCCACACGGTTTGATCTGTTCCCCTTATCACCCGCATCACAACTGGATTAAAGTTTGAATGCTTAAGAGACGCAAGGATCCGTATCGCTGCTTAACAGGATATAAAGAAAATGAAAGAATATAAATTGAATTTTTTGGAGTTTCTGATAAATGCTGGCAGTACGCATTGGAGACAGACAGTTATTGCCTTACAGATTCATTTTGACTCATTTAATCACCTGTAGCGTTTCCTTTCAGGTGCGATTGGGCCTTGTTGTGCCACGAATCACCTGTTTACTTTCAGACTCGCAGACTTCCTGCGACAGGTGTATGAACAGGTTTTCTCCATATTTTTTCCAAATCCCCCATAAGCAAGGTATTATAGCACACACAGAAGAGCTGGGCCATCTGCCTTTCAACTAATTACTTTGGTGTTCTAGTGAAGTTGTCTGTGTCATTTGTGAAGGAGGAAAAAAAAATGATGAGTGAATCTAGATACGTCAAACATAACAATAGTGGTTTGTTTTAAAAAAAAAAAATCAGATTCTGTTAAAAACCTGAA
The DNA here is from genome assembly GCF_036373705.1 of Amia ocellicauda. Classification (NCBI taxonomy): domain Eukaryota; kingdom Metazoa; phylum Chordata; class Actinopteri; order Amiiformes; family Amiidae; genus Amia; species Amia ocellicauda. Next base: position 34,196,385 of record NC_089856.1, on the reverse strand, counting down.
CATTCATTTCAATAGAGAGAAAAGGAAATTTTCGATTTAATATATATTTTGTGCATTAACATTATTCTGCAAAAGTAATCCCACATTATTACTATAATTGAATGCCTACATGACTGTAATTATTTATATTCACAGGGTCATAATGTCTTGGATGAAACTGAAACTCTCCATGGACACACATGAGAAAATATGAGAATGGTTTTCGAGACTAAATGGTGTTGCTAAGTGGTGTTACTGACAAAGCCTTCTTTCCATAGTGGCAGTAACACAGAACATAACTTTTTAGTGTTACATTTTTAGGGCCCTTAGAAACAAGTTTCTGTCATAATCACTGCAAATCATGGGCTTTGGGCACTAGAATTTGACTACTATAATAATAATGACTGTAGTGTAATATAAACACTGCTGCTAAGTAAGTGAGTTTAATGAAGGATAACTTGTAATGGCACGTAAAAAGATTCACTTAGAATTCGAGGCAAGTTGATAGGTAATTTATTGTGCAACTGAAGTATCTTAGTAACACATTTTACTTTAAAGTGGCCTCGGTCTCAGACTTAACAGTTCTCTCTGCCAAAAAAAAAACAACTGAGGTCAACTCCTACATCTTTCAAATAAATTATTTGATTTCATGATTCATTCTCTTTAATCCTGTGTAGGCATACTTTAATTATTCTTCCTAGCTTCCTTAGGCATTACATGAGGATTATCTTTGATCTGAAAGAGAGAGAATACTTATTAGGCAATGTTTGGGTCTCCAACACCACATATAATTTCCTCTATGTTTTAAGCATACTGCCATTAATACATTAAATTACATTTTCCCAGTTAAATAGAAATGAAAACATTGCACAGGGCAGTGAACCACCAACCTAAAAACATGGGTGAAGAAAAAAAAAGTGACTGTAAAATGTATACAAATAGGTATTTATTGTAAATTATATTGATCAATTAAAATGTAAAACCAACACTAGGATTGTATCTTGTCTAGCAGGGGTACGTTTGTTTTAAATAACGATTATTCAAAAAAAGTCATCAATTTATATCTGTACGAGTACTGTTGTGTTGTCTATGTTTTCATGCCTTCATATCTAATGTACCTGTCTGCTGACCACTGTCTGTTGCTGACTGTGTTTAGAGCATCAGATATTGATATCCAGGCCATCCAAACCAATGCATTTTTTCAGAAGTGAAGGTATTCACCTTCTCACTGTACAGATGGGATGACACAGCAACGGGCAAGGCTAGATGATCAGAGAAGGCGTAATTCATCCGACAGCACTGCACTTTCCTTGTATTTCAGATATTTTAATGTGATTTAATTAAATAGAATTCTGCCACAAAGGGTCAGAGAAGAAAAAAAAAGGGAGAGAACAGTTATGAACGCAAATATTGAGATATCCATGAACCAACTGTTGCTTTTGGTATTCTAAAGTCTAGATTTTTAGACTTCATGATCTTGTTATATATAAACAAACAAATCATCTGGGCTAGATGGTATATTTCCAACAGTACTTAAAGGAATGAGGGAAATTATTTATTGGCCGCTAACTCAAATATTCCAAATGACATACAATTAAAATGGCACCACAGTAAAAAAATACATCGATCTCACTATTATAATGTTGGGATGTGCCAACTGACTGGAAGACGGCAAATGTCATACCAATCCACAAGAAAGGGGACAAAACTGAGCCAGGAAATTATAGACCAATCAGTCTCGCCTGCATCACCTATAAAATGTTTGGAACAATGATTAGACAGAAAATAGAGGAGCATCTTCTTGGAGATAGTCAACATGGGTTTAGACAAGGCAGATTACAAATTTATTAGAATTTTTTGAACATGCAACTGCAGCTGTAGATCATGTGAAAGCATATGATATGATATACTTAGATTTTCAAAAAGCTTTTGATAAGGTTCCACACCAAAGACTGATCCTCAAATTGGAAGCTGTAGGCATTCAGGGTAATGTAAGTAGATGGATTATGAACTGGTTGATGTGTAGGAAACAGAGGATGTCGATTAGAGGAGTCGCTTCTAACTGGAGTGAGGTTGTTAGTGGAGTTCCACAGGGATCAGTACTTGGGCCATTGCTTTTTCTAATCTATATTAATGATCTGGACTCTGGGATAGTTAGCAAACTTGTCAAATTTGCAGATGATACTAAAATAGGTGGCTCAGCAGATACAATCTCGGCAGCACAGGCTAATCAAAGGGACTCATAATATTCAATTGTGGGCCGACACCTGGCAGATGAAATTCAGTGTGGACAAGTGCAAGGTATTACATGCAGGTAACAAAAATGTCCACTATAATTACACTATGGGAGGAACAGAACTAGATGAAGTAACGCATGAGAAAGACCTAGGAGTCTACATGGACTCCTCACTTTCTCCATCCAAGCAATGTGGGGAAGCAATAAAAAAGGCAAACAGAATGTTAGGGTATATTGTCAAAAGTGTAGAATTGAGAACAAGGGCAGTAATGTTCAGATGTACAATGCACTAGTTAGAGCTCATCTGGATACTGTGTGCAGTTCTGGGCTCCACACTTCAAGAAAGATATCGCTGCTCTAGAGGCAGTTCAGAGGAGAGCAACCAGACTTATTCCAGGTCTGAAGGGAATGTCCTACTGAGAGACTGAGGAACTGAACCTTTTCACCCTGGAACAGAGGAGACTACGTGGGGACTTGATTCAAATCTTCAAAATCATGAAAGGCATCGACCACATCAAACCAGAGTAGCTTTTCCAGATCAGCAGTGACACACGCACCCGGGGACACAAATAGAAATTGGGCTTCAAGAAACAGGAGACACTTCTTCACACAGAGAGTCGTCACAATCTGGAACAAACTCCCCAGCGATGTGGTTGAAGCTGAAAATTTGGGAACATTTAAAAATAGACTGGATAGGATCCTTGGATCACTTAGTTATTAATGGACACCAAACGAGCACGATGGGTCGAATGGCCTCCTCTCGTTTGTAAACTTTATGTTCTTCTTCTTATATTCTATTCTAACTCGCATGACTTGTTGATGGAATTAATTGTGTGAACCAGAAGGTCATGCAAAATGCATTCCTACCATATTCTTTTTTTTACTGTGGTGCCATTTTAATTGTATGTAATGACAACTATAGAGGTTATGCCCTCTTTTACCCTCTATAAGTAGCTTTCAGGTGTGCAAGTTTGCCATTCAGACTTGTCTGCAGAGCTTCTCCCTAAGATTGCATAGTTCTTGTATAATGTCTCCCTCTCTGAAACCAGTTTCTAAATGGTGCATGATTGTAAAGACCTCATTGATCCTTATCTTTATTTGAAGAGGATTCTTACTTTTACAATTACATTTGAATTTTGAACAAGCCCAATATCACAGCAGAAACCTGATAGTCCCTGAATACTCCATTTCCCGGTTCTTTGCCGCAATCTCTCTGGCAACAGAGGACTGAAGTGGCCTCTTCCTTGAGTATCAATCACCATAGAAACACTCATTAGAAATGGATACGAAAGAAGTGAGGCTTTCCATTTTCATGAAAACGAGCACCTCTAATCTTTAAGAATTTACCTTTTTAGGAAATCACAGAAACAGTATGATAAAGCAAAATAAATAAAGTTAAATCATATCTATTGGTGAGAAACAGTGTACTTGAAAATTAATACTATCATTTTCTGGTGTGATTGATTCGCACCCTTGTTTTTCATGTGCCTCCATCAATGTATCATCCATAAACCACTGTTTTATGTAATAACATAACTGAATAACCCCTATTATTTAATGGACAATGACAACCTTAGTTTTCAGACAAACGTGCCAATCAGTGTAAAGAGCCCTCAGTGTTTAAACCTGAAGGTAAGCCATTGATCAGATCTGACATTATAATAGTGAGATCGATGTATTTTTAAACCACTATATTAGTTTGTGGTCAATATACAGGGCCTGCCAAGCTTGCACACAATTGCATTACAACAGGTCAAGACAACCCAAACGGGAGGAGCAAATTGGATTATCAGGGTTGTAATACAATCAGAATATATATGATATTTCTAAGGCACATTAATATGATGGTCCGTACAGGAATTGTCTGACTATATCCAGTGAGGGGACTGTGAATGTGACCATGCTGCACTCTCTTAATAGAGGCTTAAGTCTGATGGCCTGATTAATATTTCACCCTAGCAGTCTTTCAAGTGCTAATCAACAGCACAAACATTGTCCTTTTAATTGGTCTTCATCACAGAGATGTGGAGGCTCCAGCAACACTGACATGGCAATTAAGCAAATGTATCCTGAGTGCTTTTTAAGATGATATCTTTTTGAGTTTGATTATATTCTTATTATTATTATCATCAACATTTAACTAGGTTATGGCACTGTATATGTTCTATACTTTTAGTGTTAACAAGACAGATTTGGCTAATATTATATATTTTACACATTGTATACTAGCTTAAATGTGGCTGGTCAAAGGTAGAAGAGTTCAAGTGGACAGAATGCCGTGTCTTTCGCACACTCGAGCAGAGACCCGCAAACCGGCAGTTTTGTTGTTGCCATGGAAATCTCGCAACAGGCAGAGATGTTCATGATTATCTGGCCACCTTCCTTGGATGTGCTTGGAGAAGAAAAGGAAGGAACTAAAGCAGTTATAATAGCACAGTCACTACCTTACACATACCAACTCATATTGTTCTGGCACTTTATCGATAGCGAAAATAAAAGAAAAGTATAAATTGGAGTCACTGAAAGTAATAGTACTAATATTCCAACTACAAATACAACTAATGTGAGTGCTTTCATAGTCTATTAAAACAGAATTGTGTCTGAGGTCACATCTGTGCACAAAACGACTAGGACGACGGTTGGTGTGGAAATAAATTCAGTTTTCCCTTCATTACAGTCGTTCTCCATTCTCCTGTCTGCATTCACTCGGCTGCATAGACAGCTTAGAAACACATCTGTCTGCTTGTGCCTACCACACACTTCACGTGTGCACAGTGAATAATGAACGCAGACCTCAGTACTGCACTGTTTATAAGCTGAAAAAAGAACTGTTCAGTACCACCGGGCAAGGAGGCAGGTGTACTAAATCTCAATGAATATACACTTTGCTCTAAAAATAATATACATCTTCTTGAGAGGCTAGAAATGAAAACTGTTCTGTTTTCTTTCTCTTTTAGTGAACCTTCCCCTGTCGTTACACTGTCCATGTGCAGTATACTGTTGAGTATTTCAAATTTAATAGAATTTGTTTGTTTCCTCTTGACGTATCCAAATAAACATTTCCTTCCTTTGTGCTGTCCACATGCTCTAGATGTGCATCACTTCCCTTGCTTTTTGGATCACTCTTGGTTTGTTGAAAGGTATACTCACAGGAAGTCTAATCAGATATGTGTCCTACATCCAGTAAAAAGGAGTATATGAAGCATAAATAATCCACTGCAATGATACAGTTTGAACATTTGCATATTATTGTAGACCTACTTAATACCCTTTTCAAACATTCCTGTTTAAATTGCCAAAATGAAAGAGGGGAGACAGAGAGTTGGGTGTCATTTCCACATTGTTGAATTGTATTCTTCAAGAAAGCCCTGTTTTTCAGTCTCTAGTTCAGTGTTCGATATTGCACTGCTCCAGCAGGTATGAGTCACAGCATAATAATGTTTACGAGCCACAATAATCTCCTTTCTCTTCATAGCCAGAGTTCAGGTTTTGGATCAATCAAACGAGTTTAAATTGGTTTGGATGCTATAATGAAACAAAATAATGGTTTCTCCCTGAGGGGTGAGAGATTTTCATATTGTTTAAAGACACACCCCAGACCTTGAGCTGCAGCTGAGGTCATGTGATTGACACTGATTTGGTGTTTGCTTATCTTTTAAAGATGACTCCTATTTCAATTGGTTTGGGTATTACTTGCAATTATAAGCCATTATCCCGTCTGATAATTAAGGCACTGACTGGAAGTGTCAAAAGTGATCATGTGTTTCTGCATGTATAAAAAAAGAAATGCTCAACATTAATCAGTATTGAAACAAAATAAGTAATTATAAGCAATTGAGTGGGTGGCATGGGTGCCTACAGTTTATTCTAAAGGCTATTAGAATTACATTTGAATGAAATGGCACTGTGTTGTATATATTCATGGATTCAGTTATTTAAATGGATGCGAAACACAAATCATTCAAACTTCAAACTATGTTGTGTATTGAGTGTCACGGCAATTAGCCGTGCCTGAAATAAGTGAGAGGAAGGCCATTTTGCTTCATTGTGTTTTTCTTAATTAATAAGGGAAGAAGGCTACAGCTCATGTGCACTAGACAAAACGGCACAGTTCAAATAAGTTTCTGTAACTGTGTTGTGTGTAATAGCATGAGAAGCAAGGCAGAGGGCATGCTTATTTTTAAAATGAATGATATCAAAACATGAGGTTCTTTAACCACCCCTTGATGGACAAGCATATATTTCCACCTTCTAAAAACATTGCTGTTTGGCCTGTTTAATGTAAGCTGTCTAATCAGGATTTGTATTGGAAAAAGAAAAGTAAAAAGAACACTGTGCTGTAAATATCTGCAAACATATACAAAGATAAAACATTTGTTTAAAGGGCACCTTTCTATTTACTTACATACGGGTTTAAAGTATAAACTGGGCCCCTTTGTGTGGACCAGGAGAGTCCATATGTCTGGTAATAAACATCAGAGAGGCCAGGGAATGATGCGTGTATAAAATGCTACAAACCGCTCAGACACAATGACTCAATGTGGATTTTGTTATGTTGCCTGAAGCTTAATTGTGTTGGCTTTTAGCACCCTCTGCTAATACTGAAAATAAATTAGAATCTGTTCAATTCAGATGAACAAAAGAAGACAAAAAAAACATGATTTTCCAGTCTTTGTAAGGCTACTATTACAGTTACAATCCATATAGAAAATGCATACATTTACAAAATAATTACAATACTATATAAATATATAACATTTTATGATGATTATGTCAGTTTTCCAGTTTTCCATATGGTAATGTTGATTTTTTCCTCATGACTGTATGTTCATGTGAATCCTAACTCTTATAGTTAACTGCTTAGTACAGAAAACTGAGCCACAGCAGTTCCCACATGCACACTGTTCATTTTAAACATTCACACAGCCTTCTGTATGAAAAGCCTTCAATTTTCCAGTCTGCTTTATTGTATATCCATGCAATCAAGACAGAATCACTCAAATTCTCAAATGTAAAGCTGCAATGTAATGTGTAATAAAAACTGGGTGTTTTAGAGATTCAGATGTGAGTGAGTAAGTGGTCTATACATTCATCTGTGTTTAATTAAGATCTCTTTAATATAAAGGAAAGAAAAAAAAAATAGAATGTTATATTTTGAAGACTGCTACCTTTGATATGGTTGCAACCTTTCAGTACTAACTGCTCTCATGTACATTTATTTTTATGTCATTGTAATAATGGAGGAGGGAATAAATGGTAAACATACATTGTGCAGGAGGCTAGCAAGTGGAGTCCAGCACTATTTGATCTGATCATAGAATAAAGATAATTACGAGAGGCCCTTGAGAATTTGCTGCAGATTCTCTAGTGTACCTTTCATGTATGTATGAATGCATGCATTTATTTATATATCTATATCTATATATATATATATATATATATATATATATATATATATAGATATATATATATATATAGATATATAAATTGCCTGAAACATCTCCAGGATTAAGAACACGTTTTTAAGTACACATTTTGGACAGACTGAAAATGGCTCCTGTTGGGAAACAATACAAGTTCTTCAGAAATACAAAGTTGAATATAATATAACCTTCATACCGTGTTTGTTCTTAATTCATTCATTTCACATCCTTGTTTACAGTACAAGTTGGCAATAAAAATATTTCCAAAGTTCTATCGCTGGTCTACATCTGTCTTTTCAGTGTCACTGTTTGTTATTTTAATGTTTAGTTTCTATTCATGGGTGTTACTGACATTAATTTCAAGAACACTGTTTCCTACTGTTTGGAATACATTGTTGTCTAGGGAAGTAGAACAATGATGCTAACTCTTGAACTTCCTTCTACATAATACATAAATGCTAATGAAACAGTTTTGTTTGGTTTTGTTTGTACTGATCTGTAAAGTTAATTATAAAACCATTTAATATTTAAATATATCTTTTTATTATTAAGACAGGAAGATTATATATATTTCATGGATACATTTAAGCTTGTTCTTCACATATTTACACAATTACTATTTTATCAGTCTCACAACAGGATTCCCAACCTGCAGTTCATTGTTAAATTCAAAATCTTCAGCATCCTTCTCTCCCAAACTACTATGCTATTACCGTTTAATATTATTTTGGCTTATACTCAGCTATACTCATTGTATGCAAAATATTCCTTTTAAAATTCCATTTCATTTTTTTAACAACAGGAAATTGTCATGATGTCCAAGAATGCATGATCAGCACACCTCTTTCCTGGTCACACTGTATAATAAGGTGCTGTGATTTCTCATGAATTAATATATAAATACCACAGGATAAACGCATGAATATGTCATGCACTTCATCTGAGTTCTGATGTATAACAGTGTTAGGGTTTAGAGTTAGGGTAAGGGTTCATGTACTCAGCATCAGAACTCAGATGATGTATGAGTTACTGATGTTTGAATCCTTTGGTATTCATATATTAATTCATAAGGTATTGCTCCAACTTGTTATAAAGTGTTACCGATTTTGTTTCACCGTATAAATGAACTTAAAAAAAAAAAAATCTACTTTTGTTTTCTTTTTATGGTACTGTTAGATACAATGTCATAGATTATCCAGTGGCAAAGTCACTGTAACTCATTTACAGCACAGACTGTCTAGGGCAGTGGTTCCCAACCCTGGTCCTGGGGACTCAATGTCATGCTTGTTTTTGATCCAACTGCACTCTCAATTAATTAATTGAAACCTTAATTTACCTTTTAATTTGCTTCATTTGACATTTCAGATGGTTTATCTTACAACAAGTTGGAGAATATGGGTGCCATGGTTTAAATGTATTACTAAGCCAATTATTAGGTCAATAAAGGAACTGGGATCCCTGTTGGAACAAAATCTAGCAGGACACTGTGTCCCCATTAGCAGGATTGGGAAACACTGAGCTAGTATTTATTTTATTTTTTTATTTTATTCCCAAAGCAGAAAGGTCAAACGCCACATAAGAAAGATGAATCTTAAAAAGGCTGACCATAAAAGATAATGACCCCATGCTGAATAGAAGTGAAGACTAAACTGAAAAGCAGCCAGAAAGGCCATCCTGACCGTGCTTTCAAGTGTAAACCAGTGATAGGCAAAAGGGCGTAAATACAATGGCGCTTGAAGCAAAGCAGATGACAGAGGATGACTCATCCTCTTTGGCATGCCCTTCTCATTTGGGAACGTGACAAGTTCCTTCACTGCGTCTGTGTGAAGAGTTAGTCATTGCAGGAGGATAACACACACATACACACATAAAAAGGTAAAAATAAAATAAAATACATAAATAAATAATAATTATATATATATATATATATATATATTAGATATAGATAGATAGAGAGAGAGACACCTAGATTTCTATGTGTGTGTATGTTAGATACGTTGCAGTGCAAAACATATCCCTGTAATTGAACACAAGGTATATGTGTATAGGTATGTGAAGGTGTATGTCTTTCAAACTTTCAAATATGTGCGAAGAATTGTAATAAAATATTAAATATCACCAGGGTACAGGGGTACTTGCATTATTGGATTGCATTTTGACACCCACAGCAAATCTGTGAAGGGGAAATATGTATATTTATTGCATTTCTTATATAAATATTTGCAATTACTGCTCATATGTATCATTATTACATTATATATATATATATATATTCATTAATTTTAGTCAGTGTGAGTTGAATCTTGAGAGTGAGCAGAAGCACACTCTGACTCACTTTTATTGCTGAAACTTAGATAAGATCACCCCAATTTGTGGAGAGCACTTAGGAGCTATGTATCCAGCAGCGCAGTACCCCTTAAGACATGACAAAGTTTCAAGCTGCTCCAATAGGAAGTGAGAGGACTGCCCTCTGTCTGTCCCAAGGACTGTCCAAGAATTCTTTACAACACCTGCAAAGTGATTTTGTGAATAAGTGCCCCATACAGATTACATACATACTTGGGTTAACACACTTTAATATCAAAGTTATTTTTATATTGAATATTTCTTCTTTTTCTTCTGAAACAAAGGCTTTACACTTTCTATCACAGAATATATTGTGAATGCATCAAAAAACAAAAATGAACAAAGTTTTAGGTAAGACTTAACCAGGGTGCTGAACCTTGTATATTGAAATTCAAGTTTCTAAGGCTACTCCTGCGAATTTCAACCATTAAGTGTGAAATTTCCACGCTTTGTTTTAATTATGTCTCTTGGAGACAGTTTCAGTTGAGAAATGCAGGTCTCTGTGAGCCCTAGAGAGATCCTGGAGCTACAAAGTATGTATTACATTTGTTTTTATGCTTTTTTGTTATTGTTTTTTCTGGCAAAGTCAACTGATCCATTGCCTGAGGTACTAAATTGCTTCAGTCCAATCCTCTCCTACACCTCCTCATTTTAACCCTATTTAACTCCAGGTATGTGTGTGGTATTCAGATGCATCAGCCCAGTGCATTTGCTCTGTTCTACAAAAACGACTGGATTTCTGTTTGTAATTCTAGCAGCATATGATGTCACTCACTATTTGCTCGATGGATCCAGTTTTAAAATGTTCCCTCTTTAACTGGTGACAATTTCAACACCTGTAAAAGCTGCCTGTCTTGCAACCCCCCCTCATACACTGAATAATCAAGTGTGTCTATTTGAGTCTGTAAGAATATATAGATTCATCAGCTGATTCACACATAGTAATTCACTCAATTTAGTGCTGAGGTGGATCAAAAACCCAAGCCTTCTGTGGACCCCAAGTAAAACTTAAACCACCTTCAACTGCATTGTTCTTGTTTCCTAATTAACCCCTGGATGTATCTAAAACATTAGTATTGAGATTATGAACTTGTTACAGGCATGCTGCTATGCTGTCTATGAGCAACCCTTAAGATTGCCTCTGAAGGCTGCAAGTCCTTTCTTATTGTAAAAGTAAGCATCTGATTTCCTCCTGCTATACCTTCCTATGAAAAGGCCGTGGAGGGCTACCTCAACATCTGTGAAACAGGCTTTTCATTTTTATACGTCTACCCCCATTTTTTCACAATGCTAAAATGACTTCTGCTGCTGTCTGCATGTTGTACTAGTCCTGTGTTGTACACTGCTACAAACCTGCCCCCTTGTGGCATACGGCACTTTTCCAGATATAAAACTGATTCTCTGTATTCCCCAGTAACACTAGACACTTGAACAGCTGTGCACATTGTTTTGTTTTTTACAAAAATGTTTTATTAGTACAAACGTATCCCAAAGTACATTTTAAATAAATGAGCCAGATTGTCAAAATATACAGACCATCATTTCACAATATTTACACAAATGTATCAAACTCTTGCCTGATGTCCATTAACAGCACAATGGATTGACCATCAGGGCGCAATGACATCAGTATTTCACAATCATATATATGATGCATGTTTCAAGTGATTCCAGGTGATGTGTACCATACAGGGGAGTCTCTCTTTTTCAAGGATCATACCGTATTTCCAAACATGTTCTCTTATTGATCGTTAAGCAGTTGTGGGGCCTGCACTCGGGTGGGTCGTTTCAACGTCGTGCCAGCAGTTCATGGGACTTTCTCTTCTGGCGCGGAGGAGGCCGTCAAGATGCTTCATGGAGCATGGCCACGCACTGCTCTCTGTTGTCCGACTTGGCTTTGAGCGCCTCGCAGGGCTCCCCGGCGTCCGCCTCCTCCTCCTCGATGGCGCAGTGGATGTCTGCGGACGAGCACAGGGAGCTGACGCTGCTTTGCTCCATGGTGCACATGGCGCAGGAGAAGGGCGCCGGCAGCCGCCCGTCCGCCAGGCCGCTGAAGGGCAGCGACACCTGGACAGCTCCCAGTCCTGAACAGGAGGGCAGCGGCAGGCTGTGCTTCTTCCGCATGTCCCCCCACTCCCGCCGCTCCTCCTCGTAGAGCAGGTGCGTCAAGGCGTTGGATTTCTTCTCCCTCCTCTTTGATCGGACGTAGCCAAGCATAATCCCCAGCAGGAAGATCCCGTAGAAGGACATGACGATTAGGATGTACAGGTACTCGTTGCCACCTTCCCGGGCGTCGACGCTCTTGGAGGAGGCGCTGAGCCCCGCCAGGTCGGCTGCGGTGGTGTTTTCTGCTTCCATGATTAGCATTTGGTCAATCCTGCCCTAGAACATAAGTGGTGATGCGTTGTTAGAAACAGTGCCTCACCCTTTGGAGGAATAGACACTTGCCTTTCAAAGTGTGTTGAGATAGTATAGTTTAAGATAAGTTGCTACTTACTCCAGGGGGGGGTCCACGCTGCGCTGCTCTGGAGTCTCTGCTGGAAGCCCGGCTGCTGGCGGTTTAAATAGCGCCGCATCCACACATGTCTTCGGTCACGTGTGAACTCTGGGCTGGAAAGCGACATCTGGATTTGTTTCAGCACGAGTTTATGCTCCAATAAAAACCATAACATGGGGCTTTTTTTTTTTTTTTTTTTTTTTGAGCGTGTTGAATTTCGAGACCGATTTTTTTTTTTTTTTTAACAAAATAAAATACTATGCCACTCTACTGTGTTTAATAGAACCACAAGTACAAATGAAATGAGTGGCTTGTTTTTATAAATGCAATACATTTTGATGAATTTGACAAGATTTTAGCCTTATGCCATAATGCATCATTTGTTATTCTGCATTTTGTTTCCATCTTCAAAGCTTCTGAACGATTTAACAGTTTTCCATATTGGCTGTAGGCTACGACATTACCCAGAGCAGTCTCTCTCTTTTTTTAGTGCACTAGTGTTTATGTTGTAAACCTCTTAATAAATGTGTATGTATTTTCCATTTTGTGTGACTGAAATGATACTAAAATTAATTTACTGGAACAGAAGAATCACAGATACATCACTTATACACTCCTACTAACACATATAATGGTACATTATGGTATACAATATAAATGTACATATACATTTTCATATGTCATAGTAAGGACTTTAAAGGGGAGCAGTAACTTGAAGTGAAATGCATAAAGAAAACATTTACTGGTAAGTCTGTTGTGGCTCACTCCATTGTGTGCTGTCCTGAAGTCTAGCAGGCCCTGGGTTCAAATCTTGGTGTGATCTGTTTGTACTGTGTTTTGGTACCAGAGTGGGCACCATGTGGTGGATATACCAGATCTTCAAACAACTTTGAGTAAAGTCCTGTGTGGCTCACCATGCAGAGTGCTAATCTCAAAACTAGTAAGGTCTGAGTTCAAATCCTACTGGACCACCTAGCGTCTGAAAATATGTTGGTTGTCTTCAGTTTTAATGCAAGAGGGGGCAGTGTAACATTCATATACCAGAACTAGACAGAGTTAAAAGGGAGTCCTTGTGGGTTACTGCATGGAGTGCTGGCCTGACAACTAGCAGGACCTGGGTTCAAATCCTGGCACAAGAGAGTGCTTCCCAAGGTATTGGCTGAGGTAAGGATGTTAAAGGTAGGAATGATAATGATTGTCTTTGCTGGGTGTAAGTTAGGCAATGAAAATATTATGGGTTGATGTTAGACTGGATAAAAACATTTAATCTCCTTCCCCAGCAGTGTCTCATCTGCATACAAACTAACATTGGTTCTTATTATAGTTCCTAATGTACTTACCTCAATTAGCAGCAAGCTCCTCCTCATGGATTTGAACCTGGGTCTTGGTGTTTTCTAGACCAGCACTCTATGCAGTCAGCCACAAAGGACTCACCTTTCAAAGTATCTGGTATATGAACACTGCCCCCTCTTGCATTAAAACTGACAACAACCAACAGATGTTCAGAAGACAGCTGCTCCACCAAGATTCAAACATAGGATTTGATAGCTTTGAGACCAGGACCCTGCATGGTGAGCCACAAAGGACTTCCCTTTTAGGTGTTGGAAAGTCTGGTCTATCCACCTCAGAGTGTCCCTGCGCAGGACCCCACTTTACAGGAAAACTAGCCATTTTCCCTGATGGAGAGAGACGGGGGGGTGAAAAAAAAGATCAAACTTCGGGAGCTGGATTTCTTAAGATGACTGCAAATCAAGCACTCATAAAGAAGGTTCTGGGAATAAACATCTAAATGCTGGTAAGGCACTGCCTAGCATGGACTTGGATCCAGGTCCCACTAGCTAAACCCCTAATGACTACAGACATATAAGGTCATATGGTAAACCATCTTGTAATCAGGAATCACCAAGAACTCTAAAACTGGATTCAGACTAGTGAGAGAAAGACAGCCATACCGTGCTCAGTTTCTCATCTTGAATTCAAGAGGAGTTGTTCTCAAGAACACTAGAGAAGTCATCATTTTCAGTAGAATCAGGAAGCATCTTGAGTGGCAGTACACTATTATCTGCACGATACCCTCCAATTTTGTTTTCCAATATTGTAATAGACAAACATAGTAAAGTGGATATCACAATTAGCAATTGAATCTCATTTGCATAGCACTTCCATGTGTTCATTATTAATAACATCTAACATTTCGGGGGACCGTCACTGGAAAATGCACTGTTAGTGTGATTGGAGATATTCCAATGTGGATGTCATGAACTCTAATAGCTCTATTATAAAAAACTAAAAATAACCCATCAAATGGTAATTACGTTTACCACGTTTAATTGTTAATAAATATGCATTAAAGCATCATAATTATTTCATCAAGAAATATGCAAAACATGTCATGTTTATTTAACTTTAATTACCATGAATAGGAAGAATGTATGGGCTAAATGTTAACAAAGTACAACATTTGCTGTACTGTCGAGGAGAATGATGCACTTGCTTCTTTAGTGTTATAATGCATTAAGAGTGCCTCATCAGTGGTGACCACATGCTAAAATACGGCACTGGGACAGAGGACAGAAGATGGTGTAGGATCACACCTTACACAGAGAGCTGCTCCAATTCATCAAGCTGCACATGTGAACTGGATATTTCAGGTGGACCTCAAGCACTTCAGAAGCTACACATTTAAAAGATGCCACAAGTTATTAAGAAAATGTGCCAGCATGGAAAATGTGTATTTTGGGGGTCAAACCTACTGTTCTGTTAACTGCTAAAGTTTTTATTTTATTTTTCTTCTAAGTCTTGGACAGACCAAAATTAATCTTGCAGTCCTTCACTGGTTGCTGGGCAAGGATAGCTGCTTTTCTTTTTCCTTTTGGGTCAATTTAAAAAACAAAAAAATCACTTAGCATCCAGAAGTGCCTTCAGTAAGACTATGCAACCAACAAATCAGTTTAAATTAGTTTTAATTACAGATTACAAAAACATAATTAAAGATGGTTTACTCTAGAGATACAGAATATATTTAAGGCCAGACTGATCATCTAACAAAAATACTTAAGGCCATTTATGAAAATAAAAGAAAAAGATATCTATGTATTATCTGTCAGAAGCACTATCCGGCAGGGAGAGGTTTAAATGGCTGATCACTTCTTCTGCAGATGCTCAATCATTTCAGGAGTAGCCTGTGAATAAATCAACAGGACTGTCAGTTTTCCATGATTTGTACATAATAAAATAAAAAAAGAGAAAAGAGGGAGCACTACTGAACCTGGAGGACTGCTATATAATTGTATTTTAATAATTATTTTTTAGCAATAGTAATAGTACTTCAAAATAAAAGGGACAAAAATGATGGACCTGGTGGACAATGAGAATCTTTAATGCTTATTGAAGATCAATCAAATTTAATTGTACATAGTGGAACAGCATCCCAAAGCGGGTCACGACATTAAAAAAAGATTAAGTGCATGATACAATGAATACATCAATTCAATATTGCAGTATTGCTACGGAGCAATACAATGCATGAGTCACATTTGATCACACTGAGTTTGCAGCAGAGGAACTCATGGTTGGTGACGGCACACACGTACACTCCTCATTTGCTTTTTACATTTCCCAAGTGTCAAATGGTTTGAGAATCTGTCCTTACTTGAACTGTTACTTTGAAGTCTTAAGCCCCGACCCCCATCCTTTCTTGTGCGCGTGCATGTGGGGGGGGGCTTGAAAATGTCAGCAACTGCAAATTCCTTTTCGAAGCAGCCAACACTTTTCTGCCCCCCAAAAACGTGGGTGTTATGGGTGTGGCTTGTCAATTTTGCTAAGCTTCAGCAATGCCCTTATTTGCTCAAAGGAGATTGCTAAAATAAATAAAAATAAAAAGATGCATACCAGTGTTAACCAAGACGTACCAATTATTTTTGCAAGTTTGTTCTTTATTTGTCGAAGCCTTGATGTAAAACATTGCAGCTATAAACGGTTTATTGTAGATTAAAATTTCTTACCTGAATAATCACCAAGAACAGACTTAAATGGATGAAAATAATAGATGAAAAATATTTACAGTACACTCAATGTGTGACTGAATGGCCAAACTATTATACAGCTCTGGAAACAATTAGGAGACCACTGCAATTTCTTCTTAAATCAGCACCTCTACATGTATGGCAGCCATTCCATTCCACTCATATTTTTATTTGGAATTTGGGAGAAATGTTGTCAGTAGTTTATAGAATAAAACAAAAATGTTCATTTTACCCAAACACATACCTATAAATAGTAAAACCAGAGAAACTATATAGAGAAACCAGAGAGCTGTATATTTAAAAACATTTGGCAAAAAATGTATTACTATCAGCAAAACAACCAGTGCCACCCACCCACACACACACACACACATGATTGTAGCCCTACAAAATATTTTATTGTTTCCTACAGCTATGACAACAAGTATGCTCATCTTAGCAGCAGTACATTTTGAAAACCACAAAACACACAATCAAGGGCAGGGAAATGACATATGAAATTTGAAACATTTTCTACTATACATTTGAATATATGCAATATATATATATATATATATAATTTTTTTACAGCTACAGTTTACCAAACTGCTTTGAGTATAGCATCTGACACAATTTCCTCACTGCAAACAGTCATTTGTACCATGAGATAACTGCATTCAAGCAATAATTACTACTTTAGTAATAGCTTTGCCACCGCAATGGAAAATGTGAGGCAAACTAAATTTACTGTAGGGCAAGTGCGCACTGTCCTCATGTAAACACCAACCATACCATGCGTCTCGTCTTTCCCAAAACTTGATCAAAGGCCAGCAGCGTTGCGTTTTTGGCAGCTTTCAAAGGTAGCGGGTCTGAGCCTCCGAAAACATGAAGTCAAACTGTGACAATGTTACATCGATGGAGAATGAATCTGAATACATCTGGCCCATACATTTTAATTTATGTAATCTGTAGACCCCAGAATCAGTGATGGTGGGCGGGGAAATAATCATATATTAGGTTTGGAAGGAAGAAAATGTTGGATGACCTGACTATTAAGAAAATTAAATCAGTTCTAAAATCTTTGCTGAAAGATTTGCCATTGAAAGTATTAATGTCACATAAAATGAGTAACACAAGGGTATAGGTTTTAGACCAAACACTTGTTTTTATTTTTAAATAATTTTCAAGGCCAATTACAAATAAATAAGTTGATACACTTGCAACAACCTATGTTACAGAGCAGTTTCCCCAAGACAAACGTGGAGGAAAACCCACAACTGGGCATCATAACAAAGATTCAATCGATTTAAAATGGATATCATACATCTGGTCATTCCAGTGAACTTGTATTACTGCCCCACGTATTTACAGTAAAAGAAAAAGGAGCCTTAAACATTTCAAAAGGTGTAATCTATACATTTTTCCCTACGCATGTTCAGAAGTTATAATGCACATAACTATTGGATTTATTTTTACAACACATACTTTCATTGTATTTGGCTACCTTTGTCTGTCTATTTTTATGTACAATGTTTTCAATACACATTTTGTTTCTTCTATAAACAGTTGAAAACTATGTTAAAGGCAACTATAATTCATTACCAACCATTAGCAGTAAAAATAAATTTCTCAACTTCACATAATTTGGGAAGATGCTGTGACTGTTTATGGAAATTTTGCTACTTCAGTGTTTATCTTATTTCTTTTGGTTGTCATGATGTGCACACATAACATAAAACAGTTTCTAGCCATTTAAAAACTGTGAACAGAAGCCATATAAAACCGGGATGAAAATACTCACACACAACTTACACTCATCGGCACATGTGAATACCTCCTTATGGTAGGACATTAAAACTTTACCTACACCACCATCATTTGTTCAACCACATAACGCAAAAGCAAATGGAAGGTTTATTGCAAAACATAAAAACAAAAACTCTCTTCCAGTTTCTAAAAGATTGATCTGAACTGCTATTTCCTGTTTCTTTTAAATCATGCAACACAAACTTTTAAACAGTTATCAAAACACAAAGTACAAATTATACTTTTAATATTATAATCATAATCATTATTATGGTTATTATTCTTTCACAAACACAGCATGAAAATAGTTGCAATAAATAGTTGAAACCTGCGAGTGTTTAGTGTATTATTTTGCACATTTCTTTTTCAAAAACTTGCCAAGTAAACATTCATGCACTGTGGGGAAAGTGTGTGTCCATTTCGGAGTAAATAAGAAATGGTGTGTATATTGCACATTCAATTTATATTCGTATTAGGTCAGCAAAAGATGACAAAATAAATAGCAATACAAGCACAGAGAAAGGGCTGCTGTATTACACAAAGTGTGCCTTCAAATATCTGCTTTTCTGAGAAATACATTTCCTACCTATACTAGGTGTCTTCTAGCCCTCAAACCTACATCTTACATACCCATTAATGTATAGTGATGGGTGAAAATCTTTTGAAATAATGCATCAGGTTACATTTTATATTGAAGTTTCTTCAATATCTTTATACATCATAGCTCAAAGAACTGGATTAACATGTAGTTTTGTTTCTTTATTTAATAAAATGTAATGCCACTTCATGCAAGATTTCAATGCCCCACAGGCATTGTATAGTTTGGAAAAACGGTACCAGCTTACAGAATAATATTTAATAATTAAGCTATTTAGACCTTTAGCTATGAATATGTCAGTTAAGTTACTGGACCCTAGCCCCTGAAATTTTGTAAAAGAGGTATTTGTTGCTTAAAATTGAAGGTCCACCTTTGAAAGGAAATTAATGTGCCAAGTACACTCACCTAAAGGATTATTAGGAACACCATACTAATACTGTGTTTGACTCCCTTTCGCCTTCAGAACTGCCTTAAATCTACGTGGCATTGATTCAACAAGGTGCTGAAAGCATTCTTTAGAAATGTTGGCCCATATTGATAGGATAGCATCTTGCAGTTGATGGAGATTTGTGGGATGCACATCCAGGGCACGAAGCTCCCGTTCCACCACATCCCAAAGATGCTCTATTGGGTTGAGATCTGGTGACTGTGGGGGCCAGTTTAGTACAGTGAACTCATTGTCATGTTCAAGAAACCAATTTGAAATGATTCAACCTTTGTGACATGGTGCATTATCCTGCTGGAAGTAGCCATCAGAGGATGGGTACATGGTGGTCATAAAGGGATGGACATGGTCAGAAACAATGCTCAGGTAGGCCGTGGCATTTAAACGAAGCACAATTGGCACTAAGGGGCCTAAAGTGTGCCAAGAAAACATCCCCCACACCATTACACCACCACCACCAGCCTGCACAGTGCTAACAAGGCATGATGGATCCATGTTCTCATTCTGTTTACGCCAAATTCTGACTCTACCATCTGAATGTCTCAACAGAAATCGAGACTCATCAGACCAGGCAACATTTTTCCAGTCTTCAACTGTCCAATTTTGGTGAGCTTGTGCAAATTGTAGCCTCTTTTTCCTATTTGTAATGGAGATGAGTGGTACCCGGTGGGGTCTTCTGCTGTTGTAGCCCATCCGCCTCAAGGTTGTACGTGTTGTGGCTTCACAGATGCTTTGTTGCATACCTCGGTTGTAACGAGTGGTTATTTCAGTCAAAGTTGCTCTTCTATCAGCTTGAATCAGTCGGCCCATTCTCCTCTGACCTCTAGCATCAACAAGGCATTTTCGCCCACAGGA
Source organism: Amia ocellicauda (assembly GCF_036373705.1). Lineage (NCBI taxonomy): Eukaryota > Metazoa > Chordata > Actinopteri > Amiiformes > Amiidae > Amia > Amia ocellicauda. The sequence goes on along the minus strand of NC_089856.1, from coordinate 34,176,196 downwards.
CTGCCGCATACGGGATGTTTTTCCCTTTTCACACCATTCTTTGTAAACCCTAGAAATGGTTGTGCGTGAAAATCCCAGTAACTGAGCAGATTGTGAAATACTCAGACCGGCCCGTCTGGCACCAACAACCATGCCACGCTCAAAATTGCTTAAATCACCTTTCTTTCCCATTCAGACATTCAGTTTGGAGTTCAGGAGATTATCTTGACCAGGACCACACCCCTAAATGCATTGAAGCAACTGCGATGTGATTGGTTGGTTAGATAATTGCATTAATGAGAAAATGAACAGGTGTTCCTAATAATCCTTTAGGTGAGTGTATATTGTATTATTTTAAGCAGCTAAATAGTTTTGAAATAACCCATCACTATCATATCATGTATTCAGTTCTCAACTCAGTGCAACATAAACCCGTTCAGCTAATGCCAATGTTACAGGCGCTCTAGGGGGTAATGCACCTGAGTGAAGTTGATTCCTTATTTTTCAAAAATAAGTAATGGTAATGGTTCCTTATTCCTTAATTTTCAAAAATAAGTAATGATTACTTCTTTTTATATTTTCCCGTTTTACAAGAAATAAGTAATGGACACTTATATTATATTCCTGTTTTAAGTTTTTCAACAAAATAAGTCATGGTTCCTTATTTCTGAACCACAGTTTCCAAATTAAAAAAAAGTAATGGTTCCTTATTCCTTATTTCTGTTTCCCTGTTTTCAAAGTATGGTTACTTATTTTTACTGTTCCTTGTTGGTTAGTTTTTCAGTTTGCCCGTTTTTGTTTTGTTTTGTTTTGTTTTTTAATGAAATTTAAATGTTTTTTTCTGTTTCTAGTTTTAATCAAGAAATAAGTAATGGATACTCATTCCTTATTTCGGTTTCCCTGTTTTCCATGAAATAAGTAATGGTTACTTATTTCTTATTTCCCGTTTCCAAATTTTAGGACATATAGGACAACACGATTACAAACCCATCGATACAATAACATATGACAATACTTCATGGGCTGACAGAAACGCGGTTTTCAATGAGTGGTGCTTACTTATTCTTTATTTTCATTTCCCACTTCTCTCTACTAATAAAAAGTAAGATACAGCATTGTTTGCTTCAGTAGTTCAGGCATCATAGATTTTTCATTTTATTTTTTTATTATGAATGCAATGCAAAACAATACAGAATAACAGTGACAAAAAGCACCTGGGGTCTATGACAATACAGAGATACCACGCAACGAGTCCCTTCCCTGCACTGGTGGCTCCATAGCGCCGCAGCACCACTGCCTCTCGCTAAAACTCAAGAGCGGGTTCAGGATAAGATGCCTCCTATGTCTTCCGTTGACTTATATAGGGGACTGCCTGAAGTAAACAATGTGTGTTGAGATATATTTACATATATCAATAAGAAGTAATATACAGCATACATGTCCTTAAACTGGGAAGTTAAAATAAAGAATAAGCAGCACTAATTTATTGAAAAACCGTGACACTGTCTCTGTCAGCCCGTAAAGAAGCCCCTCTTTGCCGTAGCCTACTTTCATTTAGTGTCTGATCCATAGTAGATCCTTGAGCCCTCCTGCTGTAGTTTATTACTTTTAAACATATCAATGTACACAGCATAAGTAATGAGAAATATTGTCATGTTATTTTATCGATGTGTATGTAATGGTGTTGTCATATCATAAAATTCGAAAACAGGAAAATAAGAAATAAGTAACCGACGGGAAAGTAAAAATAAGGAACAATTACTTATTTTGTTGAAAAACTGAAAACAAGAATACGAAATAACTATCCATTACTTATTTCTGGAAAAACTGAGAAAAAACATTCAATTTTTCTAAAACAACGAATTAGAAATAAAAATAAGTAAACATTACTTATTTTGCAGAAAAGTAACAAATAAGTATCCAGTGAATTTATTGAGCAACAGTGATAAAAAAAAATTAATCATTACTTATTTTGAGAAATCATACATAAGTAATAAGTAACCACTAGTTATTTTTAGAAAAATAAGGAAAATCGACTTCACAGAGGTGAACCAGGCACATAAAACCTTCTTGTACGGGTAAAATAGTTTCAGATAGTAACCTAACTCCTGGAGACAACAACATTATGGACACACAAAACTCACAACACATGGCTAGACAGGTCTATCAGTTTCTAAAATCATTTAAAAAAAAAAACGAAAAAAAACTAAACTGAAAACAATTAGATCTCTCATGGCTTAAAATACCGGTCTTCCAACACAGTAGTTCACGGAGGGGTTCAGAATGAACTATAACCTAATTTATAATTTATCCCTGCATAAACCAGAACCCAGAGTCATTACAGAATTGCACCAGACGTCACACGTAAATCCAATTCAATAATTCACGGCTTAAAACTATGAAGGCTGCGTCAATCTTTTTCGATATAAGGAAATGCAAAGACATGACAACTCCTGTTCAAATGCTTGTCACCAATTCTGCCTTGAGCCGGGCCGCCCCAGAGAACATAGTAGACTGCGGTTTGTCGCAGGCCTCTCAAACGTCTGCGTTACATACTAGGTGAGGAAGAATAATCCCTCCACTTTGTTTTTGGTCTCAAGTGTAGAAGGTGATTCAAGTATTTTCCGGTTTGATCAGAGCTTGTCATAGCAGGGTGAGGTTGTGTGCAGGCGATTCATTTTCCTCCATACATTCGCTCAATGTCATCCTGGTAGTGAGTCTTGAGTTCCTTTCTTTTCAGTTTGAAAGCATCCGTGACCAGCCCGGTCTCAGGGGTCCAAGGCTCAGAGCTCAGACGGATTTTCACTGGGATTTCAAACTTCTCCAGTTTGGCTGAGAAAGACAGATGGGTATATACAAGGTTGATGGAGAATTTCAAAGGATTCTGCATTTTAAGTGTTATTCTATGTTGTTAAAAGCTGTAGTGTTTCTGAACAGTAGCCAAGGCCTATGATAAGGTAGTGCAAATAGTTATGGATACGCTGTGCGCGCAGGCTATGTTTCGAGTTGTGCAATAATTCTCTGTAATTTCACAGTAACATTACACTCAAATCAACGCACTTCAGATGAGACATCGCCTCATCAGGATATGATTGTGGGTGGCAGCAGTTTAAAGTGCCGTGTGAATCTGTCCCGGGTCAATGAAATGAAATGGCCCAAAGTGTTTTCCTAAGTCAACTATGGAAATGAACAGTTTGAAAAGATTAAAAAACTGAATCCTCCCAGATTTACCCTCAAGTTAAAATGTTAAAATAAACCACTACCATTCAAAAGACTAATTATGATGTAAATGAGATGCACGAGTTGTGTTTTAAGCACAACTGCACAAGATAACAACAACCATTATAAAATTATTCTGAACAGATCATAACACTTGCGATCAAATACTCAAATAAGTATTTTTACCTCCAATCGCTGCTTCTGCTATAATTCGCAAAACCTCTTTCTCCATCTCGGAGTTATTGCAGATCTCCTCCCATGATCCTCTAATTTTCTTTTGTTCAGCAAGAGCCATCAGTTGCTTCTGATTGGGCACAATGAAGCCTATCACATAGGATTGATCACTGCAATGAAAACAGAACAGACATATTATCCAGTGACCACCATAAATACAGTCTCATAGATGCACTGCAATGATTATTTTTTTATTTTGTTTTAATTAAGCACCAAGTCAAACCTCTGCTTGAGTAAATAATTTGGTAAAACTTTGCAGATATCATCATCTAGGGGGAATTATAGATTACACAAACATTTTAAAGCATGAAACTGGTATTATCATTACTGCTGCAAAATGGACTTCATGCAATGCTGGCTGCCAAAATACAATTTCAAATATTTCTGAATTGCTTGGCAAAAGAGACTGAATAATTTTATTTGAAGAAAGGCATTACAAATATTTATAAAGAACACGTCAAAAAATGGGGAGTGGATATGTAAAGCTCTCAAAAAGGCCAACTTTGTCTACATAATTCACTTTTATCCCCCCCCCCAGTTTTACAGACAGAAACATTGTGCCTTATCATTTTCCCTTGGAGCATTCCTTCACCATATTGAGGCAAAAGCACAATTCGGCAGATTGGGCTCATAAGGAGACCAGTCTGGTCTGACAGATTAATGTTCATAAGCTGGTTTACCTGTTGGCATAAGCACAGATGTTATCTATTAATGGGCAGTTCTTCAAAACAGCTTCCACTTTCCCAAGAGATACATATTCTCCCGCTTGAAGTTTGACCAGATCCTTCTTCCGGTCTACAGAAGGTAGAAAACAAGAACAACCAAAACAGAAATTAAAACCAAAAAGTCATTTTAACTTTTAATCAGCCTCTTTTTCAGGGGGCTTGGGGGCAGGGGGATGAAAAGCAATCATTTAAAATTAATGCTAAGCTGCCCCCCTCCTAAAAAAAACTAACAAAAAAGCATATCGCTACAATGATTAACCCATTTGAGGCCACCTCAATTAGGCAAAAGTGTAATTTCTTTAGTAAGTTTATTTCAAAAGATCTGAGGGGGTCACAAGGGAGCTGGCACACATGAAACAACCAAAAAAAATCAATATTTGTATCCATATATTAACACTTTCTAAGGTGACACAGAGAGAGAGAGAGAGACATGCTGTGGGGGGCTATGCTTTGCTTTATCATATTACATATTGTTATGACAGAGGGGACGACTTATTACAACACGAGGCCAGCAGATATATGTAAACAAAATTACATTAGTGTGTAGTAGTGCGTCAGTGTGAAGGACACCCCCCCCAATACAATCTGTCATACTTACCAATAATTTTAAGGCATCCATCTGGGTGAAATTCTCCAATGTCACCTGTACAAAACCACCGCTGGCCATTTTCATCCACAAAGAAATCATCCTTATTTTTGGCTTCATTCTTGTAGTAGCCCATTGTGACGTTAGGACCACCAATAAGAATCTCCCCCCTGGGGTGGGGTTGGTCAGTGCAATAATAGCCCCCTGTCAAACGGAACGAGTTGGATTCAGCATTTTGTAATAAGCCACTGATAAGCAAGCGACATTCAGGAAGACGATGCAAATTACATGGTTTCTGGCATACCTCTCTCAGATGAAGGATTAATGTTTTCACAACAGAAATGTAATAAAAATATGCACTCCTATACATGATATTTAATACATGTCTACACAAAAATAAATAAAGATCTTCTATTACGGCTTTAATAATCTGGGTTCTTGGACTCCCCATGATATATATGATTATACTGTGGGCGTGGGGGATAAATTTTCACATGCTAAGAAATTGCACTTGCCTAAACACATCTTGGATCTATAAAATCACAAAGCATTTGTTTCTAATGATGCTTTTTGATACCACTGAGAGAAAAATTGGAAAACTAATTCAAACAACTGTTATATATTTATATAATTGGACAGTCGTTTTGAGCTGCAGATTTGTATTAGAAGGCCTGCAGAGATGTTTTTATTTTATATTATTGATTAGAAGTCTGTTTATATTGCAAAACCACAATGGCAAAGAAGTTACTATAGCAACTTCACAATGAATACGGCCCCAAATTGATTTAACGTGGTATTTGAACAGTCTACTAAGAAAATAACTGTTCCTGTATAATATTAAATAAAACAAGGTTGCTGCTATGGCTACTAATGCGTTTACATACAAAATATTGATATTTACTTTTTTTTTTTTTTTAATTAACTCCAAATCGTAAAGGTATAATACGCCAAGTATACACCTCCATACTGTCTCTAGAGTCTCCTTCATTGGCAACTTTGAAAATGCTATAGGAGCATAGTAGCAGTCTTTGGTGTGGTTCCCAGTCATGCAACCCTGCCCAATACACAGTTAGACACATTGGCCTTCTGCACTTTGCTGGCAAGACGTCTAATTTTGTTCCACTGAAAGCAGTGTACCCCACCCACTTTCACTCACTGGGTAAGAGATGTGAAGATTTTTTTTCACCTGGAGATCAGGTTTACACTTCTTGGTTCCAAAGGTTTTACACTGCTTGGCAACCCTTTTTAACTTATTTTGACAGATTGCAGCTCAAATCCACTGTCTCAATTATTGTACCTTTATTTGTCACATATGACTTTTCTTTACTTTCCTACTTTCTTTATCTTTCTTATTCTCGGTCTTCTATTCTTGTGTCCGTCTCCTTGTCCTTCTGTTCAATATAATATGTATGTGATGCAATGTTAATTTGATCTTACTGTCTACATGCATATGTTTTGTAGATGCCTTGTGGCTTCTGTTGCAAAACCAATAAACAAATTGAAATAAAATATTGATATTTGTAGTTTAGTCATCACTTTCACTTTTTGGACAGTTATTTTATTAACAAAATTACATTAAATGGTCTTGTTTATCAGTGAGATCTTGTAAGGATTTTGAAAATCATTTTCCAGTTAGCCATTTCTCATTTGAAACCCGATTTCAAACTGGGACCGTTTTTTTTACATCTCCTCTCCGAAACAACTACTCCAATTGGCCCAGAAAACCATATTGATGCTGTAAAAAGGTAGTGGTTTAGGATTGATGATACTGAAGGTGAACTCTCAATCTCCTCCAACAAAAATGGCCATTAAACCTGACTGAATGTAGACTCTAGCTAATTAGGGAATTATAATAAAACCTGACAGCATATTTGTTAAAGGAATGAAAACTGATGAGGAGAAAATAAAACCATGAGATTAACTTTACAGTGATGGTTTCCAATACAGGCTTACCTTCTTCCCAGTTCTTCAGTGTGATCTCCGAACATATCAATGGAGCTCCGACACGTCCTGTGCTGTAGTCCCCCACTATAAAGAAATTAATTATATATATATATATAGGCCCACAAAAGTCAGCTGGCATGGTCCCTAAGAAACGGAGCCAAAATGTAATTCACTATGCCTTTTCCTTTAGGACACACAAATCTTCCACTAATTTACCATTCCTTGGAGATAACAGTGGAATTTTACTGTAACTTTGTGAGAATTGAGATATTGTACAATGTTTTTTCTTCTTAATTTTCAATTTGTGAAATAGGTTAAAAACAAAAAACAAAACAAGTATGCACAGTGACATGCACCTAACCTCAATATTGAAGAGTTTCAATTATGTACGCTTTGTATAAATGTAATGTTGAAAATGTGTGGAATAAAAAAATAAAGCTGAATATTTACATCTTGAATAATATGCCTACAAGATCTTTTTTTTTTTTTTTTTTTAGTTAATCTGGGTTTGTTCAGCTAAACCAAGAAAACTATCTCCGAAGATGCTTCAAAACACACATTAACATTATATTTTATTTTATGTATGCTCCATTATCGCACACAGAACTCACTCTCACTGATTGTGCCTGCTCCACACGTTTCTGTGAGCCCATAGCCCTGTCCCACTGGGCAGCAGAAGCAGATATTCATAAAGCGCTGTGTGGCTGCTGACAGCGGGGCTCCCCCAGAGAGAAGGACACGGGTCTTCCCTCCTAACAAAGACCTCACCTTTCGGAAGACAAAACTGAAACACAAAGACACACCACATGAACGGGTTTGGTGGATAAAACTACATAAACATCAATTTTTCATCCTATTAGTTTGATTTAATTTTCTAAAATACATGGTCAGGCTTTGAGATTTGTTATAGGCATTTAGAGCTCATATACATCATATACTTCCTCTACCTGTCACAGAGTGGTGTGCTGTAGCCTTTTGAAATCTGCTCCATTTTATAATTGTAGGCGAGTACGAAAAGGGTTCTCTGTACTCTGTTCATCTCCTCCACTTTTCTCATTACATTTTTGTAGATGCGGTCCATTATTTCCTAGATTACAGGGAGGGGAAGAAAAAAAACAGCAGCATATTACCAGCTACATCTCACCAATCCCTACTGAAGAGCAGCGGAGAATAAAAGGGTTCAAAAATTAAATTTCCTACCATATTGTATCTAGAAAAAGATCCAGCTGCTGATCTCTTCTCTATTCTTCATGCAACAAAACTAAACATCTTTACATTACATCCAGCATTCTGTAATGCTTGGTGATTACGGAAGGTTTTTCAAATAAGAAATTGTGGGATTAGCATCAGAGCTGCTGAGAATGATTCACTGAGCAGCTGACTGGGCAGATAATGGACTATTTGTTGCATGTGAAGAATTAACAAAATTTCACATTCTAGTCTTGGCACTTCATAAAAACCACCAACGTTACATTAAAGATAATACAAGATAAAACAAGTTGAGGGACAGTGTCTTCACAGCAAAAAATACATGATTTCCCCCCCCCCTTAGAATCATTGTGTTCCCAGAAAAAAAAAAGATCAGTACCAAATAACAAATTCCTTTCACCACATGCATCCATCAAACCAAACCAAAAATAATGAAACGCATGAAATCTTAAAAGACCATGTATATCAGATAATGAAAGTTTATTACACTAGTAGGACACTAAATTGCCATGGATTTATTTAGAAAAGCAATTTATTTACTAAAGCAAGTTCAGATCATATCGATTACAAAACCAGATTAAAAAAAAAAACATCATAAAGCACAAACCATAGCTTCAGGGGAAGAACTCAGCTCATGGAAAATCTGACTATCCACTTTCTCTCAAAACATTTACCATGAAGCTGCAACTGTATTCCTGCTTCCACTGTGTAAGTACATTATAGCTTAATGTCATTAACATGCCAGGGTAAACCAGAATAATCCAAAAGCATTTTTATTTGTTTATGCTTTAGGGATCCTGTAATTGATTAGCTTCACTATGGGGAACATTGGTTCATTATAAGAAAACAAATTGACTTTTTGTTGTTGTTTTGTTTCACAGTTCACATTCAAACTACAACAATACAACAGGAATCATCTTGCTTAAACAGCCCTTAACTGGGTCTAATTATATGTATTGCAGTAGGGAAAGTGCATATCAAGATAGCATGCAACTCACAGGCATTTAAAAAACCCACACAGTCTTCTCACGTTATATCACATCTGAGCTTTGCAGAGCTCATTGCGGAGCCTGAATAACATTCTCATTGGGGAACTGGAAGACATGTGCACTAGACCTCCGAATTCCCACTATGGAAGGAGGGGACTGATTGTAGCGACAATGTCTGCATACATATAGGGAGAAATAATAAAATAAATAAATAAATTCCAATAACAAATCTAAAAGGAAAAGATTAACACCTGCATCAAATGCAACATAGAACTTACTGGTACTGCTGCCATCAGCGTGGGTTTCAGTATGCTCGTATCACCTTTGCTTCCTTTCTTGATTTTCGTAGACTGCATTTTAAAAGCAATGATAAAATACATGAATTAGTGATGGAAACAGCATGATCCTGAAGCAATAGGCTGAAATTGAAGCTTTTTCTTTTTTTTTTTTCTTTATGTCTTTTGTACATGACAAGAAAAAGGGAGATGGATTGCAGACAATTGAATCCATAATATATTTACCCATAATTGTGTAGCCTTTCCCAAGCATATTTTCTCGGTCACATAAAAAGGCAAAAAAATCTGAAATATCTACAGTACATCACTTTAAATTAGTCTGTTTTAAAACAACTGGCAAAGGTTGTCTTTTCCAACAATTTATTATCTGTTTGTGGTAGTCCTTGATCTGGTAAACTTCTGATTTTATTATTACACTAAAACTGTACAGCTTTCACATCTACGGACATGGCTGGGGTCAATTCCAGGTTTTCCATTCCAATTCCATTTACAATTCCTTATTCAATTCAATTCCTGCAGAGCCTAGTATATTAAAAGCAAAACAAAAGGGAATTTTGGGACTGGAATTGACCCCACCCCTGCCTACAGAAGAGTACATACAAAAGTCTATATCTGGGAATCACTACATTATGCACTTGGTGTCATTAGGTCAATGTTGCCATTCAATGATTGTAAAGGCAGTTGTACCTGATCTGCTAAGGTCTGGGGGGAGGAATATCCAATACGGCATCCATGCGAGACACAGACCAGTTCAGCACTCAGTTCCAAGACATGGGCCAGTGGCAAGTATCCAATGTATGTGTCATGCTCACTGGAAATGAAACAGAATTCATAATGGCACAAAAAAGCTAGACAACAAAACCTACATCCAGACTGATTTTCAGGAAAAGTTCCAACGTTTTGTGGTTTTGTTTTTCGTCTACTCGTAAATGGCTTTAATTTTGATACCCTCAGCTGCATACATAGGTTTAAAGAAAAAAAAAAAAAAATCTTTGTGAAATTGAAATGATTAAGAAACCCACGGATGCAAGACCCCCAGAGGAGATTTCTAGGAATATGTAGTGCCTGCTTTTCAAGAAGCCAGTGATGCGTATAACAAACACATGTCTTTGCGTCTAGTGAGAGAATATAAACATACCCAAGGTTGGGGATTCGTTCAGCCATTCCCGTGATCCCGGCAATAAGGTTGCTATGGGAGATCATCACCCCCTTTGGTATCCCTGTGGATCCACTGGTGTACATGATGACAGCAATATCTGAGGGTATGGGCTGGTTGTGTGGCTTGGACACTGCAATTTAAAAAAGGGAAGAAAAAAATAAATAAATACAAAGTTTTACATCACAATTGCTCAAAATAACAAGGTAGAACAGTAGGTATTTTCCAGTAATGTCTCTTCTAAATAAAATGCCAGATCTGATCTTCATACCTTCAACTGTTTAAAGGCTGTGTGTGTATAGTTCCATTGACTTTCCTTCCCTATAAACACTTACATGCCCTTTCACTGGACCATACTTCAAATACTGCAAATGGACAGCATTAAACATCAGTTTGGTTCCAATCTTAATGAATCTGTCTAAGCAGAGTCTTAAATTTGTCATGAAGTTATTTATTCATTATCAGCAATAGATTTAGAAGAGGTGGTAAAACGGTCAACTCGTTTCTGTTCCCTGGCCCTCAGCCCAAGTTAGATGTCCAACCTCTGGGTATTAGCATTTAAATAATAGTGTCTCATCAGCTTCTCCCTAGCTGCCAATCCATCCACCCTCACCTCCTGGAACTCCGTGTTTAATGGTCAGCTGCCTTAAAAATTATCAAGCGGAGTACAAATACACATTATACATAATTACCAAGTACAAGGATTCTTTCAGCCGTTTGTGTATGAATACAAACCCACAGCACAACAAGCTGAAATTGTGTAATTCCAGTGTAGTAATCTGGAAATTAACTATATTGTCCTGGAAAATAACCCACTATTTCCAAGTAAGTCGTTTTTAGGTCTGTGTATGTGTATATGGAGGGGGTGGGGGAATAAAAAAAGAAAACAATTTACAATATAAAACCACATATTACATTTCCCGGTCCAAATTAACTTGAGAAACACTGCAAGGGCACAAGTCATGTGAATGCGTACTACAATGTTTGTAAACCTCGTTTAATAATACCAGCTCAGGCGGATTTGCAACCTGATAGTGCAGCCCTTAACCAACACAGCTCGGCTGCAAAAGTGTTCTTTGGTCCTCCCTTTCAACTCCTAATCAGTTACAGATGTGTTTGATCAGCCTGCGTCTTCCTCCTTCACATGACCTAATAAACAGCCCGAAGACTTCCAAAACCCAGAGACTGCAAATGGATTCTTCAGAGTAATATAAAAAGGATTAAAATCTAAAGCACACAATAATATTGGACAGTCGTTTCATTGCAGCACTGCAGTTTTCACCAAACCAAACCCTTGTTTCCAATGGTAAACCAAATTGTCATTTAGAGATATCTCAAAACACAATTTAAGATATCTTAAACTGAACTGCAGATATCTCAAACTAAATCCATTTCAAGATATCTCAAATGTAATTTAAATTTGAGATCTCAAATAAAATGACTTCCTGTGAAAATGCTGTATGTTTTGTATGGACTTCCCGTCTATTTTAAGATATCTGAAATAGTACAAGTCAATTGGAGATTAAATTCAATATCTCAAATTCAATGAGATCTCGATTAACCCTCCATTTCAAGATCTCAAATTGGAGCTTTAAATGCGATCTCAATGCATTTCAAGATATCTAGATTCAATTCAAGATATCTCAAATTGACTTCCCATTCTATTGCAGATATCTTAACAGACAGTTAGTCCATACAAAACATACAGCATTTTCACATTAAGTCATTTTATTTGAGATATCTTCAAATAGAGTTAATTTGAGTTCTCAAATGCAATTTGAAGTCTCTCAAATACAATTCAAGATCTCAAATTGCATTTAAGATATCCTGAATTGTTTTTTGAGATATCTCTAAATGACAATTTGGCCATATGTCAATACTGTAAATGGGATTCTTTGTCTGTAATCTGACAATTATGTTAATCACTGCAAAGGTTATTTTATATATTTTAATTAAAACAAAAATGTCCTTACTATTCTCTGCTTTGGCCCCCAACGTTTGCACTGCTGCCAAACTGTGAACCAGTATGCCTCTGGGGTAATCAGCTTTTGCAGCTGGTTTATCATCAACAATAATGATGTGCTCAAGTCTCGGGACCTGTAGCAGAATTGCCTGCAAATAATAGAAAGAAAAAAAACAATCAAAACTGAGAAAAATATAATTCTTCAGTATGAAAACAGTGTTTCAGGGTAGTACACAAGAGGTTAAGAGTCAAGATGACATTGGAGTTCACCTTGCCGTCTGTGTGTTAAAAATGTCTTACGGGGGGCTGGATGATTCATATTTACTAGCTAGACGTGCAAAAAACAAGAGTCAAAAGTTTAGACCTTCTCGATCTGGGGAGGGATACATTGATGTGATCAACAGGGGTATAAACACTTTGCTACAAGGACTAACTTCATACGCGTGGTTGGGCAACACGCCGGAGGATTTGCATTTTACTTCTCAATGAAATTTCTGAACTTTTGGCATCCGGCAGCCAGCATTCGTCTCTCAACATGTACTGCGTCGTCTTCTGCAGTGAAAGCGCTTGACATATGAAATGAAACCTTAGTTTGGAGGAGGACTCGAGGGAATTGTCTGATCCAAAATGTGCATTAGCTGTCTAGTATGCCTTTGCTCAGCACTGGGAGATGAAGTCTTGGGATATGATAATTGGACTGCTGTGACATTTTGTGTGGGAATTCTCTTTTAGGAAGGAAGCAATCAGACTCCAGTGGAATGGAGTCCCTTATGCAAAGGCTATCAGATTAACAGACATCTCAGAAAGGAATGTGCTTCCTAATTACGGGGGCTGGCCATCTTTAATAAAGCCCTTTTAGGAAGCTTCAGCTGTCATAACATTACCACTTCCATTTCCTGAACTAAAGAACTCCTTAACATACTGCTAATTTCAGTTAATTTCTTTATCTTACCACCCATCATATTGCTTTAATAAATTAAAATACTCCATCAATAATAAAAAAAAAAAAAAGAGTTACATGCATTAAGAGTCGGCATCATCTTTAGCCTTTGTTGATCCACCACTGGTTGGCCGTTCCCGACATCATTCTCCCAACATTGCTTCATCTTTTGCCCTGCTCTGGCAGACATCTTGATTTAATCTTGCCATCTTCCACTGGGTCATCCTTTCAGTGGTTTTTAATCTCTTAGTTGAAGTATAAGGTGTATTCTTTTTTTTTTTTTTTTAACAAAACATTGAAGCAAAGTTTCATAAAATAACAATATAGTTCCTGGAGGTCACATAGGATCTTTGATGTTGTAAGATCAGCCATCCTTACCTTCAGTCTACTTTGCAGGAGGTCTTTACTGGTGATGATATGGGTGACTTGGGTTTCATTTAAGCCATGTGCAATAGCTTGTCCTCCCAGAGTGGCATACAAGGTGACAACTGAAAACAAAACAATGGATACGGTGAAACTCAATAGCCAAGAAAAAACACAAGGCTCTTTTCAGACGCTACCACAGTTTTTAACATTGCATAAATAAAAACAGCGATTACTTGGACTGTATGTGGAATATAAATTTATGGACAGTGTTAAGTTAATATAAAATGTAAAGAGACTTAAACAAACCCATTGTTGTTCTTACCAAGCTTTTTCCCTTGGAAAAGGTTTAAAAAAAAAAAAAAACAATGACATCATGTTGTTATCTCTTGTAATACCCTTTCCCAACCCCTTGCATATTGCTGACCACCCTTTCATATTGCTAAACCTGTATCTCCTCATAAATTGGAGTCACTGAGCCATGTGTGTCAGAGAAGGGCCAGCTGCGTCATGTAGCCAATTGTTACATAAAACAGATGGCTGTGGCGAGCGCTGCATGGCTCCTTTCAGCTGAGTTGGGGAATCCCAGAGAGGGCCCCACAATACACCTTACAGTAAAACAAGAAGACACCAACTGTAACTGCAGTGGAAAGAGTCCCGTTCCCCCCCCCCCCCAAAATATATTTATCACCACAGCTTTTTATTCCTATTATGGCTTATTGCTACATCTATTATAAAACATAAATACTACCTAATTAGCTCAATCTGTAATAGCCACCCATCTGTATATGACAAACAAAATTATTATCATGCATGTTACTCAAGATTGTTGTACATAATAGAAGCATAATATATAAATTAATAAGTGGTGACTGTCACTTTATTATTTATTTATTGGCTCATGACAAAGGTCATTAAAGGTTTTCTGAAAAAGGTTTCTATTTAAAAGGTTTTAAATAGACTTAATATATTTCCAACCTTTCAGTGTAAATGGTTTTGGATTTTTGGAAGAAAAACAAAACAAAACAAAAACAGCTGGTCAGAATCTGTAAAGAATGGTACAAGGATGTGAGCGGAGGGACGAATGGAAGTGTATAAAGCTGATGGCAAACTGTCCTAGGCAACAGAACACACTGTCCTACAATAAGGTCCTTTGTGAATTTGTTTTTCATGGTGTGTACTTCACTTGATTACATGCATCTAAACTTAACAACAATCTTTTGCAAAGATAGTAATAACAGATGTGTTTGTTTTTCTCCCTCCAAAAGCGGAAACAGTTTCATTGTCTTCAGCACCGCATCATAAAACCCATCCTTTGCTACCTTATATCTAACTGAAGCCAATTTGTCTGGCAAAAGAAGGAAGAGGAAAAGAATAAGGTTAGAATTAGCTAAATCCAGATTACGTCAAAACTTCAACTCGCTAACGAACACCACATTTTAAAGTCACTTGATGGAGGCTTTTTGCATCTACCTAATAGAAAGATGCCATTCCATAATGATTCTGCGATTGATTGGTATGTTGAATTATGGGTTTAATTCAAGCCATAAAGAATTTATTCTCAAATCTGAGTATGAAGCCATTTACACTACACAAACCTTATTATTTTTGCACTGTAGACATGTGACACCTAGATATATTGAACTATTACTTGCAGGACCTGGCTGCATGTATTGTGAGCATAATGTGATTGCATTTTGCAAAAACAGACAGCACTGTTTATGCTCAAGGGGAAGAGACATCAAAACAAGAACCCACTCAGACCCTATTTGACATGAAAAATCTACTGTCATCACTCTCTGGCCTTTTATCTATAAAGAGATGGTCTGGATTTTGAGATTGATTGGTGGGTCGAAGTATTGGTTTAGTTTAAGCCCTAGTGAAGTTGCTTTGTTGTTGTGTTTTTTTTTGCTATTCTCAAATCTGAGGATGAAGCCATTTAACTACACAAATCTTACTATTTTTGCAGTGTTTTTAACTGCATACTGCATAACTGTACAAATCGGTGAAGGATATACTAAATTATATCACTTGCACTGCTTTTGCAGATTAACATTGTTACTATGTAGGAATGGCATTTTAACGAAGATTACAGAGGTTTATGAACCCATGATCAGTCCAGGTAGAAATGTAAATATATTGCAGTTTGGCTTCCCAGGTTAGTTTCTGGAGGAGGAGGGGGAGGGAGGTAGGGCTGGGAGATATACCGTCCAAAATTTGAAAAATACTGTGATAACGGTATTTTTTAACAGGCATTTTATACTGTTCATAAAGCAAACATAATAGGACAGCTGACACTGAATTACGTTTCCCTGTTGTGTATCAGTTTTCTTGAAAACAAATCATGTCCACACAATCAACGACGCACCTTTCTTCAGGACAGATTCACTGGGGCCACTTTGCTGTGAAGTTTCACCCGCACTACTCTCCTCCATCTCGTCTTCATTCATTGTGCATTGATCACGTTTGTTTATGTCAACACGCAATGCACATGGAATTTACTTTCGATATTTGGCTGAGGCAGCATTCATTCCAAAACAAGGGTCGCGCTGAGAAGCGCAGCTCTGCGCAGAGATTCACAGATGCGTGTTCTTGGAGTGTTTCTAGCGTGACACCACTAAGCCCCGCCCACAGAAATCTGCGCAGAATCGCACAGCCCAGCACAGCTCTGAGAAGCTGCTACGGGAGGTGAGCTGTGGCTGCGAGACAAAAGATTATGCAGAAATCAAGAGGGACGTGTTAAGCTGAATGAAGACTACTGCTGCCCCGTTGTTAGTGGAGGCGAATGTCAACTTTCATCACACAATGAAGCCGTGAACACTATTGTCAAAACCATAGATATAGAATTCTAGATCAACACTTTAGCATTGTCAATGCTTTATTAAATAATTTACATTATGTAGTTTTTTAAATAATTGATGTAATCTACGATGCACAATAATTAAGTTGTTACTTAAATGACTGGCAATTCTATGTTTAAAAAAAAAAAACTGAAATAATATAAAAATAACAGTGATCCAATTACATCGATTTCTGCAGGGTTTGTGAAGAAAGGTGGTCGCGTTCTTGTTGTGCAGATTTGTGCAGTTCTGTGCAGATCTGCAAGATCCAGTTGATCCCATTGGTGGAGCAGTGCATATCTGCACAGATCTGCGTTACACAAACACTATCGGCATTTTTGATCAGATGCGTCTCGTGTCAGACAGCTCAGTCTCAAGGAGCCGGCACAGCAAGTTGTGGGATACGGAAACGCGATCAAGTTTATTGGTAGCTGAATGCTTTGACTGAATGACAAGGTAATCAGTAAATTATTCAATTTGGCATAGAAAACTTTAAAATACCGATATGAAGGTATAGTAAAAGTCCAAACCGGTCCGTAAATGAATACCGTTATGCAGTTTTTTTATGGTATACCGCCCAGCCATAGAGGGAGAGACAATCGCACCATTTCTATAAATTAAACTGTGTCCTGTTCACAGGAAAAATAATAAAGAGGAAGTCTTTGGTACGACCAAACAGAGCCCTTTGTTACCAAAAAACAAAGAAACAAACAAACAAAAACGAAATACATACAAAGCTTTTATTATCTGCCTCTAAGGACTGGTAAACCCACGGCCTAAGCGGTTGCACTACAGATGTCCCAGCACACTGCTGATTTCAATTTGGTGGGAGCGGAGCGGGGGGGGGGGGGATGGGTCGGGGAGGACGTTGCAGTAGTTCCCACGAGCTCTCCCAGCTCAGTCCACTGACCCCTGTATCATAAACATAAATTTAAAAAACTGTACTTCCCCAACCTCCTCCCCCTTTCAAGCTACATGGACTTAAGTCTTGGACTAATCTGCAAAGATGTATTTTTTTTTCTGTTGAAGAACAAATAAACCAGATTTGTTTCCAGTTGCTTTGGTTTGCATACGCAAAACTGGCCATTTACAGTGCCAATAAAAAAAATAAAAAAAAATGGGTTGCAGTGCTTCCACATAATTATGGTTGATGATTTTTACAACCTCACATGACAGTAAACATAAACAACATAAGCCAAGGCTCATGTTAAACAATAGGGATTAACAGCTCCAATAAACTTGCATGTCAGACTATTCTCTATTCAGGCATGGATATTGTGAAGACTACAAAAAATCTGATTCAGACAAGAAAATGGAGGCCTTCAATTTCTGTTACTTCTCTTCAACATTGTTACTTGGATATGGTTTTAATTTTGCAAATGGAACCCAATCACAATAATGTATGACATGCATTTTGCACTCAAAGTACAGAGCGCTTTTTTCCAGAGAAAGATAGACTGCAAAAATAATCATATTTAAGTAGTAATACCCAAGCTGAAACAAGTGTTTATCATTCCATTCATAGTTATCACAAGTCACTCTTTAAACTGCTGTTCATGTAGTCTAAATAAGCACAATTTATAATCTATTTCAAATATCTAACCGCTGGACTATACTGCTCAATTTTGCAGTCACACAATTTCCATTTAAAACAGATTAAAATCAGATGACTTCATGGGAAGAAAATGATCTGCAAGACTCATCTGAAGGATAGAAGCAAACTCAACCCAACTACATTAATTCAGGGGCACAAAGGTGCACCTCTTCTACCAGGTCCAATAAAAGTGCAAATTTCAATGGAAGAAATTAAAATTCTTCTGTCCTCCATTATCTGCAATATTTCTGAAGAACAAAGTTACGAATATTGAAATGAGAAACTGATATTTATGATATTGAGAAGGTATTTGGAGGAGAAATGTTAGTGAAATCAGGACCTGCAGCCATCAGATACTTCATTATGAAATTAAAACTAAATTCCAGCATTATGGACCGGGCCAGAGCTTGAAGGATCCAAATATCTTATGAGCTATAGAGCACTGAGGGTCTTGTAGGGTCTTACAGAGATGCACATTCCCCATACAATCTTCTAGAGGATTTTTTAAATTGGTTTCTAATGTTGAACCTATCTGAAAAAAATAAGATGTAGGAATTAGTTCTCAGAACCAGCTTGCAACAGAAGAAAATTGAGAATTCTACTGTAGAGAAACAAAGGCATCAGGAGAAAAAAAGCACGATGGTCTGAGTTCAACAGCACAGACTGTGCAGTTGTAATGCAGTTTGCGCGCTGATGCATTGACGTCATGGAGAAAGAGGGGGAGACAAAAAAAAAACAAAAAAACACAGGAGTCAGGCCAGCTGTGAGCCATTAACGCCAGTACTGACCCAGGAGTCATCAGTACTTGGCGGAGACACCTCACACTTTCTCAGGCAGGGCTGTCTTGAGTACGTGTGCGAGCTCATGGTCCGTGTGTGAACAAACTTACGAAGCTACTGGTCTGTACGGAATATATGTGCTTATGGTCGGCTTGGAGATACAGGCACTGAGTTTGGCAGGTTGTCAAAACACTTAAGAATGGAGTGACTCCACCAATACACAGAATTCACTGCCCCAACTCGACTGCTTTACCTTATTCATGCACAATTTTAAAGTAATTTCCAATAACTGACGATGGTGATTTCAAGAGCAGTGTTGGATTACTCACAACCCACAGCTGTAAAAGCACATTTCAGACGTCTTAACTGATCCTAATGCCTTGCTTTTCTTGGATGTCAGAGATAATATTTGCAAATGCCAAAAGGAAAATAAATACAGCTTGCTCCACTTAGTTAATGAAGCATGCATGTAAGCATTAAAAAACATATTGATGATAGGATGGTAGATAATATTGCTCATTAATGACTCAGATACCTTTAAGGTTATAAGTTTTTATGACTAACATTTACTTAACAGAGCTGTGTTAAATATGTAGCAAATTAATATATTTTATTATACTGGAATATCAAAAGAAGTAACTGATTTAATTTGGTGTACTCTCATTCTTTACTGTAATTGATATTTTGAAGTATTTATTCCTTTTGGATTCTACTAACAGAGCATTCCCTTTCACTGTAAATAGAAAGCCTTTAGTTATTCCAGTGAGTTTTTTTCATTATTAATTTTTTGTTCTACTCTTTGAAACTGTTCAAAAATTAAAGAAGGTCTACCATATGAATTCCTTAATTTCTTTCCCTTTTCAGCGAGTCCTCTATATATGTGCACACTAACACTGCATGGATGATCTGTACACATGGGTCTCATAACAGATAATCAACGAGTCTATACTCATAGCTTTTCTCCCTTTAGGAATGGAGTAACATAAACCAAGGATCATGGGAGCCTGGGATAGATGGGAAATAAGGGGTGGGGGCTTAACATTTCTGTGGTACAATATAAAGGCCACTGGACGTCCAAAGCAGTTTAAATACTTTGATTCCTGTGAAAACTTCAAGGCACGTCTTTGGGATGTACATTTCATGCCAATTTCCACACAAGGTGGAATAGAAGAATGCCCCCGCTCCACCCTATCCCTATTCTTCATTTGAATCCAGATCCTGAGTGTGGATTTCAGGATTGAGAAGCTGCACAGCATTACCACAAAAAAATCCACAATTTGACAACATATGTGATAAAAGCAGATGCCGTCACCTCATCCAAAGACAGAGAAAAATAAAATAGAAGACACGGCAGCATTTATAATTGTTAGAGTAGATAGATAAATTAGTGCCACCTACTGCAGAAGTAGATATTTACATAAGAAAAGAATATTCCAGACTAATACCTCATCATTCTCACTCTCGGGATTGCTTGAGTATCACACTCCAACATGTAAGTACATTATTATATCAATCACAACATTGATATGAACACAGTTATTGCTATAAAGCATAGTACAATGTTAAGCAACAGTTCTTTTGGTTGGAAAATAAAATGATAATCTGCAGCACAAACACCATTATACTTTAACATCATTAGCAATATTTATTTTATTTTCAGTTGGATTTAAGACCTTGGGTGTGTATCTCTACGGAGTGAAGCACAACTTAGGTAAGGTGTGTTACAGCAAATGATGAGACTGAGTAATTGAAGCCCCTGTCAATATCCATCTAATGAGATAAACCCCTTAATGAAAGGAAGGCAAATCAGACTCGTTAAATCCCAGTGCGCTGATAAGATTTCTCGTCTCCTGTGACAGACTACGTGAACATCTGATGTTGACAGAACCAATCTGCCTCTTGACACGTCAGCCAAGTTCATGTATGTTTATCTTAGACTTAAGGACACTAAACAATGGGTCAGACAGTGGAATCAAGCACGTCTCAATAAAAATATATATTTATATTTTGCACTCTGTCAAGAAAGAGAAGAAAAAAAAAAAAAAAGATAAACAGGACACTTATATAACCTGACACCGTCACACAGTTTCATGTGCCAGAAGAACATTCTGACCTTCTTAATATTTTTTAGTTTTTTTCCTTTCATAAAAATGCACTCATCAAGCACAAGGCATGTGTCTATGGTCTCTGGACACTCAAGACACAGCAGAAGGATTAAGGGGAAGAAATAATCATGAAGGGAACCTTTCCAAATCATAAAATGGTATGGTGATGTATGGGGCATGCCATGCTGTGATAGGTCAGCTGGGGTAAACAACCATAGTAAATGTCAGGGAGGCAGTTGGAATGCTACACTAATGGCTCTCTTAGTCTCCAAACGGTTGTGTTGAAATTTGACGTGAGATTTAATATAACAAACAAACAAAAACAAATGCACACGATTCTAAAGTAAATGCACAGGGATAGTGAACATCCCAGATAAGGAAAGAAAACCTGAGTAGGCTACTATCTTTTTGTCTCCACCTTCACTGAAAACTGAAAACACTCCCTGAAAACACTTAAATATTGCTCAATCACAGACATCCAAAGGAAAGAGATGACCGAAAAGATAAATATCGGGCAGGATACTTCCTCACTGCACACTCCAGTATAGCGTGAGGCTAATATACTTCCTGCACACAATTCCTGGCCTGAAGAACTAATTTCTCCCAGACATTGGTGTCTGTACCTCAGTAAACAGAAATTGAAATGAGTCCAAAAACAGGAAAACCCCACGACACATCAAGGAATATATACAAAATGGGAAATTAAATGTGTAAACAGGGAAGTGGACTGAAAAGCATGGAAAGCACTAATCATTAAATCCTTTTATATAATCAGAGAAAAAGAATGAGGTAAATTGGTTTTCTTGTCAAGAAGAGGTCGCTAATAATTACCATCAGATTATCAAAAACAGTTCACTATGGGGGTTCCAGCCATGCGAGATTGAAAATGTGGGAATACAATACAAGGGGTTCAAAAGGTCAATATTTGTCATTGTCATGGCAACATTACTGGACTGTGTCCACATCTGTAATCTACGTATTACCAAGAGACTTGTCTTCCTTGCATGCAAGTACTTTAAATGAAAAAAAGTCTAGAAAATCAGAAGAATATTTATGCAGTAAAGGAAAGTTGCCATTAATGAGGTGGGTAGAAATAAATCTCAATCCGATTGGTCACTTTTGGGAAAGAAGGCCTACCAAGATGATGAAGCCTACAGGTTTCATTCATGAAGAACATGAATTACTATAATTTTGTTTCTGTACTACAAAACTACAAAAATGTTTTATAGCATAAGCCTGATACTTTTAGAGCAAAGTTATTTTACTTTCTTTTATAAAACTCAAGCACCTTTCAAAAAGAGTTTAAACAAATACTTTACTGTTGGAACACCAGTTTAATTAAATAAACCTTTAATATAAAAAGGTTTCTACTGGCAGCACTGAGATGTTTGCCGTTTCATCGATGTAGATGTTGGAGACAAACATATAAAACCGATTCGATTTTCCCATTTGATCTTTTTACTATGCATTCCCCCACCCACTCAGGCAATATTAATTTTGGAACTACCTAAAGGAGTTATGTAGAAGAAAGCAGTGAAAAAACTATAGTGACCACCAATACATAATTTAAGTGTAGTTTGACACATTCTTTATAAAATCTCTAGCAAGTGCACAGTGTTTGTGTCACTTCAGGATGAGAGCACTACTTACGAGGAAAGTTGTACATAAAGCAGGCCTGTGCAGAAATCAGCCACTCCGCCCTGGTCTCACAGAAGATGGCGATGGTGGACTTGGGCTTCTGGCCCAGAGCAGCCAGGCCACTTCCAAACTGAGCAGCTGCCAGGTAAGCTTCTTCATACGACAACCAGTTGTACTCACCAAGGATGACCTAGACGGACAAACAGAACCAAGTCACACAGAGAAAAAATGTTTAAATACATATTCAAATGAAAACTTTAAATTAAGTCAGTAGGTATATATAGGCATAAATGTGACCCCAAAAAAAAAAAAAAAAAAAAAAAATTATGTATCCTTTACATATTTTATT
Organism: Amia ocellicauda; assembly: GCF_036373705.1. Taxonomy (NCBI): domain Eukaryota; kingdom Metazoa; phylum Chordata; class Actinopteri; order Amiiformes; family Amiidae; genus Amia; species Amia ocellicauda. The sequence goes on along the minus strand of NC_089856.1, from coordinate 34,153,288 downwards.
GCACACATTACAGCTGCATAAATGTGCTTTAAACCTGACATTTCCTTTATCCATTATACAAAGCTGTACATCAGAAAGATAGGTTGTGCAAAACTGCCCTCTAGTTATTTTTCAACATCACTGCAGTATCATTGTACCAAGTCTGTGCAAATGCATCTATTCTATACTTCGGATTAACCACATCAAAACAGAGATTGTTTTACATTTTATTTCCTAGGTTAACAGAGGAAATTAAAATCAGTCTGTAATTCTCTAGAAATTCTAATTGAACTGAAGATTTAAATTCACTGTTGATACCCTTGCATTAAACACAATAGAAAGATACATGAATAGCACACTGTTGGACTGAACTCAACACAAAAGCACACAAATAACATTTCTGGATAGATGGAATTATTTAAAAGCTACATCAAAACAATACATTAAATATTATGTGGAAAAACATGCCACAATTGATAAGGCTGTAACTCAGACAGGTACTGCCATCTCTCTTTTCAGTTCTCATAAATCTGCCAATGGTATTCTGTGATTAAGGCATACGTCATCTTAAATTATCTGTATTTAAACAGACTACTTATTATCTGGCATGACTATTGTGTAACACTATTAGATAAATGTACATACACTGTAAAATGTGAATTCAAAATTTAAAGAAAGCAGAAACTACAGGAATTAAAATGTAATAGGATTAGCATTCCAATCAGTGGTAATTAAATGTGTTGCAAGTCAAATTCACACTGGGGTTAGCAGAGAACAGACCTCTTGTTGCTGGATTAGCCTTAATTTGAGGGGGGACGGGACTGAACACTGATTTAAAAAATCGTTTTCTATTATACAAGACAAATTAATGGAACAAGAACAGGAAATGCAAAGACAGGCTGTGTGAACACATTTCAGACATTTGGTTCAATGCAATAATTGTGTTGCTATATAAAATATGTTTTTGCTGTAATACTGCTTGAACTAAGAAATTAATCACAGTCATGGGTTGGTCAATCTTGGTCCTGGGTGGCGCAGTCTAACAGTTTCTGTAGATCACCAGTACATGTCATAGTGTCTTTCATTCCAGCAAAGGAGGAGTATGGATAACATTTATGTTGCGTTTTGAGAAAGTAAGCTTCCTTGCCCATGTTATGTAGTTTTGTTGTTTCAGAGTTTTGGAAACTTTCCACAGAGTATGCAGTCCTCCATCGTAACTTAGATGGCTTACAGCACAAACATTTAAATAATGGCATTTGCGACACAAAGGATCCATACAGGATCAACAACATAACTGCATTGTTGCCCATTGCTTAATTACTTAAACACACTTGGAATCTTAGTGAACATGACTCAGCAAGAATTGAATCTTAGAAAATGAGATGCAGCAAAAATGTGCTGATGCACATACTGAAATGTGTCAGGGAGTGTCCCCCAGATGAATTGAAAAAGTGACTGGATCAAGAAAATTATAGCATTTTCAGCACATTCACACCTTACCTTCTTAAACACTTTCCCATTTGGCTGAAGCTCATCTTCCTCGCTAATCAACTCCCGCGTCCCTATGCAGTCCTTGGTCTTAAATTTTTTTTGGGCGTATTCAAACACTTTGTCCAGAGTGTCACAGTCAGGGTACAGCACTGAGGCAAGGCAGCTCATACTGTTCAGAGCGCGGTAGGGGCCACCGGGCTGGTTGTTCACAGGCCGAGCTTTCACTCTCTTGGCTCGTTTAAGGTTCTGGCTGGCCCCCGAGAGCAGGTACCATGGTATAAACGTTAAAACTGAATAAACCCATATGACTGAACGGAATACTTGTAGAAGGAGGGGGTTGAGGTCTTCTTTCAACTTCATTCTTGAAGCCAATTCTTCTAATTTCCCAGGCACACAGGGGTTTTACAGCCTTCCCACTCACTGGCAAAGCAGTGGATACAGGCAGCAACTTTGTCCTGACCTAAAGGATACAATTGTAAGATAAATTAACATTTTTCCAATACGAAACACAATCTAACACATCCCTGCACAGGTGCCTTTTAGCAAATGTTTACCGGATAAATTGAACATAATACATTTACAAATCTACAGTATTAAAAAGTACTACAGTATCTTGCTCAATTATCTTAGATAAGTTACACAATTAAGATGAAATATTTAGACTTGTTAAATGTATCCTGCTGTAAATGCATATATGCATATATGCTGATTTCAGAAAGAGATCATTTTAACTTAACCTCTGAATCTCCGCAGGTCTCTATGCGGAGATTCAGAGGTTAAGTTAAAATTATCTCTATTGTTAAAATGCATTTGAATATGCTATATTCAAAAACACAGATTCAGTTATTTACAAGAAAACAATCTGTATGCTCTATAAATTCAGTTTGATATCAACATCCCCCCTAAGCATTAACACATTTAAAACATTCTGTAAAAAACAGTTTATCATAGACCCAGCAACAAGGTTTCAAGGCATTTAAACACTGTAGGACATTCACCACCCATGTTAGAAGTTTAATGCCACAAAGACATACATTTTACAGAGGATTTAGATAAAACTAAAAATGCAGTACTTACCAATTACTTTGGAAAATATTCTTCCTTGTCATGAATATTGAAAACAACCCTGGCTCTCAAAGCAATGCCAGAGGAGTAAAAACAATTATGAAAATCACCAGTTTTACACCATTAAGAAAGATTAACCTGCCATATTAAATGTTGCAGCTTGTATGACAAAGCTACATAAGATCTTTTAAAATTAATCAAATTAAAGTTCCCTTTGGGATGATGTCTTTCGCAGAGTTTTAAGCAATACCTTTGCCCAACATCATAGATCAGATGTGAAGCTGGAAACTGACGAGACCTTTACATAACACAGTCAAGGGAACGTAGTTTGATCATGCCGGACTGTGTTCTTTCAGTTTACTGAGGTAATGATTTGTTGAAACTCCGCCAAGAAGCTCATAAGTGTAGCCTTGCACCGTGAATTTATTCAAGTGGATTTTGAGCAATATAAATCCTTAATTAGGTAAAAGGTTCTTGGAAGCAAAGCATTTGCCTTAGATAAAGAAAGAGAAAAACAGAAAGTTTTCTTTGTGCATGAATTACAGATAACTAGGTTCAATAATGAATCGCAGGATCTGCAAAGACACAGATTGACGTGCATGCACATATATTGGAGAGAACCCTTTAATATTCCTGCCATCCTGTGACAAACTATCAAACACCATGTAATGCACCTTCTCTCAAATTATATTCTACAAATGTATTCTGTTCTTATATGCATAATAATAACAGTACACAGTCCTCACAGCATACAAAGTTAAAGGTCACAAATAAAATGCTGGCAAAGCATGTACTGCGGAAATGATATGCATACTAAAAGGTAAGCAAAACGAGAAGGCATCTCCGCTGCTCTATCACCCATAAGAAAAAGAAACCAATACTTTTAAAACAGATCACAACATATTTTTGTCCCCCCAGAGACGGTGAATTATTTATAAGCAAGTAAAATGATAACATATTGTCACCAAGGTTATGGCCGAATGCAAGGCACATTCTGATAAACACTCTCGAAAGTAACTAACTAACTCACATTTTCTTTTCAAAAAGGCAAACAACAAAAATAACAGGCTATATTTTTCCTTTCCTTGTTCATTAGTCAAGGGTCTACCACTGCTAGTGTAAACCATATTCAATGTGTTTTGAGTAAAACCTCTTTGATATACATCCTGAAATTTAAAGCCACTCTTTGAGACAAAAGCAGTAAAGGTTTGCCGATGATTAATTTTCTCCTATTTTGACACTATAACACAAAAGGACAGGGAGGTAAGGATTACCAACAAGGTACCATCCCATCAAGGGCTGTCCATGGTGCTGAACTCTAGCCAGGAATGTACATCCCAGAGCCAATAACAGAATATTAATTTGTTGTAATTATTATATAACAGCATGAAGTAGAATTTGCAAAGTCTAGTGGCAAATTGATCTGCCGACTTTGACTGATTAAGGATTGCTGAAAGGCAGAATTCACTGTGACCTGCTATAGGCAGCAACACTGACAACAGTCATATTGGATTACTCTGTACCAAAGCAACATTTACGTCATGCTTTGTCAAGTTCAAATTAGCAGGCCGATGTTAAGAATTTAAAACAAATTAAAAATCGAATGGAAAAACTGTCTTATAATACAAATGTCTGTACAGTATGATTTCTATGGTCTTACATGATTACAGCACATGTTGTGGGTCAAACTAAGTGGAATTCATCTTCGAGAACTATTGTGTAATAGTTTTAATTAAGAGGCATGGAATGCTGTGACAACCCACTTTACAGTAATCCTGGTTATTTACACAATGCATTACAAACTCCAAACAAACAAAAGCAGGGAGTAGCACCTGGTCAAAGTACACACTGTAAGATCTACACCTAGAAATCAAAGGGTTCAACTGTGCAACTAACCAATGACTAACTGTCTAACGATAAGCAAGTGGGATAGTCTAAAACAGTTAAGTACGACACATTCAGTTGAGAAATCTGAGCATGGGAACTTTGTTTTATTTATTTATTTTTAGATTCCTGACACTGAAAGTACTGGGATTAGAATAAACAATACTTTAGATACCAAGATATCCGAGTCCAATATATTTTATTTATTTATTTATTTTCTATCGTGGGCCTACATGTAACCAAGTTTAGATTTAATTTAGATTTAAATCAAGACAGTGCTATTATCCCCCACTAGATGGAGAGCTAAGCAATTTCTGTGATTATATTCCTATTTCAGTGGAAAGAAGGGAGTAAGATTATGCTTGAACCTTTATACTGAGGTGCTGTACTTTTCAATCTAAGTTGGCCTTAGACAAGATAAGATTCTCCATTATATCTGGACTGTGGTCAAAATGTGCACTCTATAAATAAACTGCAGTCTCATACCCCAACCACAAACCTGCCTGGTTACCTAAATAACAGTTTGGCAGTGGACCATGCTGTATTTAAGTTAACTTTAAGAAAAATGGGTCTGATGGTTTAGGCTTCCCTTGAGACAAACTACAGAAAATTGAGCATCACAGTGAATTAAAAAATACATAATTCTTGGAGGAAATTAAGTCAGCTAAAAATTGTTTCACTTGAAATATGACCTGCCAAGCTCTGTACCTGTGCAACAGCTGCCACACTACTTAATGAATAAATGATCCAAGGGTATGGGTCTATTGTTTGTTACCTACAATGTGAAAATCATGTAATTGTCTAGGAGTCTCTCTGCTCATTTATTTCCACAAATTACAGGTGAATTGATGTTCTCTCACAGTTTAAAACAAACTATTTACTTGCAGGATATGTAGGGTATCTAAGCTGTAGTCAGACCCTGTGGATTTTATAAATTCCAACATGCAAAACACTGCTATGGAATCTATTTGTAAAGTAAATTCAGTGTGCAATTAATTTTGAAAGTCTACAGCTAATGTAGACTTTCCAGTCCTGTAACCAAAACTTCAGTTAACTGTCACATGACTCATTTCCATAGTTTTGTATTGTCTTGAATGTCAGGGGACTCTTTTTTAAACAAGCCATTCAACATTGTCAAGAGACATTTTAATCTGGTTGTGATATTTATTTTGGACTGCAGCAGTTGATAACTGAGTTTCAATACTTGATAAGGCAAAGTTTATAACAATGGACTTCTTGAGCATAAGAAACACATTGAGGGAGTATACCATAAATTATGACAATCCTCCACAAGGTTAATTCCCACAACTAGCAAAGCAGGAATCTAAATCTTAAATCAAAGAGGAGTGTTGCTCAATTGACAGCAAATGTCTACACAACAGGTTCTGCTACAAACTAGTCTGTGTGGGTTTTCAGAGAATATAGATTACATTCAAGTGAGTATGTCTCAATATCCTTTGAGCTGGAGTGTAAGTTAATTAAGTTAATGAAGAAGTAATATTTTCCAATATTAAGTAGGACTGTCATAAAAAATGCCATTATGCATATGTTTCAAACATCTCGTGAAGAAAGGTCAAAATAATGTAGCCTACATACAGCTGCATTCCATAACATTGGGAAAGGCTGAACAGAAACAGATTACTTGAAGCAGTGCTCTGAAGTATAAGATGTAAAATATTATAATGTATACTACTCATTCGTCCGAGTCACTGGTGCTCTTAACTGTGACTACAAAGCAAAATGAATCTATCCACTACAAAAATGATTTTCCAGTGTAATCAGTTTATAGTTGTGAATGGTGAAAAAAATAGCATTCAATATTCAAGAAGAGGACTCGTCAGGTTTTGTGGTTTCGATTTAATCCAGCACACTTACAGTGAGGGAAAAAAGTATTTGATCCCCTGCTGATTTTGTACGTTTGCCCACTGACAAAGAAATGATCAGTCTATAATTTTAATGGTAGGTGTATTTTAACAGTGAGAGACAGAATAACAACAAAATAATCCAGAAAAAACGCATTTCAAAAAAGTTATACATTGATTTGCATGTTAATGAGGGAAATAAGTATTTGACCCCTTCGACTTAGTACTTGGTGGCAAAACCCTTGTTGGCAATCACAGAGGTCAGACGTTTCTTGTAGTTGGCCACCAGGTTTGCACACATCTCAGGAGGGATTTTGTCCCACTCCTCTTTGCAGATCCTCTCCAAGTTATTAAGGTTTCAAGGCTGACGTTTGGTAACTCGAACCTTCAGCTCCCTCCACAGATTTTCTATGGGATTAAGGTGTGGAGACTGGCTAAGCCACTCCAGGACCTTAATGTGCTTCTTCTTGAGCCACTCCTTTGTTGCCTTGTCGTGTTTTGGGTCATTGTCATGCTGGAATACCCATCCACGACCCATTTTCATTTTCAATGCCATGGCTGAGGGAAGGAGGTTCTCACCCAAGATTTGACGGAACATGACCCCGTCCATCGTCCCTTTGATGCGGTGCAGTTGTCCTGTCCCCTTAGCAGAAAAACACCCCCAAAGCATAATGTTTCCACCTCCATGTTTGACGGTGGGGATGGTGTTCTTGGGTCATTCCTTCTCCTCCAAACACGGTGAGTTGAGTTGATGCCAAAGATCCCAGTTCTCCTCTGAATCATTCAGATGTACAGGCCCGTCTGAAGTTTGCCAATGAACATGTGCTTTCTTGAGCAGGGGGACCTTGCGGGCGCTGCAGGATTTCAGTCCTTCACGGCGTAGTGTGTTACCAATTGTTTTCTTGGTGACTATGGTCCCAGCTGCCTTGAGATTATTAACAAGATCCTCCCGTGTAGTTCTGGGCTGATTCCTCACCGTTCTCATGATCATTGAAACTCCACGAGGTGAGATCTTGCATGGAGCCCCAGACCGAGGGAGACTGACAGTTATTTTGTGTTTCTTCCATTTGCGAATAATCGCACCAACTGTTGTCACCTTCTTACCAAGCTGCTTGGTGATGGTCTTGTAGCCCATTCCAGCCTTGTGTAGGTCTACAATCTTGTCCCTGACATCCTTGGACAGCTCTTTGGTCTTGGCCATGGTGGAGAGTTTGGAATCTGATTGATTGATTGCTTCTGTGGACAGGTGTCTTTTATACAGGTAACGAGCTGAGATTAGGAGCACTCCCTTTAAGAGACTGCTCCTAATCACAGCTTGTTACCTGTATAAAAGACACCTGGGAGCCAGAAATCTTGCTGATTGATAGGGGATCAAATACTTGTTTCCCTCATGGATTTTTTTGTTGTTATTCTGTCTCTCACTGTTAAAATACACCTACCATTAAAATTACAGACTGATCATTTCTTTGTTAGTGGGCAAACGTACAAAATCAGCAGGGGATTAAATACTTTTTTCCCCTCAATGTAAGTGTGCTGGTTACCTGACTAGGCCAGCTTCAGCATAGGGGATTTCAATTTAATCACTATAAGCCAGTTTCACCATGGTTCATTATATTAGACCTTTAACTCATACTCAAGCATGCCTCAGACATAACAGGCCATCTCAGTATTTATAACTTCAGTATGAAATTCCTTTGAACAACACTGGGCAACACTTTATAAAAATGGTCTCCCTAACAAGGCAACAAAAATAATATTGAACAGACCTGATTTTATGTATTTTATATGCAGTGTATGAGCAAGTGAACTAAATACAATTTGACCACAAAATAAATTAGACGTATTACTCACCTGAATTAACATTTAAAGCTCGACACACACTTGAGCATGCTTTTGTTAAGAACTGCACTGCTCGAGGTTAAAATCAGACGTGTAATACTCTATAATGAGAAAAATCTGAAGAACCTGGTGTGATGCACAACAAAAGACAGCAGAGCAAACTACACACCTAATTTAACATGGGAGGTGAGGTACCATTTCTGCTACTTCCAAGAGCTTGAGCCTAGGGACAAACATGGTTATTAGGATCAGATTGCCCATCCATCTACAGTAACCATCACTTCAGCCATGTTTCACTTCTCTCTCCTGGTAGTAGTGCAGTCCCAATGAACATGACCAGTTGTTCATTACATGCAAACACACTCCCCAATGCCTGAGAAGCAGCTCTGCGTCCATCAGTGCTATCTTATCAGATCAAACAGAACCATGAGACAGATGTGTCCGATTTGGTTTCGTTTGATACGTTATACAATGGATTTACAGATATGTTATTCACAAACGCGTGTAATTTAATCTTGATAACGCCTGATGTAGGGCCATACCATCAGATTACGCGCTGGAACTACTGAGAGACAATAGCATCCCTGTGTACAAACAGAAGGGCGCCCTTAATCTCCTTTATTGCAAAGCAAACGTACAAAGCTAAACTTATCACATTCATTTAGATAACCCATCCAACACGGCTGATAATATCGTTTGTTAATAACGCTTAATGGATTGTAAAATACATTATTGACTATTATTATGAAGGTGGCGTGCTTCCTGCTCTTACACTATAGATAACATGCTCATCTAATTCAAAACACATACAAACGCCCAATCAGTTTTATATAAAGACATCCTCTTTAGATAGCCAATATAATAAGTTTTTATTTCAACTGAGCACTCATCAACATCGTATTGCGCAGGATATAAATGTCTTGACACTGTGAAAGACTCGTCTACGCAAAAAGCCTACGTCTGTCGTCTGGACACTATCTTTGTGCGTTTATAGTTCATTCTGTGCAATGGCTCCTATGGACCAACGTCGGGAAATGCTGTGTTTCTGAGGAAGAAAAAGCCCGTTTTCACGCATTAGCAGGGATGCTCCGTCCATTCATATAAATGCAATTACACAACATCGCAGCACATCTGCAGCCCTCGAAACACACTGGTAAACAGTACAACTGAGGGAGAAAACCCACTCACCTTGTTCGATATTATGCTGTGAGGCAAGATGGATTATACCTCTATAAGTACATACGATTGGACCGCATTTAAAATGTATAAAATTAAACAGGTTTATAATTTATTTGTGCGGTGTATCTCCTGGCATTGGCCTGCTATCCGCCCGGAAGTCCCTGCAACGTCGTCAAGGTATTATTACATGGAGGCTGTCGCCGGGATCTGATTGGCCAGCACAAGGTGGCGCGTATTGGAGGCTGGTCTCTGACGTCACCAAGTCGAATCACAGGGTTACTCGCGGTCATTCTGTCTTGAGGGTTCAGGCTGCAACGGGGGAGCAGCCCTAAGAAAATGAACAGGCACACTTTCACAGGCCGCTCCAGCATAGTATAAACCCACCTGGTTTAAATCGTTATTGCAGTTTGTTAGTTCCAGCTACAGAATGAGACCGAGCTAGATTACAAATCTACCACTTGGTGCTTGCTACATTGTTTGGAGGTCTGTTGTTTCGGTGGTCCCCCTACTTCTTAACATGAATAAAATGTGAGGTATCACTGCAAATATATACAGTAGGTAAACATCATTTGGCTTGAAGAGAGTTGTCAGGGGAGGCTTACAAAAAAATATGCAATGCTTTAGTTGGAAAAGGACAAAAGTTGTCGCTTGATGAGCTAGAACAGTTGGGGAAAAAATGTGATGCACTTTAAACAATGGTTTCTGTTAGTCCAGCTGTAAAGGTTCATTTGCAAATATTAAGACACACTGTGCAAATGTATAAAACAAACAAATTCAAGTGCACAAACAGGAAAACAATGAATTAAAAATGGAATGCAGATATATAGAAAGTAAATATTGTGCATAAGGTGCATTCCTAAGGTCCTTGTCCTCTCTGTAAGATCTGTCACAACCTGAGTTTCCTTTAGGGGAATAATAGGCATTATTGTGTGTGTTTCCTTTATGTACAGCTTAGATTTGACCATAGGGTTTGTGGCAAAAATGTAGGTATGTGTCTCAGTTTGGGCCCTATCTAATAGCCCTAATCCACATCAAACACACATTTACCAGAAATTGCTGCATAACTCTCCAAGATAGTCTCAACAATCTATGAATAGGGATTGCATTGGCAGGCTCTTTATCCTTAGCTCTCTTAGCCCATATTAAATGAACAGCTGTTCACCTCATGCTAAGTATTCGATTCTTTCAATCTTCCAATCAAGATGGGCTCAAGCATATGAAGTGATGAATAGGTACTTAAAACAAGTGAAGTTGGAATGCTTTAAGCTCAATATGCTGATTAATATCAAATGACCACGCGACCCTTGCCAGGATAAGTGGTTTTGAAAATGGATGGATGGATGGATATCAAATGAGTACAGATTCCAAGATAATTTCTACAGGCCTACCCAAAGATTTATAAAAATATACTTTATATGCACACAGAGCAACCATTTAATAAAGACATAAATATGTATTATATATGTTTTTGTTCAGCATTGTAAGTCTGTCAACCTGAGAAAAAGCAGCACAGACAGGACTTTGATGTCTTCTACATGAAACATCAGTCTGACCAAACTGAATCTGATTGCCAATGTGGCAACAAAAAAGAGTTCATCCAGGATTATGACATTGTTTTCCAAGCAGTCACTCTCTCTTCTGAGCATTAAATGAACCAGGGTATGGCCCGATTTCTTCGGAAGAAAGATTAGCTGGAGGACATAGTGACAAAGTGTTGTTGACATCCACTGGATGTGGAACAGCCAGTCGTAATGCAGACGATGGAGGGGGTATGAGGCTGAAGGGGAGGAGAAGCTGCTACTGATGGATTTGCGACTCTGTTTTATAACAACAGCAAGAGTGATTAGGAAGTGGTGGTGGAGATCCGGACAGTTTTACAAGGGAGGCCTGGCTGGAAGTGTATGAAACTGTGGAAAGCACCAGAGATGAGGATTGAGGAACTGCAACTGTGAATATTTAAACTCAAGTGTGCAGAATGCTAAAGACAAGGCCTTTCATGAAAACAGTGAGGAATGGATGAAGATGGATGAATCCCCTTTATCCATCCATCATCAATAACCACAGGGTCACAGTGAGTCTAAACCATGCAAACGTCACACAGGCAGATACTCAAGGGCAGAATCAAAACCGGATCCCAGGAGCTGAAATTAAGCCAGCACTGTTGTGTCTAATCTTTGCTCCTGTTTCACAGGATTATCATCTGTTCACGTGGTCCTATTCCTGGGACCTGTAACAGATTTTTGGGTGCTCATCCGGGATCAGCACCACCTGCTGGTTGGGAGCTGGTCCAGTGATCTATGACATCTGGGACCAAGAAGAAGCTGAGGCTGTGAATCAAACATCTGGAACTGTGTACCTGTGTGAGGGATAGAGGAAGAGGTTTTAATGGCTGACAATGTGAGGAAGAGTCTGGTGTGGGACATCAGGAAGTGCCTGCTCGCTCTGTCGTCTGAGGAATTCCTTAAGGTCACCAATATTGTGGGTCAGGTAGCGGATCCATCAGAGATTGATGTGAATAATGAGGAGGGTTGTTTTGATTTTATCAATTCTTTTATATATAGTAAGCCTTTGCTTAAGCCTGAGGATAAGGGGATGGTTGAAATGTTAGTCTTGAAAGATTCCATGAATGCTCTTATCCAGGACCGTAGTGTAACTATTACACCACCAGCGAGCCCAGAGGGTACTGTTGAGTTACACAACATACCTTCTTCATCCAATGATGCAGCTAATGTAGCCACAGTGACATACATATAGCTCATATCATACCAGACACAGAGTACCAGAGGTTACTCTCAAGCTATGAAGAGGTAAGTAAGAAACTCTTCCAATGTAAACTCATTCCTACATTACAGCATGTAGAGAACTGACACACAGCATCACACAGTAGCAGAAGCGACCTCTCCTATCTCCACCTCAGAGAGTTCAAAATACAGGGGGGTCAAATAAGTGACCATACATCAGACATAAGCTACAACAATGTTTGCAAACAGATGGAAGAAGGTGCCCAAGTGAACTTCAGGGATTCAGAGATAGTTAGAAGTGTACTGAGAATAATAAAGCCAGGGAACTTCAATGACATGCTTATAAATAAGGATGACCTCACAGTAGCAGAACTCAAGGGGTTTCTCTAGTCGCATTTGGGGGAGAAGAGTAGCACAGAATTATTCCAAGAGTTAATGTGTACTAAACAGAATGAACATGAGACACCACAACAGTTCCTCTACCGAGTTATAGGGCTAAAACAGAGAATCCTGTTCACTCCAATGCTGACATAAAGTACAGCTCAAAGACAGTCCAAGGTGTATTCCTACACACAGTGTATCAAGGGCTAGGGCACAAACATGGTGATGTTCGCAGGGAGCTGAAACCTCTTCTCACAGACAGCCAAGTTAGTGACAAGGCAATTCTGTGGCATGTAATGAAAATGACTAATGATGAGAGTGAGAGGCACTGTAGGCTAGGACCACTAACCTGCCAAAAGCCTCCAAAAGCTCACAGTGCACAGCTTGAGGAGGACCATAGTAATGATTCTACTGCTAAGGAAGAGGTCCCCATCCGTTAAAGCCTGAGATACCCATTATGCAGCAAGGCCATCTAAGAGTCAGACCACAGAGCATTGTCATTCAACCGGGCCAAGTAGCTCAGATAAAGTGTAGAGTCCCACCCAATGTGGACCTGTCTGATTCCCTTATGTTGTTTGAGCTAGATGAAAACAATGTACAGCTGGACCAACTAGATGTTGGGCAGTGTCTCCTTGAAATTAAGAATCTGAAAGGTCCATATGTAGGAATTCCAGTGGGGAAACATACGAACCATGACATAACCCTGCCGTGAACAGCAGTCAACAGCAGTAGTATTCAGCCAATCGACAGAATCATAGAAACAAACTTACATGATGCACAGTGAGGATCCATTGTCGGCACTGTGGCACCCGCCTGTTGACGTTAGTCATCTTGACAATAAACAACAGGAGCTAGTCAATGAGATGCTACATGAGGAATCTGCAGCATTTGCACAAGATAACGATGACTTTGGGCGTATTCCAAGGCTACAAAGATAACATCCCAGTCCAGTTCCAAAACCACTGTACAAAGAAGTAAAGGAGTACATACAAGGCCTGTTGGCAAAAGGATGGATTGTCCAATCCAAGTCACCATACTCCGCCCCAGTTGTGTGTGTGCAGAAGAAATAAGGAACTCTCCAGCTATGCATAGATTAAAACCTAAACCAAAAAAACGTGCCTGACCGACATCCACTACCCCGGGTCCAGGACCTGACTGACATCCTGGGTGGGTATAACTGGTACAGTATCCTGGACCAGGGTAAAACCTATCAAGGTTTCATGGCTGAAGGTTCCAGGCACCTCACTGCATTCATCACTCTTGAGGGCTCTATGAGTGGGTCAGGATCCCCTTTGGACTGTCGAACGCACCTGCAGCCTACCAGAGAAGCATGGAATAGATGTTGGACTCACTCAGAGATGAATGTTGCATACTGTATCTGGACGATGTGTTATGCTTTGCAAAGTCCTTTGAAGAGCATGTGGAGGGACTCTGAAATGTCCTCAGGGCCCTCCAACAACACGGAGTGAAGCTCAAACTGGAAAAGTGTGAACTTTTCAGGAGAGAGGTCAGGTACGTTGGACGCCTCATCTCCACTGAGGGAGTGAGGATTGACTCCAAAGACTTGGACACAGTCCTATCACTGCAAGAAAAGACGCCCCAGACAGCTGGTGATGTGAGAAAGCTCCTCGGGTTCCTGAGTTATTACAGAAGCCAGATACAGAACTTCTCAAGAATATCCAAACCTGTTTATGAGCTGCTCCAAATGAAAAATAGAGGGATGCCACAAATTCAGCCATACAGGGGAAAGGTTATGTGGCCTTGACAGGACACAAACCAACATCCCCATGGACTTCTACCAACCATAAGTCATGACAAACTGGTAAATGCACAAAGAGTGGACCAAGCCATAGGAGAGATCATGAAACTCAAATAAATTAATACAGTACTCACCAATGACACAAGAAAAACAATGAACATGAATGGAGCAGACTACAATTAGAGGGTGGACTCCTATATACGGACAGACTAGGGGGAGACAACAGCTTGTTCACTCTACAAAATACAAGCAGATAGCACTAAAACATCTCCATGACAATATGGGGCACGTCAGCACTGAAAGTTCTCAATCTTGCAATAGAGAGGTTCTACTGGCCATTTATGAAGAAGGAAATTGAGGAATATGTCACAAGAAGGTGTCCATGTATAAAACAGAAAAAACCTGCCACACATGTCCCAGCTCCTATGGGGAGTATAACATCAAGTTCACACCTGGAGCTTGTTTGTATCAACTATCTGCATCTAGAGACCAGCCAAGGAGGTTATGAATATATCCTGGAGGTTGTAAATAATTTTACTTGATTAAATCAAGCCTATCCCACAAAGAACAAGTCTGGCCGGACTGCAGCTGAGCGCATCTTTAATGAATTTCTTCCTCGCTTTGGATACCCCTCAAAATTACACCATGATCAGGGCTGTGAGTTTGAGAATGAGTTCTTCAGAACTCTCCAGCAGCTGGCTGGGGTCATCCACTCAAGGATGTGATGCCATACCACCCTCAAGATAACCCTGCTGCGAGGTTTAATCACTACTACAGATGTTGCGAACACTTGGAGACAAGGAATAGGAAAGATGGAAGGACCATCTCCCACAAATCATACATGCGTATAACTGCATGAGACATGAATCAACTGGATTCTCTCCTTTCTATCTGTTGTACGGCCTACATCTGCACCTCACTGTAGACTTTTTATTCGGCTTGATGGGGGAGCAAGAGACGGTCTCACCCAAAGGGTATGCTGGGAAGTGGACTGGGAGAATGACCGAGGCATACAGGATCGCAAACGAGAATAGTAAACAATCAAGTGCAAGGGACAAAGCCTATTATGACCAAAAGATTAAAGGAATCTCAGCGAGTGAGGAGGCCCTGGAAAATGTTGGTCATACTGGGAAAAAAATATCTATGTGGTGAAGGAACAAGTGGGAGACAATCCTGTGTATAACGTCAGTCCAGAAATAGGCGACCGCAGAACTAGAACCCTACATCAGAACCTGCTACTACTTGTAAGTGACTTACCTGTTAACCACCTCCACGTCCAGTCTACTGAGTAGAGGAAAACAAGAAACAATACTCAACAACAAGAGAACAGAATAACGATTGCGACACCACCAACTCAGAGGATGAAGCAGGAACAGGCAGTTGCTGGTTGAGGATACCTAGGAGTAGAACTGAGCAGAGACGAGAATATTTACATAGAAAATTCTACCATGAGTCAAAGAAGAACAGAGACAAGAAGGAAGACAACATGGATGAAGACCTGCCTGATCCAGTCCAACCAGAGCCAGAGGGTGAATGGGAAGCGAGACCCTTAACCCCCCCTGTAGATAACGTTCACACTGACACTGGGAGTAGATGATCTAACAGAGAGAGAAGACCCAGGCAAATTTTCATGTACCCAACATTAGGTCGGCCTTCACTACAACCATACCCTACAGTCAACACTGTTGAAGCCTACAATTCACCTTATGTACTAGCAAGGGGTGCACCCTACCCTATCCCCCCACTATACCAAGGCACGCCCTACACATCACCCCTATATCACACACCACACACATACTCACCTTTCACATATCCTACTTATGTGTACTGATTTAAGAATGTTAAAAAGGAAAGAGGTTTTGAAATGTAAATATTTGAAGGTAGTTGGATTTTTATTTTGTAAATGTACAAGAAGTGTTATGAAATCAAACAGAGAAAACCCTTGAGGTAAAGGCTAATGATCATTAGGGAACACAATTTATAGACGACGAAATACAATAAATGTGTTACATGTCAATTTATGCCACACTTAATATTTGATATCCTTTATTTGTATATCTATAAAAACATAACAGCTCATAACATTTTAATATAAAACCAGAGTATTCAAACTAAACCTACATAAAATAAAAGCAATGATTACCTAACTCCAAAGGTAGCATGGAACCCAATTTACACAAATTATAGTTTTACATTTCTAATGTGTAATTATACAGTTCAAACGTTTCCAAACTGACTGCATTTTGCATTTTGCATATGTGTGTGTATATATATATATATATATATATGCTTGCATACAAATTTCATCTACAGGATATACATTTATTTTTGAGAATGTATCCCTATTGTATGTTACAAGTAAATCACAGAAAAATGTGATGTCATTACATTGGACTAGACCAGTGATCACATGAAGCAGAGTGACCTAAATTTTAATCTCATGTGACACGTATGTCTGCTGTGCTCTATTTTTAACCCTGGTGTGCTTCCCTGGCTAAAAAAAATTATCTGAAAGAGAAACATTACACTCACCCCACTTTAACCATTAAACTGCCACCCCTTCAAGTTGAAGTTAAAGGATCTTTTCTTAATATATTTTTTGTTGTATATCAACAAGGATGCAATATTTTCAGACTGTACTGATCACAATATATTAAACAAAAATATATTCTCACATACATACATACATACATGCATGCATAAAGACATACTGCTTCATAGGCTTTACAGCAACACAAAGAGAGTGATATTGGATATTCTTTGCCATGTTAATACCTGGCTATATAATAGAGGCAACTAACCATGAACAGATAAACTTCAGACATCCTAAAGATATTGACAAGAATGTTGTCTCATGAGTATAATGACAAATGTGTGTTAAACGTGTGTTTCGCTGTCCTCACCCCTATTAACTTTATGCATCATTTAGTGCTTCCAAATGTTTGACTTCTAATGTGTGAGTACATTTATCAGTGTTACAATTACTTGTGTACACTTACGTAAGAACTAAAATATAGTGTCAATTTGATACACAAAATTGAGTGTTTAGTTACCTTGAGAACATGAGGGGAAAAGTACAGTGTAAGTTCATCCTGTGTGATTTCCATCTATCTTTATTCACATAATCAAGTGTTTTCTGTTTATTCGTATTGATTTTCCAGTAGCCTGCACTTGGGGAGTTTAAACTCTCACTTAAAGACTAGGTGATCATGCTCTGGTATGCCATACTGGGCCTTGTGCTGCTCAAACAACTGGTTCAGTGCCTCCAAGTACTCGCTGTGCAGTCTATCCACCTCCTCAGCTGAAGGGTTCACATTTTGCTCCACAGCGATGGGTCTTCCCACTGCAAATCGAAAGGCAATGACACGAGGGCAATGACAAGAGCACTGTTTTACTAATACACAGCTCCTGGTCCTTGATGGCAACTTTCTGGCAAGTTAGGCTATCAGTCATGAAGTGCTGATGTCATGGAAAGAATTTGAAATGTGTCCACTGAACATAGTCTGGTTAAGTAGCGGAAAGATTTAAAATAGCAAGTTAAATACTTTTTGCATTACATTATACACTGGATGTTTTTAAAGTGTCTTTGTTAAGGTATTAGGAATATTTATAGCAGGAAGATTATTTAAAGCTATATCAACGTATGCACAGCTGGATTCTTCTCTACTTTGGCTCAGGTTAATGTCTCAGATGGTAATTAAGTAATTAACCTGTAGTCAAAGGCAATTAAATTGTCCCAGCAAAATTCAGTTTGTGCCAGAGAGTAGGTTTGTGTAAATATACTGCATATTAAAATTGAAAATTGTATGTCAGGCAAAACCAATTGTAAAATACACATACACTATTTTCTGCATTAGCAGAACATAGTTACAAAATGTCAGATTTTATTTCTGCCGTATCGTTAGTATGGACTATTTTCAGATCCTTAATTGTGTTGCAAAAGCATTGTACCAGAGTAGGAAGGTTTCATATGTCACATGTTTTCCCAATGAAGGGACTGGGGTGACAAAAGTCAACATAGAACTCACTTACCTACAGTATAGATGGGTTTCCTGTAGGGAATGAGACCAAAGCTGTACTGAAACACACCCCGGGCATGAAACAGTGGCATACTGAATCCCATTATCTTTCGAAGTCTGTTCTGGATGGACCTCACTAATGATCCCTCAGGATTTTCCAGCTGGGTAAAGAGCTCATTTTCTCCAAAGGAAAACACTGGGACCAAATGTGCCCTAAAATATTAAAAGGAAGAAGGACAAATTCAAGAACTGTATTTTATTGTTTTGTTTTTTACTTTGGAGAGAAGTGGGACAGAGATTATGGTGAATTTATTAAAACTCAACTGTGAAGTCAGTTACAAAAGCTCTCTCTTTACATACAGCCTGTGTCTGAAAGCAATGGTCAACAGCTTTCATCTAAAAATACACATTTCACTGAAATTAATGAATGAATAAATAACAAATGAATACAATGTATTGATGAAGCCACACACATATATTTAGTTATTTAGGTAGTGGTGTGATTTATTTGCATTACTGTAGTCTCTTATATGAGGAATTAGGAAGAAATCTGTCATAATCATGCATAAAAGAAGATTAGAGAACCACAACCATCCCCCACTACATCTGTGCATTTCAACCTGATGATAATTATGATTATAATTAAAATAAACCACTATGCACAACACCGTAAGCTAAAGCACCTAATGTTGCCTGCAGTGCGAGTCTTTCAGCAAGGATTAATTATATGATGGTTATTAATTGTATGAACCTGAGGTGTGTGAACCTCAAGTGAATTTGAATAAAAGCTTTTTTCTTACTTTTGTCTGCAACTAATGTAGTCTGTATAGCAGGTGGGACATACTGTGACATATTGATAAAGCGCTTTTAACTAACATTGCACACTGCCTACAATATTGATAATGTATCAGTTGATTACTTCTGCTGGGGTTCATGCCTTACACAGATAAAGTGGAAAACCTGTAACCGGAAGCAAACAACGAGTATGAGTAGCCAACAGCTGACACTTACATCTGCTTGTGGTGGGTGAATGCTAATTGCTTCCAAATACTGCTCTGTAATCTCTGATAATTCCCTAATTTTGGTTTAATTAACTGCCTGAGCTCTGTTCTTACTTGCACATAATAACCACTGCGGCTATGCCTGCGCCACTGTGTGACAAACTGTCATGAATGGGAACATTTTGTGCAGAGATGCCCATTGAGTCACTCACCCACATTTGAGAGCAATCTTGATAAATCCCTTCCTGTTAAGAGCTTCTAATATAAGGCTTCCAGGCCTGGCATCTAAGGCCTCCGCAGCACCCCCAATCACAATGACAGAGATGTTTCCTCCTCCTTGGCTCAGCACATGTGTTACGCTTTTCTTGGAGCAGGAAACTACCCCTGCACCAAACGGTAATTTGCATAGTCACAAATAAACTGTAATATAGATTCACATAAATAACTGCATGTATTTAAACATAATCAGTCAAACAACAATCACCTTTAACGCCATGCCAGTACAGTTTTAAATAACTACCCAGCAAAAGTTATTTCTGTTAAGTACTGCTTGTCAGATGAAAAACTGGCAAGACACTCTCATCAGCTTCAAATGCTTTATCATCCAGAGCACAATAAACTAAGGCTATTCTCAGATACATCTGTTCACACATTACCTTATTATCACACCACTTCTATACAATGATATCTTAATATTCAGATGTTTCCGATTATCTGCTTTTGATGAGCATTTCAAAATCATTCTAAATACGCATATTATAAAGTGGTACACATGCTGAGAATATGTTACTTTCTCTTTAATACAACTTTAGTTCTCTTGCATTATTAGAAGTGAAGTTTAAAGACACAATAGATGAGAAAATAACACTTTCCTCATTTCTCATTATTAATGATGACACTCTATGCCATACATGTCCCAGGTGAGACAAAGGTTAATTGTGTGAGCCAATTTTCTGACTTACCTGCAGACATGATGTACTCTCTAAAGACAGGAAAGCGGAACCAAAAAGGAAGTATATGGAGATAAGGGGTCAAACCGGGGAAGAGCTCCCGGAAACCAGTGGCCTCGGTGCAGAAATTCCCAAAGGCTCCCGCTGCCAGAATGCCATGGGGATGAAAACCGAACAGGTAGTTTTTCTCGGGGTCCAGGTCACAGGTCTTTATAAGCTTGAAAACAAACCATGTTACTTAAGTACCTTATAGTCTGGAATGCTGACTGAAGTGCAACATGGTAGCTATTGATAGGAAACATGCACAGCAGACCCCGATCTCTATTAATCAGGTCACTCTATAGGGAATCCAGCCATTACACATTTCAGTCGGCTGAGTTTTAGTAGATTATTAGTATTAGCTAAACACCCAGAGTGAACATTTAATTGGTATGTATGGTCATATTTCAGACACAAATTTGGGGACTCTGTGTGTATGGGAAGCCAGAGTATCCCTTTCTTCAAAACAGGGAACATTGAGGGACGTTTTTAACAATGCATAGCCTAATTGTTACTTTATCAGACTCATAGCAAGGAAATACAAGTACTGGGGGAAGCTGGCTGAAACAACGCTTAAACCCTGGAAAGATGTGGAAGGTCATGCTTACTGGAATCAGCTTTTATTTTCTTTTATCTTACTTAACTCAACTTACCTTAATGGGGAAGTAGTTTCGGAAATGTTTCCAAACTCTCCAGCATCTAACCCATGAGGACCTTCTACCTCCACACTGCGGTGTGTCCCAGTCCAAGTACAACCACACCACATACAGAGCAGCAGCATGCCAGTAGCCACTCAGTACAATGAGAATAAACAAGGCCATACAGCACTGGCCTGAACGGAAGAAAGACACTGGTTAAGTAATATTATGCTAAGATGCTTTATTACATTTTGCAAGAAATGGAAGGAAAGACTTTTCTTCTTGATAATACATATTTCTCTCTGAAGAGGCTTTTATAAATAAAGTAATGAATAAAGTAACAAGGTTTAAATATGCACTTATGTTTGAGACTGAAAATTCAAAATGTATCTATTTAGATGTTATCTTACCAGAACATCAGAACGTATTTTTAAAAGTTTAAATGGTTCCTCATTTTAAAATTGATTTGATTTCATTCATTTCATGTCTTGCTCACATTTTTTACATTCACAATAAACTCCAGGCTGATAATAGCTATATATAGTATACCCGATCATATAAGCCTTATAATATGTATAGTGTTATACATAATCACAGATACAGACTTTTACAGTTCTAGTAAGCATTGGTAGATCGCAACGTTGTTGCAACATATCTGCGAAATTCACTTTGACGTTCCCAAAGCGTTATAATACTACTTACCCAGAAGCTAAAATTACATTGCGACAACATTTTAGCATCGTTGTTCTAATGTCAGATTAATACGTTGTTGTAACCAATCTGGGATCTGCATATTTAGGCTACTTTGTGACAATGTTAAGTAGCCACAACGAATAATATTTAGCGGGGAAATATACTAAAAATTACACATACTAAAAACAAAGCAAAAGAGACATTTGGACAGCTTTGCAATGCATGACATAGTACATATAATTTTAATGTTACAATAAGGAAAACGATTATAACGCAACAACTAGAGTTGCGAAAAGTAATGGAACAGAGTGAAACACTGCAGCCACACGGAACAGCCCGGGACGGCAGCTTTTCATGATTATATCCCCAAAATAACATCAGGACAAGACCTTTCCTTGCAAGTGGAACATAAAATCAAGTTTTATATTTGCAAATATCACAGGCAAAAAACTATTTAAAATAAATGCACACCTGCAACGGCCAGTTCCTGAGGTTCCAGGCGTATGTATGAGTATTATTATTAATAGCCGGGACGGACTTTTAAATTCAGGTTGCGTAGGCTTTCTCTTTAGCTTTTTAAGAGGACTTTAATGCATGTGCACACTTTGTAGAGAGGTTAGACCTTCGGAAACAACGAGCCCGTGCAGTTTCAATTGATTTAAAATAGGTTTAGCGGGTTAATGCAAAATGATTGACAAAAAGAATTGCTACGGTGCGTCTCTTGCACGGAAAACACTTTTTTGTGACAGTAATAAATGATCAGCTACCGCCCCGTGCTGTTCCGTGTGGCTCCAGCTTTTATACCCGCTCCACAACTTATGGAAACCGACGACTTTTACGTTATGCACTTAAACACAAAAACACACACATATACAGCTCGTCTTTGAGGGGAACGTCTTGTATATCACCCATACTATGCCCATAATAACCTCGAATGAAGGTTAACTAACTGAACAAAATGATACAAAATAAAAATTGCTGTACCCAGGAAGAGGAAGGAGAAGACCCATTGCAGAACAGCTGCTGTCTCCAGCCTCCTGCTGAAGGGGATATGCAGAGGAGCAAACTCGATCTTTACCATGACCGACACTACAACTTTTAAAGCCAAAGATCAGCTCAATCCAGCCTCTTGACTTCCCTTTGCAGTTCACAACGCGGGGAACAGAGATCTCGGTAGTAAAAGCAGGGTGTTTTTTTTTTAACGTGGCAGTTCCTCCCTGGTGATGAATTGCACGCCTAACAGATCGTCCTGTGTTGCAATGCTTTTGCTAGGTCATATACAGTTTACAGCTTTTTGCCAGGACATAGCTTGCATATTAAGCATATCCACCATGAGGAGTGTCATTAGTCATGCTTTCCCGCTGTTATAAAATCATTTACACAATGTTTCCGTACACCTGTGATAGCCCAGGTATCTGATCAATATCAACATAAACAAATCATATGTAAGGTTAATAAATAAGGCAGGGCAGAGGGCGGTAACTTTCCCAAGGTTGAAAGACTTTCCCAGTTATGGGGGACCCCTGTGATGTCACCGCCCCCCGCCCCACACACGTGGTTGAAAGTATTAATCAACAAAAAATGACAGAACCTCAATGACCTCAAACGCAAAATACCAAACTTTTATTTTAAGTTCCAGGCTACGTGTTATTGCAATTGTCAGTAAACCAATTTGTATTTGTATGACATGTCAAGGAAATTGTTACAAATTGTATCTGCTGTTTGATTAAGTCGTTTGTTGCTGACAGTATAATGATTACATTGAGATTAGTGATTGTATACAAACACTAGAAATAGATCAGGTTACTTATTCTAGGTATGGATTTCCTTACAATCAAATATACATTAAAATCTAAATAAAAATGCAATTCATATACCCATATTATGATGACAATAACAGTAAAAAAAAAATCATTACAGCGACACGAAACATACCATATTCGTACTAAATAAAAGGACCCAAATCAAGTTGACCTTATATGTGCCTAAACATAATATCCACACAATGTAAGTGGTTTGTTTTACATATTTGTATTATTACAATTTCTTATAATTATTATATTCCCTAGTCCAAATCTCAGCTGAATCACTGGTATGGGTGTTTGAAGAAAACAATGGAAAACATATATAGAAAAAGCTATCAGGCTTTCTTCTCAGCCAGCCTCACCCGGTGTCTTAGCAGAGGGAGAGAGGAAGAGCTCGGTGACCATGCCGACTGTCAGCGTTAAAAGGGATCTTCTGTTCAAAGCTTTGGGAAGAGAATACAGTGAGCACTTTTAACATCGAGTATTGTATTTTGTTTAATTGTGAAATATAACATCAATCTATAAATATCGGCCGTGTGCGCAGGATGAATCTTGATCATATTTGTCTCAGCTCTCGCTCTACATTCATTGAAGTGAAACGTAATCAGTGATCAACCCGTGCTTGTTAAATCCGCGTTATAGTCTTTCTTACAATATCCCTTCATGCTGGTTTTCCCACACCATATATTATTATTTAAGTTTGATCTTGAATGTTTTAGCGACGTACTGTACGAATGACTCAAGCCAGGTTGCTTTATCCACCATACTGCCGCTGGGTGGAGTATCGCATGGTTTCAGTAGGATTGCATCATATGTCAGTCCTTTAATATGTACAGTTATGAATGCTTTTTTAAATATATCATTTAATGCAATGTCTAATATGTTATATTTTTGTTACTTAATGCATTTAAACGAATCTCCCATAATCAGTTTACTGCCATAGTCCAAATTGCACCAGCAGCTCATATCGGTAGCAGTACAATTCGCTGTCTGAAGCTTTGAATAAATACTACTGTATTAAAATAAATAAATAACATTTCCAGAGGTTTATTCTGTCTGACTAATTTTTATTTCACTATCTGTCTTCCCTTCCCTTGTTGTACCTTTGTGCATATATTTCTCTAAGACATACATTGCCTTGAAAGAAATATAAATATATATATATATATATATATATATATATATATATATATATATATATATAGGATCCATATGAGTGCAATTGGTTCTTGGGATCTTCTGTCATCTAGAGTTTATTTTTCAATAATAACAGTGCATTTCATAGTTTTGATTAACACAAACAGCCCCCTCCACTATCATCAGCTCGCTATAAAGACCCTGTGAGATGCTGTTACTCCTTCTGTAATGATTACTCTTGTTGACTTTCAGCTGATGAGGAATTTGATGAAGTCTGCTTCGAGTTTGGCCTGGAACTCGACGAAATTGTAAGTGTCCCCCTGTTCCCTAATTTGTGTTTGTGATCTATTTCATGCAAAAACACTTAAAATAACTGGACGTGTGATGTGTGTTCTTTATTCAGACCTCTGAGAAGGATATCATCAGTAAAGAACAGGGCAATACTAAAGCAGAGGGAGCCTCAGATGTCATCCTCTACAAAATCGACGTCCCAGCCAACCGCTATGATCTCCTGTGTCTGGAGGGGCTAGTTCGGGGTCTCCAGGTTTTTAAGGAGAGGTAATGCCAAAAGGCTGTCCTTCAAATCTTCAAATCCAATTATTATCCTTATGATAATCAGTTTTGGTACAGGGATTCTAAATAAGAAAAGGAAATGTATGTTATATGAAGCTGAATTATCAGTAATGTTTTGCATATAGGACAGAGGCTCCCAGGTACGAGCGAGTGAATCCACCCAGCGGAGAAAAGCAGCGGCTGATCATCACAGAGGAGGTATGCTATGAAATAGCCCTGGTATACATAACCACTTTACACATTGGGTTCTTTAACATTTTCAATATCAGTGCCTCAACAAGCAGTGTAATGTACACAGCTGATCTGATGCGCGTGTCATGGCATGTTCTTCCTTCCACTGATAGTTTATGCTGATCTATGTAGATGGCATAATCTCTTTTGAAGTCAATCCCGAATCACTCTCTGCACTTAAAACTTGAAGGATGCTGACTTGCTCTTAGCTTATCAAACATGCTCAAGAGAAAGTACAAGTCAGCCTTGAGCCCTTCCCCAAAGAAGCTTTTTACCTTTTCTGCACTTCCATCTATAACAACCAATGACTGCAAGAGAGACGCTCATGAGAGAAGTCGTAACGTTTAATGGCTCTTAATGCATCTAAAGACATGATAACTGATAATTTCCCTTAACTGAATTACAGTGTCAGAAAGTGGGAGGAGGGTTTGAATTTCAGTTCAGTTTTGGTTGAGTAAAGTTGGCACAATGCCGGCAATCCTAGTTGTACTGGTGTTTCAGTCTAGGTCAGGAGGTGCACTTTCATCGTTGTGCGTGAATTTGATTTGGTCTTGTGTCTCTGACTAATTGGAAACCCTTCCCCCTAGACGGCTCAGGTGCGTCCCCATGCTGTGGCGGCAGTTCTGCGAAACATCACCTTCACTCCTGAGCGGTACGACAGCTTCATTGAGCTGCAGGAGAAGCTGCATCAGAACGTGTGCAGGTGAGTGGCGAGAGGGAGTCGGCCCCCTGGCAGGGCAGTTGTGCATTTGGTTTATGGTTCCCACACCCGGAGCACAACCCCAAGACCTCTGTAAACCTGTTGTGAAAACAAGGAGTGTAGCATACAATACTTCTCAGCATACAAAACGTCCCAGGTTCACTTCTGGTTTCCAATCAATTCTTAAAATTAAACTTTGTCACACATTTGACTGGGGTGTCCTCTAATAAGACGAAAGCTGAACACATCTGTAGAGGAAGATATACTTTTTAAAATAAAATGGTCAAGTTATTCATGTATCTTTAACAAAAGTGCAAGAGTGATGTCATCAAAAGGCAAATTTAAAGAGCGTATCGCTGCACATGATCTCACAGTAACTGTCAAGTAATTGGATGAACTTATTCCCTAGAAGTGCATCTTGATAAGGTATTAATCCTGAGCATCAATTAATTATATGGGTTTATCTGGGAGTTTCTTTTCAGATTGGTCAGTACTTAAAGAAATTAGGGAAATGATTTATAGGCCACTAACTCAAATATGTGCCAACTGACTGGAAGACAGCAAATGTCATACCAATCCACAAGAAAGGGGACAAAACTGAGCCAGGAAATTACAGACCAATCAGTCTCACCTGCATCACCTGTAAAATGTTGGGCTCCACACTTCAAGAAGGATATCGCTGCTATAGAGGCAGTTCAGAGAAGAGCAACCAGACTTATTCCAGGTCTGAAGGGAAAGTCCTACTCAGAGAGACTGAGGGAACTGAACCTTTTCACCCTGGAACAGAGGAGACTACGTGGGGACTTGATCCAAGTCTTCAAAATCATGAAAGGCATCGACCACATCAAACCAGAGGAGCTTTTCCAGATCAGCAGGGACACACGCACCCGGGGACACAAATGGAAATTAGGCTTCAAGGCATTCAAGAGGGAAAACACGAGACACTTCTTCACACAGAGAGTTGTCACAATCTGAACAAACTCCCCAGTGATGTGGTTGAAGCTGAAAGTTTGGGAACATTTAAAAATAGACTGGATGGTATCCTTGGGTCACTTAGTTATTAATGGACACCAAACGAGCACGATGGGTCGAATGGCCTCCTCTCGTTTGTAAACTTTTATGTTCTTATCTTTAGGTCTTTCTCTTCATAATATTTTGAAATTATAATGAAGTATATCATTTATTTCCAGGAAGAGAACATTGGTTGCCATAGGCACTCATGACCTGGACACCATTTCTGGGCCCTTCACATATACTGCCAAGCCTCCAGCAGAGATCAAGTTCAGACCCCTGAATCAGACCAAAGAGTACACTGCTCCAGAGATCATGAGTCTCTACAAGGTAAGATCTGCTGATTTCCATGGCATCATTAATTAATTTATCATTTATTAATACAAACAATATATGTCTGACAGCTGCGGTACTGGAGACATGTGGAACTGTACAATATAACAACAAACCAGCTACTTCCATTTTGTTATCTGTAAAATGCAGTGTGACTAAAAGAAGTAGGTATTCAGTATGGATTTGTATACGTCTCCAAGAGCCTTTTCTATCAGTGGCAAAGTTTAACACAGGAAGTCCTGTTTGGAGAGATTTGAACAGAATGTTTATGAGCGTGTTTCTCTTATCTTCATTTTCAGACTGATAGCCACTTACGACACTATCTTCACATTATTGAAGACAAGCCAGTGTACCCTATTATTTATGACCGTAAGGGGACAGTTCTGTCTATGCCACCTATTATTAATGGTAAGTACTCTGGATGCAACTTATTTCATGCTTTGCAAATTATTCACTAGATGGGTTTAGTCTGATATAAAATCCAAAGAAAAACAACCCTTTTGTGGAATATGACTTGCTATTCTGTTTAATTAGTTATTCTTCTTTTGCATGTTTACAGGGGACCATTCAAAAATCTCTCTCAATACAAAGAATGTTTTCATAGAGTGCACGGCCACAGATCTCACCAAGGCAAGTAGACGATATATCTCTTCCAATATAAATGTATTCTATTGGTATGTTATTATTTTATGTTTAAAATATCGATCTGTGTTTAATAAAAAAACATCCCTGTCTTTTTGCAGGCAAAGATTGCTCTAGATATGATCGTGACAATGTTTAGCGAATATTGTGAAGAGCCATTCACGTGAGTTGATAACTGTGGCTGTCAATCAAAATATCAAAAGTAAACAACAACAAAAAAAAGGTTTTCTGTTGGACTAAATCGTTTTTTTATTTACAGAGTTGAGGCTGCAGAAGTGGTCTATCCTGACGGAAAAACCTGCATTTACCCGGTGAGTATTCCCCCGGCATACGACCTTGTGCACCTCAGTACGGTCTTATATGTATAATTCTTAAAGGATGATGTATATTTCTGCAAAGCTTTCAAAGAGGATCCCTTGCACTTTTATCACAATAGTCCCTTTTGAGGAGAAGAGTTTCAAGTGTTGAGGACTGCTTGACGGAGCTGTTCATTTAGTCTTTGAGGAACTTTGAAGGAAATAATGCAAGCTTTTGTTACCTCAGGAACTGGCTTACAGGAAGGAGAGACTGACTGGAGATTTCATCAATAAAAAAGTCGGCATCAGGTAAGTTGCTGGTGTCAGACTAAGTGTGATTTTTGTCTGTGAGCGTCTCTGATGAAACATAAACCAGGTGAACAACTTGTTAATAGATACTCTAACAAAAACGACATGACCGTGCCTTACAGGATGCTAACTCTGGCTGTAGGGTGAGTGTTACTTCACATCTATATTAAGGCCCTGTTTACATTACATAACCGATCTTGAGAACCGTACTTGAATACTATCTAATTTATGCAGCTCAAAGCGCCCACACAGACGAACGATTGTACAGTTAAGATTATTCTATCCACATGTAGTTTGGTTGCAGTTCCTCACAGCACAATGCTTCATGGTACGGTTATATTGTGTCCTGGACAAGGGCGCCTGCTAAGAAATAAATAATTATAAAAATAATACATGTCCATGTGTGCTGAACACAGGCTTCTCATGTATTTTGCGTGTTGGGATTTTGTAGAGGCTCCACAGTATTTGCAGTGCCTGTCCGCCAAACATAACGGAGCAGTTTGGGATTGTGGAGGACACGCACCAAATTTAGATCAGGATGATGCTATCCACACCCCTGATTAACCACACTACCTGGCATTTCTCTGCTAAACAATCCGCTCTACTTGACCTATTCTTATTTCAGCGAGACCCCCGAGAGCATTGCCAAACTGCTGACCCGGATGTACTTGAAGTCCGAGGTGATTGGAGAGGAGGGTGAGATCGAGGTGGAAATCCCGCCCACCAGGTCGGACATCATCCACGCCTGTGACATCGTGGAGGATGCGGCCATAGCATACGGCTACAACAACATCAAGCGGACCACCCCCCGGACCTACACTGTGGCCAATCAGGTCAGCATTCCAACCGACTGCCGGGGATGAAACTGCTACTGAAATGAGGGCGCAGTTTGAAATAAATTGTGAGCCTTGAGTCGATCCTTAACCAAACCTTACTTTAGATTCAGGTTGCTGGCGTTTAGGATGACATTTTATTAGGTTTTGCACAATGGACTGAGTGACAAAAAGAGTTAAGCTTCAACCTGTGGTGGTGTTTTAACGACAGAGAACCAAAATTGATCTCTTCAGTGAAATACCACCTCTGCATAAATCCCATCATAAAATGCCAAAAGTCTGTGCGGAGGGGATGTTGTGTGTTGTTATTGTGGTGTTAATTGGGGACCCTGCTTTTGTGTATTTTCTTGCAGTTGCCCTTGAACAAGCTGACCGAGCTGCTGAGACAGGACCTGGCTGCTGCTGGCTTTACAGAGGCTCTCACTTTTGCTTTGGTAAGGATGCATTTGATCCGGTGAGACAGAAAGTGTGTATCTAATGAAATGGATTGCCGGTGCTGCAGTAGTGTTTATAACCTCTCTTTCATTGCGAACAGTGCTCACAAGAGGACATTTCTGAGAAGCTGTGCAAGGACATCTCCAAAACAAAGGCAGTGCACATTGCAAACCCCAAAACAGCAGAATTTCAGGTGAGACAGAGATTATTTTCTGTCAACATGTATAGTATATTACGAATATTAATATACAGTATTATTTTCTAATATATGTAATGGACTAACTGTCACACAGGGTATTAATGATATAAACAAGTCTTTGGTCCTTCAGAAAATGTTTTTAAGCAACACCTTATTGTCCTCTAGGTGGCTTAATTAGATTGTTTCCCACAATGCAGTGTAAACAGAAGTGTAGAACTGCGCTAACCTCTCTTCTCCACTAGGTGGCGCGCACTACCCTTCTCTCTGGGCTTCTCAAGACAGTTGCAGCCAACAGGAAAATGCCGCTGCCTTTGAAGCTGTTTGAGATTTCCGACGTGGTGCTGAAGGATGAAACAAGAGGTGTGTCTAAACACAGTCAAATACATTCCCCATAGCCTATATTATATAAAATTGTACTTTGTATTAATGGTTCAGTCAAATTTTGGATTGAATTGTTTTACTGCACTTCTGTAGTGCTTGTGTAAACTGTTAAGTCACCCTGGATAAGGGCGTCTGCCAATAAATAATGCAGTAATATATATATATAAACAACGTCCTAAACTTTAAAGACTCTCATGTTAAGATCTTTCATTGTAATGGTGCATAATGCCATTTCAGAGCTCTTATTACCCTTCATTGCATTCGTATTGATTTTCAGCTTTGGTGGAGCTCCTTCGTCTACAAAAGATACTTCATTTGAACAAATAACCTCCACTGTGCATTAACATGGGCACCATTCTGCATGTTGCAGTGTCTGTTTAGCCAAGTCCCAGTGATGATGTAAACCTTACATACAGTGTTCGACAGGGGGGGAACACATTCTTCCTGCCCAGGATAACACTGTCCCTGTCTTTGCCACAGATGTTGGTGCGAGGAACAACCGGCGTCTCTGTGCCGTGTTCTACAACAAGAGTCCTGGGTTCGAGGTGATCCACGGGTTGCTGGACAGATTCATGCAGCTGCTGGATGTGAAAGCAGGCCAAGAAAACGGGGGATACTACATTCAGGCCGCAGAGGGTATGTGTGACTTCAAAGTGCTCTGGGCTCGTGTGTAAACATTCATTGAAGAGGGAGTGAGATCTAAAGTAGAGTAAACTTTGAGCTTGATTTGGAAGCTTCAAATAGCCTTAAGGTGCACAACATTTTACTGTATCAATTGTCCAAAATTCTTTTAGTGTTTATCGTATAATGACTGGATATTAGATGTGTACTTTCATATAAACCTCGATTCTGTGCCGAATCTCTGGGTCTTGACAATGACAACGAGTAGGTGGGAGACGTCCTTGCGCCTCTGAGTGCTGCAATAAAGCTTCATCTTTCCAAGGTCATTGAAATCGACAAACCGCTACCTTTTCTGAAAGCATCACTCCGAGGAATCCATTAATGCAATCGATATGCTCAGCTTCCCATCGAGGTGGAATTTCCTGCAGTCTTTATTTGGACCGGGTCCCGGATGGAGCGCCGGTTGTGTAAAACCGAGGTTAGCCTGAAATGTGAGCGTTCATTCATCTGTTCTGACAGCTGACAATCGCCAGGGATGGACAGGCTGATCATTGCGATTGATCCGTTTTAATTTTGCTACGGAAAGGAAATAAAAAAATAAAAAATCCATCTTAATCTGTAATCAACCGTTTAGAGCATGCAGCTCAGTGGCAGCCAGGTTATTCGTGCGAGCTCATTATGTGGTCTCTAAATGCCGATCTCCCTCAATGACTCATGTCTAATGCAGTTGTTTCGTTTAAAAGGAATAGTCTCGGTGATGCTTTTATGCTCACAAGGGGCTCCATAGCATTAGTCCTGTAGCATCAGCTGATGTTCTGGGTAGGAGGTTTCTTGTTCTGCTTTTTCTCCCCGCTGAACTTGTGATGCACAGCGTATACAGTGATCAGTGCTTCTCTGTGCCAACCTCTGCCCCCTGTTAAAGCACATTCATTGGGAAGCTTTATTTATCCTTGATGCAACTAGGTTAATAAATCTACTGATAATTGGCGCTGTTACATGTTTTTTGTTTTTTTAAGGATGGCTTCATTCCAGCAGCATTAGTGCAGAATATGTAACTGGTTTATTTTCCCTAATTTACAATCCATCATTCTCACTGAAATGTCTAAAATCATTTATTTTTTATATGAAATTCATTGCGGATTGTTTGGAAAAGCACACTGTGTATTTTCTCATGCTTGGCCTTGACACGAGCAGCATTTTCTATTGCATTAATCAGTTGACCCTTTGCCCTGCCCCATCTTTTATAGATGCATTTTTATAACATAGTATCACTATGAAGTATCACCCTTTTCCTAGTTGAAATACTTTAGAATCCTTCATTAATATTAAAGGACTGGAAAAACTCGATGCTGCATAGTAGTGCAAATGGGGGGGAGGGGAGGTTATACACCATTGTATAACATCAGTAGATTTCCTGTTGTATTTTATGCCCTAACAACAGACTAAACTCCAATATTTCAAGCTTGGCCCGTGGAAATCTTTACTTGATTCAGTTAACTTCGTAGAAATGCCACCCTAACCTTAACGAAAGTCTAAGTTTACCAGGAACTCTAATCCTTACCATAAAGTAAGCCTAATTTCATTACATTTTCCATATTTTTTAATAGTGAAAATTGTCTAAAACATCCAGACCTTCGGTTAATACAGATGCGGCACTTAATTAGCCTAAATACAAAGCTTTATTCTAAATATTGATACTGTATTTCATAGTCATACTATGAGAATGCTATCAAAATTTGAATATTTACTTTTGAATAATTGTTTCAAAGAAATAAAAGTATGCTAGGCTATTTAGATTATTTTGAAAGCTGTAATGAATACCACAGTAATTCAGAAACTTGTATTGTGTAACTTGCTCATTGTTTAGTGTTTAAGAAAATATTTGACAATTCTTTGGTAAGGTTGTATTTATTATTGGTGCTTGAAGATTATTACAGACTCAATCCTGCCCTGTTAAAAAAAAGTGACTTACAACAAGGCAACACTTAAAGGTAATCCGAAAACTCATTACTCTTGGGCTTTGTTAGGGTTATTGCTAATTATATCGGTGTTTCCTCCTTAAGGTGCCATATGTTTTCAGGGTTCGCTAATGTTACCTTTAAACATATTTGTCCAGTCAATTCACGGCGAGGTCCTAACCTCTGGGTCTCATAATGAGTCACCTGTAGGAAATTGCAGCTGCTGGAACAGATGGATGAAATTGCAATGTTCCCAAAAGCCTTTACAGTTGTTTTTAGTGTAAACTGACCCAAGCTTTCTCTGGTCAAGCTTTTAAAAAAAAAAATCAAAGGCAAGGAAAAGGAGCCGATGCTGGTGGCCAAGTGCACTTTGGGAATTAGTTTTAAAGTGCAATATATGGAGATGCAAAGTTCATAATGACCATGACAGCCTAGAGGCTATCCAGAGGTCTGTATTATGTCCTCGGATCTGTAGCAGGACAGTCTGAAGAGCAGTTGTTGTGAGAACAGTGTTTTAATCTGCGTCAAAGCCTCTAATTACAGGGAGAGAGTCACTTTGTTTTGTGCTTAGATTCGTATGAACAATTAAGAGACTATAAGTGGATCTGTTCATGGGTGACTCTTGCGGATGCACGTAAGTGCCATTTTCATTCTGCTAGAGTTCCAAAGAAGGGATTTTGGAGATATCAGAGATCCAAATCAGGGAGGTCTGGGACAATGTGAGAAATAAACTGCCATAAAACCAGACATTGGAAAGATAGACTTTCTTACTAAGGTTTATTTCTGCCAGTGGTACCTAATGGAGTCCTCGAGTCACCTCTAGGTGGTTCTTGACTACTTGCAGTCAATTAGCAGCACCAACATGGATTGATAGTGCGCTCCGTATACCAGCAGCTGTCAGCATGTATAGTGGCATAATGAAAATAATGCACCACAGCACATATTGGAGTTAATAATCCATATTCTCCCATTAAGCTGCGTTCATTGTGGTCTGTGGTGAAGTGGATTTCATCAGGAGTTTCAAGTGGGATGATTTAAGTTTCCTAGCCCTGCTGATGGAAGACCAGTGTACGCTTGTTTTGCTCACAGAAAGTGAGGGTTCTTCAGAAATTTGACAGTACCAGCAAATACCATTATTTATAAAACCTATTTATTCTTCAAAATATTATCTGACAGCACCATTGGGTTTTCCCACTCAATATGATGGATCAGACCGCTAACTAGTATTACCACTGAGAATAGGCCACTTCTGTTGTCATTTTCCCTGTGATCTGCATTAATACTTCCTTTACCTTTTAGAGAAGTATTTTTAAACTGAACCCCGACCATTTTTTACAATTTAATCCATCTGTATATTTGTGAAAATGGATGGATGGATGGCTGTACTGTATATATTTTGTATTGCTATAATGGACATGGGATTATGTGAAGATAATGTTTGATTTATAATTTCTCTTAGTTGCATTTAAAAATAGCAGGAAGTAAAATATCAATATCACTAATACTGTATTCCAGTAGTCTCCTGTCAATCTCTTTTGGCAAACAGCCATTTTGTTTTATTATTTGATTCGAATGATGTGTCCAATTTTGCAACTGCTTAGCCGTTACATGCTAGGATTCCAGTCATAAAAGGCTCCCTGGAAGCTTTGCTCATTGCGATGTAAAAATTACTCCACACACTGAATGGAAAGACAAACGGCAGGGTTAGGGAGAATGTGCAAGATGTGTACCATTGTGTATTAAATATTTACCAATGCACTTTGCTACATCACATAAAGCTTGTAGTTTACAGCCTGTATATGGGAGTAGGCAGCTTCAGAGTTTTTTTATTTATTTATTTGTACATATAAAAAGGTGTTTTATTATCTAAATTCAATATTTTTACCAAAGCACATGAATCCCAAAGAAGATTGGCCTCTTAAAGGGAAAAATGTAGGAGTTAAAAAAAATGACAATTAAGCAGACCTACATACACTCGTGAAAATCTGAAATTGTTAGTTATGTTAAATGTATCACTAGGTTTGCAGTGAATATCTTTAGCTAAATGCCTGTCTGAGAGAAAGACTTACTAAAATGCATTTTTCTATGACTGGCACTTTACTGCTCATTCAAGTCAATAATTTGTAATGAAACAGGAAGCAGGGTATCATTACATCAGTTCAGTGCTGCCCATTTTGAACACTGACGGTTTGAAAGATCTTTAAAGAGCGGTTGTGATGAGCTCCTGACTCCGGTAGGGATGTGTGTGTGTAAGATGTCATTGAGAAAGTGTCTGAGAGGTTATTTGTAAAGGAGTCTTTTTGTCACTTCCCCCTAAATTTGCTATCTGCCCTGCTCACTTGCCATTGTCTCAATAAGATCTGGCAAGAACAATTTCCAAAGAATAAAGAATGCAATTATTGAGTCTCTTCAACACATCAGGTCTTTGACGTTCAATTGGGCTGAAAACGTGTTAAAGAGGGGCCAGTGGAGTGGATTACTGAACAAAGGGCTCCTTTATTGTCATCAAAGAGAAGCTCTGGGTTCATCACTAAGACTATTTCAGGTTTTGGGGAGGGCATTTTCAAAGGTATTATTTAACTTGTTTAAGCCCTGGAGTCTCATAGAAATTAAAAGTCTGACCCAGACAGTCTATTGCCTGTGTAGTTTGCCTGGAGTCATTGGTTTTATCAGTCTGGGATTATTTATTACCAGATGACCTAGTGTGCATCATTCACTTACTTAGGTGTTGCTCTCCCCCATCAGGGAAGGCAATTACTTGGATTTTTGCCTTTCTTTGTATTAAGAAAGACTAGTATTTTTAAGAAAAACAAAAAAAAAACATTTAATGACAGGTAATTCCAGGGAAGAAATCTCTCCAGTACAGATCAAAGCACCGGTATGGCAATATGATTGTAAATAGTAGAAAACAATTTCTGCAATACATATCTGACTTTTGAGTTTTAATTGATTCGTATTGTTGTAATTATCATTATTATGTAATTATGTAGGCTATAAGTTATATACTTTCCTCCTTACTGTAGATTCCACCTATTTCCCTGGGAGATGTGCGGAGATCTTTGCCCGTGGCCAGAGCATAGGAAAACTGGGCGTCCTTCACCCTGACGTCGTCAACAAGTTTGAGCTGACGATGCCCTGCTCTGCCCTGGACCTGGACATCGAGCCCTTCCTGTAGAGCCCAGCCTGTTCTGCCCCTGTCTCTTCATATACGTATCTCACCGCACTGCGAGAGGGTCGTATCTGGTGCAGCATTTCCAGACACCTCCATCTGATTGTGCAGCGCAAGCCAGAGTCACTGCAGTATGAAAGCGAAGTTACACAACATGCATCACAGAACTTGAAAACAATAAACTCAGTTATCTCTTCACTGTGGGGAGTTTCCCCTGCATTGCTTATCTGTTTCATAATGTTTCAGCCTAAACATGTATAACTTGTGGCAAAACTATAAAATAACTAATTTAATAAAGGATTTTAGCCTTCATTTCACAGTCTAAGATCTGAGTTTGTTTCACACTTTGTAGATGTGTGTGTATCGCAGTAAGCCGTCTCCTTGCGATCTGTTCTAGTTTTATGCTATTAAGCAGAAGACATACTCTGTCACAATCACATTAAATAGTTAGAGGATGTTCTGCATTATATATTGTGGACAACACATTTCCAACATGATGTGCATCAATGATTTAGTAACATCCTACACCACAATGTTACTCTACAACAACATAAATGGAACCCTATGACTAAAACACTATCCCCAAAATACCTCAACAGTGAGAGCAACAGGGCCAAGCAGTCATCTGCAATAACACTAACCAATAGCAGTAAATTAAAACAATACCATATCGAAACACCTTTTGTAGTGTATTGAAAACACTGCTGTTTATAATTCACAAACACAGACATGAATGTACTGTAATTTACATGATTAAAAACATTAATTTCAGCACCAGAAAGGAATTCAAATTTAGGTACAGCAGCTTCGCACAAACTACTTCAAAATATTGGCATTGAAATAATTAAGCAAATGACTTGCCCGTGGTTATAAATTTAATCTAATCTTTACCCAAATCCCTTTAATAAACAATTGCATGGTCACCTTTCGGTTTTCATCCAGTAGACACAAATACCTTAATAAAATACAGCTGGTCTTAGAATAAAATAGGCTTTATATAAACTCTGAATATATCTCCAATGACAGTCAGAGAATTGTTAGACAAACACTTTAAATAAAGCACTGTGTTAGGCCATACCTCCTTATTTACATAAGGCAGAGACATTTAAAGAAGCTTAAAGTGGCAAAACCCATATTTACACCGTGTAACAAAACTTCACATTTCAATGCTTTCACCAACAAGGCCACATTCTAGCCTTAAAATGTATGCTTAGTACAAACCAGATACACAACATGTGTATAGTGATGTCTTACGAGATTTCAGTTTCACAAATTCACAATTGAACACAAAAACTCCCAGAGTAAGGCTATTTCTTATGTTTTATGTGCAGCACCAATACACCATTGTAACATAAAAACAAGCACTGCCAGTTTATGAATATTGTCATATTATACCCCTCACACCATACGCGAGCCAAAGCAAGGACGCTGCAGAAAGATTACCATGTAAAACAGTCATTTCACAGTATCAATGTCCAATGCTGCATTTATTATTTAATAAAAAGGATATATAAAATAAAAAAGAATAACCTAAAATAATAACATACTCACCAAAGTAATTAAAGGTAGGATGTGCATATTGACTTCAGATGAAAAAATTATATATATGTAAAGCTCTCATAAAATGTTGTATCCTACCATATTTGTGAAATAATGTATTTCGTTTAAAGATCAATACAATCATTCATTCAAGTCATAGCCAATGTAGCAGTTAATCTCACAAAAAAGTTATTTTGTCACTGCTCTGTATTACAGGATACACTCAGCTAGGGAAAACTGACACTTATAAAGATATCAATCAAAGTTACTGATCATCAATATATGCTTAATTCAACCTTAGCATGACCTTTACATTCATTCAGCTCATAGACTTTGCTATTTTTGCCAGAAAACAGTAGTAGAAAATTGAGATTCAGAGATCTGTTGAACTGCAACTTTGTATAAAGATCAATGGAGCTGTAAACAATACTCATATGTGATATTAAAAAACAATCTTTCATGTAACACGAGATTCCTCTAGAATAATCCTAGAATAATTAAAGTTTTATGGACTAGGACTGTAGAAGTAATGCCAACTGCAGAGTATGTCACAAACTTGTATGGCACTTCGATTTCTAGCCTCTGCCTGGCCTTTCGGTCTTCCTTTGAAACCTGAAACCAAGAACAAAGCACAAATAGGCTGAGGCTCTTCATGACCTGCCTGGTAACCACTAGAAATGCAATCCCAATCGCAAAACGGACACAGCTGTACACGACCACGGCCAGGGTCATGGCGGGGATGGCGAGCGGGAACCCTCCTGTCGGCTCGTACGTTTCCCCAAGCTGGTGATTGACCCAGTAGCCGATGGAGCATCCCGCTGCCGATCCCAGGATTATGGTGGTGTCCCCCCTGGTCGTGCTGTAATGGTCTAGCCGAGGGTAGAAGTGACTCATGAGGTAGGGCAGTACCACTGCGATGATGGGGGAGTAGGGGCTTGTTACTTGCAGGTGGTCAAAGGTATCCCAGACAGGATAGGTAATGGCCATGACCACGCCTGCAATTAAAACTCCACAGATCACATCCTGAAAGAGATTTGAAAAGCAACTCAGTTTAGAGTAGTTTGTAAGAAATTATACAACAACAATAATGATCATCACAATAATCAGATGATTTTGTACTATATTGTGACATTTGTTTCTAAACCAGGAATACTGAATACTTTTACTGAAGGACATATTTTGTGTGACAAGAGGAGTTTTCTTTTAAAGTTAACTGCAATGAGCCCAAGACAAGAACTTGGAGCTGGAGAGTTTCTCTGAACAGTGGTCACTCACCAGGACTGAATGCATGCCTACGTACAGCCGGCTGAGACACACCAGAGTGGAAAACAGTATTGCTGCCATCAATCCCAGCTCAAACGGATACTGAAAATGGCAGCAGAGAAAACACTTACGGTCATTCCTCCACATACAGTGAGCTACTGTATCGAGTTATCCGCAGCAGGATTTTCTACCGCAGGTGAATCAGTTCACTTATTGTGGATTGATATGGGGTGATTCAACACCAGAATCTTACTCTCCCTCTCTTTCTATACATAACAAGCACATTTTAGACATTTTATTCATGTCGACATCTAATATGGAATGTTGTTTATTTATAAGATTCTACTTCCACTTAGTTTACTCTGAACCATTCCATTTTGTTTAGTATATTTTATATGTTAATATTCAGGTGGCAGAAACCTGGTAATCAACCCTATGTTTATGGGATTGGACTTTGATCGTGGATTTGAGATTATCTGAGCATATTTGTTGGCGTTGTCTGTCTGTTTGTTGTGTGCTTTGTGTTGGCAGCAAGTTAGCTGCCCACCGTGCCCAGCTACTGTTGAGAAGGACGGTGAACGAGTTTACTCAGCCTCGACTCAGAGCTAGGCTTTTGTTTTGCTTTTGTTTGTTTTTCACACCCCAGAACTGCATATAATAAAAACACAGACCTATGCACCATAATTCCCTGCCTTCTGTGCCTGCTTTTCTTTTCTTTTTTTGTTCCTGTTAGGTATTCAGATGACAGCATTTTAATAATTCTATTCTGTCAGACAAGTATTGTCATCAAAACAATTAGCGTATTAAGAATTTCTTCTTGATGATTCTCAGAAAAAGGCACAGATCTTGAGGAATGTAAGTGCAGGAATCTGCAGTGGTCCACTTGTAGTATTTTGCAACATTGGTTTTGTTGACATGAAACTATTGAGCACATGATTAATCACTGTTGTGTAAGCAGAAATACATGAAGATTGTCAGGGACTCTGCTCTCATCTCATGGGAGTAGAGACGTGTATATTTTAAAAGAAATTCAGACATATCACAATGACAACTTTTTGTTATGTTTAATTAAGTAGGATTTGTGGCCACAAATCACAGAAAAAAGACTGACAGAAAAAACAATAATTTGCAACAAGATAAAAAAAAGCCATGCACTGGGTTTAACAAAGCATGCCATTACTTTACATTAGTAAGTACACTAAAATAATAATAATAATCATAATGTTCACATCATCATGATCAAGCCATGATCTGGAGGAAGTCCTGCTTTGTGGCAGTGAAAAAGCCCAGACGCTTGTTGCGTTTGTAATGTTATAACTGTACTTCATTTGAATTAGAATAATAACTTAAGCTTCTGGAGCATGCTTTTGGTTATCTTTAGGATTGCTCAATTTTAACCTTGTTTATGAAGGACACGGCTACAATAAAACACTAAGCTACAGAAAATGAATTGTTCTGCATGAAAGCAGTTATCTATTTAGTCTGCCTAGTGTTGGGGAAATATAGATTTGACGTTATACGTTACAATACTGTGAATAAGAAACTTAGTCATATTTCTTTTCAGATACTTTTGGAATTCATTAATACAAGTATTCCAAAAGTAACCTAAAAGTCATCCAATTAAGTTTCTGATTTAGAGTATTGTTTTGTATTAAATTACAGATTATTTGATAAACAAGGTCATTAGTATTCTGTAACAGAATACCTTTTCAAAGTACATATTTAAGTGTAATCTATGGAATTTGTGGAATGTGCTTACTCTGACTGACGGAGTCTGTGGATTAGGAAAGTCCGTGCACAATAAAACCCTCAAAAGGACTTCAAAATCTTCACTGTGGAAATATCCCTGCAACCCAGAGGCTACACATAGGCCGGTCTTCATTCCCCAAATTCAAATAAATCAGTTAGGAATGCATCTTCTTTATTTATGTAACTGGGAGGGGACACATAAAAGCTTCAACACACTCAACGATGAAGGCCATGACAACACAGCTGGTAGTGGCCAGTCATGAGCAGCACCCATAATTCTCAGACCCATACTAAGAAGATGAGCTCCTGTACTCGTCCTATATTACCAATTTATTATGAGCGTCAAGAGCTGAGAGTGATTAATATGAGTTCCCAGCATCAGATTAAAGATGCCTAGAACTGCTTACAGGCCACAACTGAGAGAAAGGACAGATGCAGAGAGCAAACAAATCAGCTACTTCTTTAAAACGTCTGCTTGAACAGCAGCCCCAACAAAACATGTTCATCCTTTTGCAACTATTGATGCTTGTGTTTATTTTTAAGTCTAATTGTGATAAACATGTTTTCTCCACCCCCCTTTGAAGTCAAAAGTGACACTCCAACAGCTTTAGGAACACTGCACAGGTTACATGAGATGAAATGCCAGTAACCTGATATTATTATGAAATGCTATTTAGAATAAATGGCTACAGAAAAGATAGCAATGTGAAGCCACGTGAAAAACAGTTAAACAGGTTAAATTTGCTTCTTAGACTTCTAGCCTATTCACGTCAACTGGATCAAAGCAGTCTCCACAACCTTGAGGCAGCACCGCCGTCTGAATTGTGTTTACTGGATAACCACGTCCACTGTCTGCTCACAGGTCGATGTCACATGCTTTAGGTCATGTTGATCACAACAAGGGCACCACTACAGAGTTCTGTGCTTCCTACAATACACAATTGTACACCATCAGTAGCTACACTACCCAATAACAGACTGAACATCAACACTTGCCAACACCAAGATTGAAGATTGAAAGCTAGTTCATAAAATATTTTACGATAGGCCCGTACAGATCTACCCCTGATGCAGTAAACTCGGTAGAAAAGCAACACGAATTTTAATGAAAGCCTATGTTTACTAAGGACCAAAATGCAACCTTAATTTGGCAAGTAAACCTCTTAAGTTCAAAATGTTGCTAAATAAATTGAAAATAATAATAATTGTAATGAAAGACTATTTGTACCTTCTTCTGTATCCCTCATTGAAACTTAGCTTTTACGATATTCATATTTTTCTTAATCATCCTATTCTCCAGATAATACAAATCAATTCATGTTATTTTTTTATGTTAAATAGGTGTGTCTTGGCTTGAAAAGGCTGGCAAGCACTGGTTTAGCCAGTAAGGAAAACCAGAAGCAGTGCCCTTGTAAAGTGTAACTATTCTGTTTGACAAACACAGCTGAGAGAAGGCTGCATTTATCTGGTTGGAGTCTCTAACTGCCAAGGCTCTCCTTTTTGTTCAGGAAAAGCAGAAATATTGTGTGCCTTCCTTTACATTGAGTCTTTTGTCCTCCGAAATCAGTGTTCCGCATTCCAGCAGGAAAAACCCTTCCTTTAAAGACAGGAATATATATTATACAATGTGCTATCCAGCCTGCCTTTTTACCCATTATTTTGCCACATTTTCTCTCTCTCTTTTGTGTTCCTGGAATAGACAACAGTGCTTAAAACTGAGTCTTGTATATTCATTTACTCCCCCCCCTCTCCTTGAGGGAATGCTTTTCACACAACTTAATGAACAGAATTAAATCAAAGAGGAGGAGAAGTGAAAGCGCGATTATTCTTTACGTTAGGACTGTTCTATGGATGACAGAGTGAATGAGTATTCTGGCCTTTCACCTCTGGGACCTTTACCTAAATCTAGCCTTCAGAACAAATAACACAGAGAACGGACAAGAGCAGCCCCGACTACAGCTGCAAAAACTATTAAAATTAAATACAAGAAAAAATATCTACATATTTTGTTTTTTGGGGCAAATACATATACAATATAAATAGAAAGCAGTGTGTAAATACATTTTAAAAAGGTCCATTAGATTTCCACTTTAGCTAATCCATCTGTTGCTATTGACATTAAAAGCATAGATTGTCTCTCTCTGTTGGTGATCATGAACATTTAATTGGTTTCCTCACAGATAAGCATGAAAGAGAAATTGACAATATATAGTGCATGTAAATTAAAGTATATAAGATGAGCAAGAAGCAGATCCTCAACTTCTGTATACTAGTTTTGAATGGAATGGCTTTATGTCCACAGACCACTTTGCAATTACTTCAAGCTATAATGAGACCATATTTTACAGTAGTGCCAACATGAAGTCTGTAAATGGTCATTTTGTACAGAATAGCTGGCACTAGTGAGCAACATTTGTGGTTTTCTGTATCTTACTTAAGAGCTACACAAACAGCATGAAAAATGTACATGGAAAGATTCTCATTTTAAAAGATCCTTTTTAACAAGCTACTTATTAGTTTAATTGAACTGTGGGACTTTATTTTGGAGGCCTATAATATAACAGGACATGTATGCCCAATTGAAGTTAACACCGATAGCTTCCTTTCCCAGGTTAACGACATGATAGGAAAACTGGGTTGACATTAGCAGACAGTGCAATCTGTCATATCTGCTAGATATACAAAAGACATGCCAAATTACTCCAACTTTTTTGCTTTTGAAACAGATCTTCAGAAATGTTAGCGTCTGGCACAGAACTGTTCTATAGATCAATCTTTCCTAAAGTGGCGTCACTCCAAATGAAACTTGAAGTGCAATCTTCCTGGAAACCTCTGGACTGGATCAATAAGAGCTACACAAGGAAAAATCTATGTGCTTATTGAAAATTCTTTGTTGGTTAATATTTTAGTCTAATTTAAGACACTTTGCATCAAGCCAGTAAGGTGATTTATAGGTCAGCATAACTCCCCTGATGCTTTGGGCTTAATGAGGTGAGA
Organism: Amia ocellicauda; assembly: GCF_036373705.1. Classification (NCBI taxonomy): domain Eukaryota; kingdom Metazoa; phylum Chordata; class Actinopteri; order Amiiformes; family Amiidae; genus Amia; species Amia ocellicauda. The sequence continues at coordinate 34,109,587 of NC_089856.1, read as the reverse complement.
AGCATTTCATGGTCTCCTACATGAATCACTATGCACTCTGCTGGCAATTAAGAATAACAATTAAGTCATTTAATTTGTGGTCCATAACTTTCCCTGCAAAATGTCTCCACTCTGGCAACGTCCTTCCTAAAAGGATAGATACATTTCCTTCCTCAGCTATCCGAATCCCTGACACTTCAGCTACTGACAACCCCAGCAGAGATACAATATCATAGAGACACTTTTCATGGTTATGTTCCAATTTTTATTATATTTTTTTAATGAAAAATGACACTAAGCCAAATCACGAGATTTTTGTGAATGATGGAAAAACAATATTATTTGGATTTGTAGAAATCTCTTTGTAATCTGATGCACCAATGTGGTTGTGTCTTTGCAAGGCAGGCATGAACATTGTGATAATTAACTGACTTCATTAAACAGCAGTCCTATCACAATTCTCTGCAAAAAGAGGATGTAAAAGCAGCAGACAGTGAGGTAAACATAGCAGTCCCAGTGTATTCCCTCTCGTCATTGTTTACACCTGTCTGCCTGCTACTCCTTCAGCTGCCTCCACCCTTTCTTCAGATGTAAATGCACTCTACAACCCCCATACCGGCCCAGACTTGCACACTTGTTATTCTTCACATGAGCTCCCATCGGGGATTTCTGCTTACAGCAGTGCAGTGCTGCCAAAGCCTGCACAACAAAAAGGGAGGCTCATTAATCCACTATCATACTGAAGAGGGAGCAAGGTCATGGTAGCTCCTTAAAGTCATGCAGAGATTCTTGAAAGCCAACTGTGTCGCCATGGCTGGGGCTGAATGTTAACAAAGGGAAATTCAGCCACACCTTCAACAGGATGTCATGATGGAGAGCTCCTGGCCCTCTAAAGTCACCGCACTCTCCTGAACGAAATTCAAATACCTTGAAGGCTTACTTCCCCTGTAGCTCCTCACCGGGAAATCTAACAACACATCTCTTTAACTTAATTTGGTCTGTTTTTTCACTGAGGCTTTTTTGTCTGTGTATTGGTGTATAGTCTTAGTCTCTGTACAAGAGTGTGGTTCTTGATTTATTATGATGGAATTGGAATATATCCTTGGATCAATTTGAACACTGAATGAAATCTATAACGATCCCACAGAACCTGGCTACTGTCAAACTAATCCACAAACTGACTCAAAGTTATTAATCTCGTTAGAAAACTATTATTCATTAACACAACAAATCCAGGTTTATGTGGAATGCAGTTTTCAAGTATAATACATTGCTTTTGCTTTATTAGGTATAAGGCATGAAAAATATATTCTGCAGACGCAGCAGAAGAAAAGGGGACAAGAATTAGTCTTTCTATGTCACAAACAAAAACAAAAAGCAGTGACCTTTCCTAATGACTGATGAAACCCATCTTTCATCAGTCATCCAACTGATCTCTCCTTTGTCTCAATTACAACGAAACAGAACCTGTGCAAGAAATGCCCACAGAGCCCAGGCGTTTGAACGCAGATGAAAACTGGTATGTGTTAGTTAGCGTGACGTAGCGATGCTGAGAAATGATTGCCAGGGGATTTGCTGTTTACTAACTTCTGTGCCGGCTGAAGACAGACAATGTGACCTTAAACACTGCACTTAAGCTGTGAGCAGCACCCATGGAAAAATGCAGAATTTCCAGTTGTTTGCAGTCACCTGAAGCCTTAAAAGCTTTCTGCACAATACTTATTTCCTTGTATCACTTGCAAGGAGAGACAGCAGCTTGTATCAATACTTTTCAATTACCTTTGTATCCGTCTATATTTCCTGTTTAACCTGTAGCCCCTAATCTCTCGATTGCTTCATCTAACCTGTACCTTCTTAAGCCATTCTCTTCCCCTTGATAAACAAACAAACCACAAAATACAGCATCTGCAGTTCAATTTTAGTCTCTTAAAGCAAAATAACAATTAAAAAAAAAAAAGTTTATTGGGGGTCTGGCAAAAATTATTTCAAAAGATATTTATGTTTTTTTTCTTTTGCATGTTTATTCTTATGCAAGACTTTGTAAGCACCTATATGATTTCTAAGGCTACAAACATTTCAGCAGGTATTTTGGCCTTGAATGAGGGTATGATGACCTGGCCATGAGGACACGGCCAATTAGAAACCCCCCACTAGGTGAAATGAGTCAAACAGCAAAGCAATGAATGCTGGGGAAATGCGTTTGTTGCCAGATACTTATGCTTGGTGAGGCATGAACTTCAGTTTAAGACTCCATTAAACTGGTACACTGAATTGTCTTCATTAAAACATCAATGCTGTATTCATAAATTAACCTTGAGAGTTTCTGATTTGACATATACTACACAAACAACTGAAATGCCATTACGACTTACATTATGAAATACATTATTAAGAAGAACGCTATTTGCACTGGGCTGAGGTGGGAACCCACATTTTCTGCAAGAACCCGTGATGACAGTCTCTCTTACCTGATATCTGTCCATGGTGCTGAGCAGGAAGGTGAAGGAAATGGATGTTGCCGCCATGGCATGTGTAGAGGGCATTCCATACTCTGCGTCCACTCTGGGCTCAAGCTTGACCACAGGAGGGGAGAACGGACGAGGCCACTTCAGAAGATCCTTCGTTACCTGGCCAATATACATGATCACCTACGGAAAACAAAACGACAACCCGGTCTGGTACCTGATATAAAACATAATGCCTAATCTTAATTTTTTCTAGAAAACAGATGTATTTATTGTAAATGGCGACAACAGAATTTTTTTTTTTTTGTGACAATGAAGTTCAACCCTACACAGACAATTAAATATTTAAAAATAAATAATTAAAACACAGGCTTGAAGTTGGGACTTATAAATAGACACACGATCTGTATTTGAGGGCAGCAGAGAAGCAGAGAGAGTTGGTTAATGGGTCTTTCACACTGAGAACGCTACTTCTCTCTGGGAAACTGTATCAAACATTGCTTTCGTGGATGTAAACTGCAGTGTGGAAAGTCATGGAAAAGTTCAGCCAGATACAAAGCAACTACGCTGTATATAGCCTTGTGGATTGAACATCAAATCTTAAAATAAACTCTCAAAAAAACGCAACACATTCTTTAGGTCCCAAAAGTAAAATATTAAGCTCGTTCTAGGACCAACACAATTTAATCACTAAAGGATATGTTCCTTATTCTTATTCAAAGTGATCTACTGAGATCAGAAATCTTTCTGTATTTTATTTTATGTAGATTTGCATATTTTATACTAGTGTGAACACAGTAAATGGAAATCTGGATTGTGATGTAAGTATACACATACATACATACAACTATGTTTATTGTAAAACTATTTGGTTTGAATAGGAAACTGAGATTCAAGTTTAAGATTTCAAATGTGTGGGTTTAATTTCTCACTTTTGCGGTTCTTACAGGTTAACGTCATCATATAGAGACCATGAAAATGTTGATTATTACAATAAATAATCTAGCGTTGCATGACCCCACCAAACAACAAACTTAAAAAAATGGTAGTTCTCTCAACAATCTGATGGATGTTATCATAAATAAGTAATAAAGGTGAATACTTTGCAAAGTTTACAGTTTTTGCTGGGGTTGCTTTAAAATGGCAAGGCCTGAGCTTTTAAAGGTATATTTTAAGCTTTCGGTTTATATTTAATGAATCACTGCTGTATATAGAGAATCTCTTTAAGCAAGTCTTTACCCTTTCAAGGATAAATTAAATGTGTAATTCTGTCCTGTAAGCCCAGCCTCTTCATATTATGAAAGAGACCCTACAGCTGCACTCTGTATTGACAAATGGGGAAAACGGCACTTTTATTGAGTATCAAGATAAACACATACATAAGTACAGCTATAAGTACTACAATCAAAGGTCAGCATAGAAGTGTGTTTTGTGGTAAATATTAACTTTAAAAATTTCAGAGGAAAATACACCATCCACAGAAATGAAGTCTTATTACACTGCAAGTACAGCCACATACATATGGGCTGATGTCTGTCTGATATTATCATCTGTCATCCTTTCACAGACAACCTTTTAAAAGCACAGTAGCGCCCCAGCTGTGGATGAAGAGCTGGCTTCCTGCCCTGCTTGACAAGACAGCTTACATCTCTTGAGCTTGATTCTCCCTCCAGCGGGTCTGTGCCCAATGTGAGCCTGACTCAAGTCCTCTGCTGGAAACCACATTTACAGCACAAGAGCTACTAGGAGAGATGGTTTTACTGAGCCGGGCTTCACAGGAACCGCGGGCAACAATCCGATGTAATTAGTACACAAAAGGAATGGTTAGGAGTCAGTGTAACATGATGGGGAGAGCAGTTTGCCCGGGGCAGGTGGGACAAGGGTTGGGGGAGGGAACAGGGTGAGGGGAGGGGTGCAATAAAAAGGCTTTGATTAGTCGTGTAGAATCAACAAGGAAGAAAAGACCCCAGTTTAATGTGTCAAAAGAAACCTAGCGTCTGCATATAGGAGTCTTGGTGGACAAAGTTCACCCTGGGCACCAGCACCCTCGGGCTGTGCTGCAATAACCAGCCCTGCAGACAACAGGTCTCCCGTCAAAGAAAGAGCAGCCAAACTATGCGGTCGCCATACCGGGAGGCTTCCCGATGTGAGGCTGAAGACAGACACAGAGGACATGGGTCTCCGATGACCTCTTTCAAGTCAGATCAAACAAAGCCGTGTCTGAGTCTGCCGAAGAGACAGCCACAACACAGGGCTTCATTAAAGGGTTGAGGCTATGTTCAAAAACTGAACTGTGTTTAAGCATAGCAGAAAATCAGAGCAACAATTAGTTAGTTAAATCGGTCATGGCATAACTTTTCCCTGTCCTGACCATGCCAATGTACACCTCCCCCAATACACGTCTCACAGAGGGTTGTGTGCTGTCCCTCACTTGCTGCAGAAATCATCTCTGGCCTCCTACCTTCCACAAGCACAAATGGACTGTGTGAAAGTGAAATCAGAATTCACAGTATTATCGTTTCCAGGAGTTGTGGCCCAAGAAATGCTCTCTAACTGTGGCTACCATTGAAACACCTTGTAATTGTATTTGTTTCATGCTCTGCATCAGAGGGTAAAACAGGATTTCAAATGAAACTATAAAATGTAGTTCACCAGGAATGAGACGGCACTAAAACCAGAGTAGTCACACTCCCATTGCAGTGCACACATTGATTAGGAAGGCTCGGATATTTCCACTGCTGTCTCTCCTTGCAAGAAAAATTCAATTCAACACGGTGGGCCAAGGGAGCCTGGGGACTAGACAAGTGTCAGCTTCCTCTCTACTTATCACAGCATGTGACCCAGCAAAAGAGGTCTTCCCTGCCATCAGAATCACACTCCTTTGGAAAATGGCAACAGAGCTTGTTAGTGTTTTGCTGTGCACTGACACAAACATAGATGCTCTTACCTCAGACAACATCATGAATGCACAAAGAGGGCCACTGTTCATGCACACAATACCAGGCATTGTGCAAGTTTCTCATACGAAAGCTATGGATGCTCTAGTCGTGGTCTAAAGGTAACGAAGAGCTCGTCACCATTTTACTCTGACAAGCATTCATAGTTTTGCTTCTATAAACTTTAATTTGCTGGATTTATATTCTGGGAGAATAACTGAATTCTGAATTTGCTTCTGCTGGAGAAAAATTACGTTTTCTGGACTCTAAACACAGCGTACAGCATTATGTACTCTTCTGTCATCTTACGATTGAATTACAACCAACTTGGAAATCTTTGAAACTAGTCCCAGCATTGAGTTATGAAACCGATCTGCATTAAGTACAGTTAACATAAAATATTTTGGGGTTCAACCAAGCTCTTCAGAGGAAAAACATCAATCTGACATGAATGGGTCTTGATATTACTTATATGCTTTAAATTGTGTATGATTCCTATGATGTTTTTTCCTTGTTATTATTTTCTGTAACCCTTTTTCATCAATCTCCAATATGCCAGTCTTGAGGAAATGTTCATATGGTAACAGACCACTTGGAAGTCCACCACGTCTCAGGAATTAGTGAAGACTTCATAGATGCAATATGTTTGAGATGTATATAGTCACGATACCTACTGTACATCTGTTCGGTTTGAAAAGGCCTAGAAAAAAAATATCTAACCCTGCCAAAATAAAATCAGTGACCTCTTGACCTTTGTGTCTGGGGGGGGGGGTTCTCAGCAGGGAACAAACTACCACACCACATAGATTATGTAAGCTCTGTAATCATTTATCGTATGTTCCCTGAAGGAGAGCCTTGTGCCTAGCCTTAGACATACCCGGGGAAATCTAATTAGATTTGGGAGGACTTCGAAATAATAAAAGTGGTTGGGCAGCCTTCGCTAGTGCAGGATTCCTCACCTGCTTGGAAATCTTCTCACAAAAAGCAGTTTTTAGGGAATTAAAACTTTTCTGTAGTTCAAAAATAGTTTCAAACCTCTGTGATAGAAAGCCTCATTTAAGTGTACGTAGTTTGACAACCCAGACAGGCTGTTTTTCCACTGATGGGACACAAGTTATAGCTTATTTAATATTGGTCTTGGCTACGAGAAGTAAGAGTCACTTGAAGGAAGAGTATGGTCTCTCCAAAACTGGGTGTATCCATTCATGATCAACAGAACACAGAAATAAAACCAAAACACCACCAACAAGCAAACCCTCCCACAGGAACCAGTTCAAGACCGATTATAGAGTTTGTGGATTCAACTTAATTTAAAACAGAATTAGAATACGGCAATCCCTTGGAACCCCAAACTGTTCCATAAATACAAGCGTGTCATGAACCGTTGGCAGGATATTTATGAAGATCCACTTTCTTATAATTGAGATGCTCTCTTGACTAGGAGATCGAACCATGAGGATCACAAAAAGCAGTCTTGTGTTGTCTGCATTACCTGCCCTTAGACCATTACTTTGAAGACATAAAGGGTGGAGAAATGGTTTCACATGAGATCTAGCATGAGCTTTTGTATAACATTATTGAGAACTACTTACTATTTGTAGCGCATGCATCTCAACCAGATTTGTCATTTGCAAATGGACGTGAAATTACTTGGAGACAGCTAAGAAAGAATGTAACATTTTAAGTGTTAAAGGGCTATGGTGTTGAGACGGCCAGGGACAGACAGAGAGGTTTCATTGTGATTGCCAACAGTGCGGTTGAGGGGTATAATTAGTGCTACATTTTGATGCTGTGGACTTGATGTTTTTAACACAGAAGGCATGGGACCGAGTGGCCACGCGAGCAGTACTAATTTTGTGCCAAAATGATACGTCTCGGTTCGGATATGTGTCAATGAACATCACAAAAAAAATGTTTTTGATCAATGTTTCTCTTTCATCTCTGCAAAATGCCTTTTTTGTAAGCAGAACATGGTAATTCTATTAGCACTTGGCATTAATTCATTAGCATTAATTCCATCTTGAAAAGAAAACAAAATAGCACATCAATGGGACAATTTGATTGGTTTAGAAAAAAAAAATCTTACAGCTGGGCATTTAAAAAAAAACAAACTTCCTATGTCATGTGTATCTTACGCTAAATAATTTAATCTTTTATTTTTTATAAAGAGCATATTATATTTAAAAAATGACCATGTGACAAAATAACTAACCCCTTGTTTGTGTACAAGAAAAAAAATTGCAGTCACCAGTGACGCAACTGCTGTGGCTGCTATTTTGTTTTCTAGGGACAAAACTGCTGTAACTAAGAACAGGAAATCAATCGATGGTCTTGAGTCATATGAGCCACACTAACAGCTGCCAGAGAATTTTCTAACTCTACATTTTAGCCAAAGGGTTCCTCTCATGGCATGGTGGTTAGTGCTACTGCCTTCCAGCTCTGGGGTCCCGGGTTTGAGTCTCAGCTCGGGGGCCTGTCTGTGTGCATGTTCTACCCGTGTCCACGTGGGTTTTCTCCGAGCACTCCGGTTTCCTCCCACCCTCCAAAGTCATGCGGTTTAGGTTGCTGTGTGTGCTGCCCAGCAATGGACTGGCATCCTGTCCTGGGTGTATTCCTGCCCTGTGGCTGCTGGGATTGGCTCTGGCTTCCCCACGACCCTCACCAGGATGGTTCCTCTCATAATTGTTACAGAAAAATAAGCAGTTCCTGTTAAGCCACTACCAAAAATAATAATCTTGAGCATAAATGTGCATTAAAACAACCAGGAAATTTGCTCTCTAGTAGTCTGATGATAAAGGGCAACAATGACTCAAGCTCCTGGCATCAGCAGGCTTCCCAAATTCAATCATTTTAAAATTAAAAACACTGACTTTGCCCACTATTTTTGATCACACACACATATATTGCCTTCGCAAATGATGCTACACATATGCCCAGACCCGAGCTTGAAGGGTTCCAGTGTGTAGTTCATTCTCTGTAGACCCCAATTCTGGGCTCTCTTTCATACTGATACCCAGTTTTCAGTGCACTATCCATTGGAGGTTTTGACAGAAGAACATTGAAATTAAGTATATCTCATGAGTCAAGGAGGACTGAAATTCTTTGTCCCTGGTGATAAAATGCTGCATATGCAAGCAGATGAACTCATGCTGCCACCCAGGCGGTTTCTGTTTTCTGTGCGTTTTGATGCATTTCATGCAACTATTATTATTTCTTTCTTAGTAGATGCCCTTGTCCAAAATATCAGAGCAATACAAAGTGCAATAATACAGTGCAATACAGTACAATACAATAATACAATAATACAGTGCAATTCAGGCATAATACATTCTACAAATTTACAAAGTGTACAGGAGATACAGTAAGCAATATATAAGGTCTTACATCCTAGATTGTAAAAGCTGGTAAGTGCAGACAAGATGTTAGTCAAAGTTAAGAACTAAGGGAGAGAACTACTATGATATAGATATTAAATATATGATTCAACAGTTCCTAACATGAGCCAAAGCCTATTTTCTATTTGACAACAAAACCCTTTTAGTTTTTGAAGATTTATATCCCTTGATCAGTATTAGGAGTTGAAGATAAATAAACATTGCTTATCATCTTCAGGAAGAGCTGACCTACATTCGTGCAACATCTGTTGTTATTTTTAGTTGACTTTTCTTATTAAAATATTATAATGTAGATTAATTAAAGATGGGATTAGCTTTTCACAACTATACTATTCCTTAAATGAAACTATGTTATTAGGCTTCAGAATAGGTAAATGTCCAATACATACTTCTTCATTTTATAAAACTGCCTTTATTTTTATATAATTTTTGAGTGGCTGTGGCAGAGATTGAAGGCAGCTGTTTCAATGGATTTTCAAGGAACTTCCAAGGCTGCCTTTCTCATCAACTCAGCAACAAAGCAGGTACAGATGTACACATACATGTGTGTGCCAGGTGATGAAGCTCTTAGTAAAAATATATGTATATTTTGTATCAAATCAGTTGTTCTGAAACATTTAGTAAGGGATCATGTATCTTAAACTGATTGATTCTGACAAAAGACAATGAGAGACTCACTGGAGGAAATTTGCCATTCTAGCCTGAATTAAAAGCAGAAGAACTCAGCCAATTCCATTCACATTTTCATGGTGTTTGTTCAGCATCTCTCTGGTTTATTCATTTGACTGTTTTTTAAACTAATAAAAGATTATGCATCAGTTCAGCCCAGAAAGTGTTCTATATAGAACTGTAAATCTCTGCCAACATCTACAAAAAAACGGAAGAATCAGGTCAGCACGGGAAGATAAGAAAGTGAACACAAGCAAAGCCCGGACTCGTGCACACGGGTATACGTATTCATCTATTTCAAAAATGGATTAAGACCAGAAAGGAAAGTAATATAAATCACATGTAGGTGCATTAGCTTTCTAAAGATGGAGAGGATGACGAAAAGCAGACATCTCTCCCAAGTCTCCCGAGTGCATGACCTGGCAGCGTGATGCCAAAATGCTTTTAGAATCAATCTTCAGGGACTGCTCTAAAGATGCAACTACAAGATAATTTCAGGAAAAAGGCAAGTGTGTTCGACAGGGCAGTGGAGAGTACCCTCTTTACCAGGCAAAGGATACTCTCTGTAAAACAAAACATATGTTCCAAAAAATATCCCCTATATATATATATATATATATATATATATATATATATATATATGTGTATATAATAAAGATTAACCTCAGTTGCTCAGTGACTGAAATGTACTTGCTTTCTGTAATGTGCAAAAAGTTAAATCCCAATGAATGAGAGTCTAGGTGGTAATGAAATCACAGACACTTACTGCCCACATGTTGACAAGTCTCCTACAAAGGAAGGGGTTCATGTTCCAGTGTGTGCAGGGCAGGAACGTAATGTAGAAGACTTCCTGGCCAAGTGCAGCAGCAAACCGAAACAGGTAGTACAGGAAGTAATTCTTCACGACATACTTTGGACTTGAACTCTGCCAGGGAAGAAAGACATACTTGACCACGAGATAAAAACAGGTAGTACAGAATGTAAACACAGGCAGTAAAACACATCCCACAGACAAACAAAATAAATTGGTTCATAAACCAAAATGAAAAATGGCCACACTATCTTTAATGGCTTCATAAAAGTCTACAGCCCACTGTCAAAAATGATAGTGGGAAAATATTTTAGTGGTTACCTGGTGAACAAAGCTGTTGATGGGCAATATTTCACAAGAGGGGGAATATGGGAGTGGGAAACATACGAGAACATTATAAGTAAATAAAAACAGTTGCATGCTGCCAAGAAGCGACGGGTTTGTGAATATTTGGGGATATAAAAAAAAAAAAAAAGAAAACATTTGAGCTGTTCTCTTCAATCCTTGATTTAAATTAACTGGACACCCATGGGAGGAAATACAGTGTCGTCATCAAGGCCAGCATTGCACTCAGCGCAACTCACTGAAAAGCTTGAAGGAACACGTATGGGATGAAAATGGAACCTTATGTGCACATTACATTTGTTGACAGCATGCATTAGATGAGCGAAGCATGCATTCACTCACAGGGTCGACGTGCACAATATTAATGCAATCATGTACAGCATTAAAAGAATTAAGGATAAAAAAAAACTAAAGTATTCTCTGTTAGATCAATTCCACATAACCATATTAGAATCACAATCCATGTCAAAAAATGTTTTTAGGTATTTATAAATTGCAGACAATGTGCCGTGAAAGAGTTAATTGATTGTACTTTCACCGTAAACGTTAACAACAACATTTGAGACCATTTCCAGTTATTGAAAGCTGTAAGTCACAATGATTCATTTTCACTCACACATCTCTGTTTATGTTAGTATTAACAAAGATATTGATCTTAAAATATCTCTTTATTATAATTTTACTAGAGTATATGGTCTAAATTAAAGAATTAAAATCCTTACATAATGAGAACAACTAGAGATACAAGATTATAGCTTTCAATTTATAATTAAAAACATGACTGTAACTTTGTAATTTAAGTGTAGCACAAGTCTATGGCCTTGCATGCTTTACAAGCAGAAATATATTAAATGTCTTCAAATGAATGCGGATAAATGCTTATATACAATACTGTGCTGTAGCTTTGCCTGAGTTACTAAAATATTCAAATCCTCACATGTAAAACTGAAAACAAGAGGAGACAGCAACATTTTAAAGAATGGCCTGACGTTAAATTATTGATAAAAAAATGTGTAGATATATAATCCACTCCTTTCCTTTTTTTAGTCCTGTTGCTGGACAGAAGCAGGATTAAAACAGAGCATATACACCACTGCATATGCACATAAAATACAGAGAAACAGAGAGAAGAATTGAAAAGTAATTCCACACACTGACAGGCGACTGTTATGGGATACAGAAGGAAAACAATGCCAGAGCATGTTGTCTGAAGTCCATACACATTCCCCAAGTGACGTAGGAAGAGTGAAACAATGAAGGAGGTGTTCAAGCATCACTCAAATTAAAAAAACAACGATCCTGGGTGTGAATTAAAGAGCAGCCAGGCTTTCTGGCATTTGGTCAGTTCCTAAACCACCATGACTGCATTGGACGTGGCTGTTCTCAGTTGTGCATTACAGCAGCCTCTCTTAAAACGCATAGTCACTTTCCTCAGATTTCATTGAGAAAGCAGATGTGAATGATTGCACTTATTGTAACAATGCTCTCAGACATTAGGAAGAACTCACACTAGACTCTACAGTCATATTATGTGAATGGCAATTCCACCTTGCTCTAGTGATGGCCATTCCCATTACATGTATGTTGTCTGCAGTCATTACATATCAGATTGCATATATAATCAACTCAGGCACTGTAATCGTGTAAATCATGTTTTATTGTGGTTCATTCATTCAATCAATCATCTTTGAAATACAAAAAGGTTCTCATTGACGATTTGGGCAGACTAGTGTTTGTAACATGTTCACCAGTTCCCAACTGATTTTGTTCAGAGGAAGTTGCTAAACTGGAAACGTGGGTTTGGCATTTTCATCATAACCTAATTTAAGAAGTAGGTCATAGGTGAATATGTGTATATAACAACATTCACCCATATTGTAAGCGCACTTAAAATCACCCCTACCTTCACCACCCGTCCGCTGACATCGTGTGTGCGCTTGGCATTGCTGCGGGGTTGCTCCGAGGCGCCGGTGCCATTGCCACTGAACCCGTTTCTCGTGTTACTTTCTGATCTCACACCACGACTCGACGTGCTCTCGCTATCCTGCTTTTTTGGCGGGAAACCATCCGGTTCGGTGGCAAATAAACCACAGCTGTTTTGAAACCTGGACACTAACGTCGAGTCTAGCAGGTGCTTTACAAAGTGTGCCATCACTGCGCCCCTGCTGTGGACGAGCCGCAGTATAATCCTGTCCCTCGTTGCTTTTGCAATATGTGCGCATCACGGCCCGGCCCGGCCCAGCCCGACACAGCGGCGCCACGCAGGTGCGCACAGGTGAGCGGCCGGACAGGTGTGGCATCCAGCTGTTCCGCGGTCCTACTGCCCCCCGGCTTCAGGACGTCACTCGCGGAAACTCATAGCTATTTGACTGCAGATCAATTTCCACTCACATTTAAACCATCAACCATTTGCACCACGCTCACTGTATTCCGTATTTCGTTGCTGGTGCAGAGGTTTTCAAAATCCATGGCACAGAGACACCTGACATAAGGAAACACAAATCCATTTTACTATATAACTGCTGCACATTGAAAGGGGGCATAATGCATGGTATAGCTTAGCACGAACAGTATTGTGACACTGGAATAGAAACAATTCAGCGTTTGATATTATGAACCAATTCGCCCATTCAAAAATATGTCATCGCAAACTAAGAATGCACTCTGTTACCATGCATGATAGCAAACAACAATGCTGTAAACGAACTGGCAGGCGGGTGCATCTGTACAGGGCGACACGGCACACTTCACGTTGACCTTGTATTAGAGTTGGCACGGGAGACCGACGTTTACAGTTATATATAGGCCGGTCTACACTCGGTGCCCTCCTCCAGCATGGCAAATGTAATTACACTAAGTGGTGCGTGTGTCTGATGACTGTCTCTCTCCTGTGAATGCACAATCATCTGGGTGCGCAGAGGCAGCAGCACCATCACCGGCATTACATCATCGGCTTCCCGAGCGCCGAGGAGCCCGTTTAATCATTCATGGGAGGATCGGGACGGGAGAGGGACCGAGGCGGACGGCTGCGTGCTCCAGGAGACGGACATGGCATTTGAGCTGCCCCAGGTGACGCATCAATAAAACAACAGGAGACCGTTTCGGGAGGAAAAAGATGACATGGCAGAGGCGAATCCAGGCGTGAGCGGGGCGCAGGCTGCTGCCCCGTACGAGGAGCATGAGTGCAAGATATGCTACAATTACTTCGACCTGGACCGCCGGGCTCCGAAGATCCTGGAGTGCTTGCACACGTTTTGCGAGGAGTGCCTGAACACCCTGCATCTCAGGGAGGAGCGGCCCTGGCGCATCGGCTGTCCGATATGCCGCCACAGGACCCCCGTGCCGGACTACCGGATCCAAAACCTGCCCAACAACACCAAGGTGACGGAGACTTTCCCTCTGTACATCGAAGCCGACCCCTTGCCTCAGGACAGCCTGCCCCCGCACCCTCCGCCGCGGCACCCGGCGCTGGCCCCGCGGTCGGAGGAGGCGCAGCCCGGGGCCCCGGCCCAGCCGCCCCCCGGCCCGTCCCCCGGCCGCTACGAGAGCTGCCAGAACTGCAAGCGCGCCGCCCTTACGACGGGCTGCGTGTGCGTCGTCTTCTCCTTCCTCTCCATGCTCGTCCTGCTGTTCCTGGGCCTGATCTTTGTGCACAAGTATAACAACCCCCCCTCGCCCGTGGGCCCCATCTGTCTGTCCGTCGCCAGCATTTTAGCCATGTTTGCGGTGGTCGTCACATGGATGATCTGCTGGCTGAAGTACAGACCAGAGCAGGAGAGCAACCGATCGTCCAGCAGAAGAAACACTTGAAACCCTGTGTGTGTGTGTGTGCGCTCCTCGTTTTATAATGCAAAACCTGCACTATGGCCTTTAAAATATCACAATGAGTTGTACAAACGCTAATATAGTGGATCTGCAGTGTGTTTAAAGAATGAATCGTGCATCTTGACTGTGTGATTTTTGTGTGTATTATATATATATATATATATATATATATATATATATGTGTGTGTGTGTGTGTGTGTGTATATATGTATATATATATTAAATATATATGTATGCATATGTATATGTAGACTTATATATATATATATATATATTTCCCTACTTGACAATCAAGTTGATAGATTAGTTTTAGCCTGTTCTTGTGCTGGTCGTCATATTTTAGTGTCAGACGTTACATAAGACGTGTGTGCATTTGTTTGGGGTGTAATGTTAATTTGGAACCACGGTGTCACATTGATCTGAGCTTGCTTTCCGTTTTCATCCATCAAGATGGAGAAAAAGTAAGGCACTGGTGGATTATGGTGCAATCAACGAGCTGTTGGGGTTGTTAATATAAGGGATATTATATTAAATTTAAAAACAAGTTGATGGTTAAACACAAATCATTCAACCCGTCTGTTATTGTTATGTGCGACTCACCGGGGGGTTTATGCATTCCAAATACTGTTCTTTCCCGATGCAGTCCTTTGCCATGGCTGCTCTTGTATTTGGTGCTTGGCTTGGTGGTATTGAAAGTAATGGCCAGACTTTTCATGTCTGGCAGTCAAAAGAATACTGCTCATTACTAAGACAGATTATTACACATGCAAAAATCCTGCATGGAATCACTATCAAACAGAATCAGTCCTACATAATGGTAGTTGAATACATTTGTACAAACAAAAAACTGCAAGTTATATATTCACCACAGTACACTTTTTAGCTTGCAAATGCAAACAAAGTACTTTTTTATAGTCATATAAATATGAATCTCCAAACCAAGCATTGTATATGCCTGCACATCCCACAGAAAACATAATTAAGACTTTTAACATTCAGTAAATTATACCTCAACTCACGTATTTTTGGGGTTGGGTATCCTATACAAAACCTTTGAGAAAGCAATTGTAGAAAAGCTTTTATGAAGTTGATTTAAATCATGATTCTACCATCCGAGAGACAAAATCACACTTCACTATATCGTTGTACAGAGATAATCTAAAAAGGTTTATATGTTGTTGTCATGGAATATACAATAATAATGTATCACAGAATTGTAAATTATATGATGTTTACACTGAAACTGATTTATGTAATACAAATAAACATGGAACAGTTTATTTTTCTTTAATTTACCTAAGCTGCTATTATTATTATTATTATTATTATTATTATTATTATTGTACTATAAGTGGTTTCAGTGTTAATCATTTTGCATGTATGGTCCATAACACAATTCTATTCCTAGTGAGTCTTTCTGATAGTATGCTGAAGTTGTCATCGCCATTCCTATCACTGTCACAATGCATTTCAAATAAAATGTAATTTCTTCGCACATGCAAGTGTGTCCATCAATGGTTTAGACGTTTGTGTGCATCCTCTCAACCTGCATTGGTTTTACCCCAGTTTGTTCACACCCTGGATCATAAAACTCCATACATCATTGTGTTGTCACAAAGGAAACAAGTTAGAATGCCACCCCTGCCTTTACAGAATAGTTGTTACAGGACACAGGTGTAATTTATTGCTAAATATCCCGAGGTAGGACTTTTGAAACAATATCATTTTAAAAGAGATTCTAAAGTACCATATCATATCATATCAAGGTCGTTTGGAGTGTCAGTTTGGTGTCATTCCCTCCTCTGTTATAAAATACACATCAATGTGCTATGTATACAGCGTGTTGGATAGTTTTCATTCTCTGATGCAGTTACAGTTTACAAAACACCCCCTCTAGTGGCTGAGATTATGTAATGCATTTCACTTGTGGTACCATTACTGTATTAACTCATTACACTTGGTTCAATGACAGTTTGAATTATGAAAATTATTGTAATAGTATTAAATACCATTATTATTATTATTATTATATATCTTAGTGAGGCACATATCAGATCACATATATACAAAGTTAACATATATAACAGTTGAGAATATGTTCAGATTGTTTTGATGCAAAGCAATATGTTTACCTGTAGCTCACTATCAGAATAACCATTTTCACTTTATGTATATAAGCAGTGGCTAGCTCAGGTCCGAGTCTGGCCTTGGGTGTCTGCCTGTGTGGAGTGAGCATGTTCTCACCGTGGCTGTGTGGGTTTTTCCCACAGGTGCTCCGGTTCCCTCTAACATCCCAAACACATGCTGCTTAGGTTGATTGGCTACTCCAAAGTGCCCAGTGGACATGTGAGTGTGCTGTGTGATTGTGTGCGTGCTGACCTGCGATGGACTGGCATCCCATCCCTCCTCACCCTGCTTGTGAGTCTTTGTGATTCTTAGTTGAGTTGTAACATTCACTACAACAATAGTAGTGGAGCGCAATTCTCAGTTTATGTTCATGAATCACAGTTCACATGAGGTTTTCCATCCCCTTCAGATTGTGAAATATTCCACCTTTTTGCAATTAAGAATTCCTGTTTGGCCCAGAGAAGTATCAAACAACGAAAGTGTTTAAATAGTTTATGGCTGATCATGAGCTCATGGCTTCATGATTTTTTTTTTTTGCCAGATATATTTTTTTGTTGTTGGAAGGGTTTCAATGCAAATGAGAAACAGTTGTTTGAAAAATAATATAGCGCAAGGAATATGAAGTCAAGGTTTATCACTTTGTTTGTTCAAGAACATAGCAGAGACTGTTTTGCCATAGGGTGTCACTTTTTGAATTTGGAAATGCTTTTTCTTTGTAAATAGTCAGCCAGCTGAAGTCAGGAGTTATATGGTAACTCTGATGTTCACTTCTATGTGTGACACATCAAATGTTTGACAAGTTCAACATACACTGCCAACAACATTCACCAACATTTCATTAGTTAAATCAGCATGCTGTTTTACTTACCTAAGGTATGCATGGAAAGTTATACTTTAAATCTTTTGAGCACCCAAGGTAAGTTGAAAATCTTTCCTCAGAACACTTAAATGTATGTAACTATTTAATGCCAAAATGCATGCTGTAATTTGCTATTGAGCAAGACATTTAAATGATGCCTATATTTTGTAGGGCATCCTGCTTTCTCTGTTATATGCAAAATGGGTTTGACTTGGAGAGGTCGAACACTTCATTTTGGAATAGCAAAGACACTGGTGCAACATTCAGACTGTATATGTAATAGTGTGTAAAATAAAGCAAACAAGGTAAAAGGGATCTTATTTCTATCCCAGGGACTCCACTGCCCACTGTTCTTATGAGCAAATATATCAAGACCAAAAATGAGAGGTCAGAGAAGGCAAAAAATGTATATCTATCAAATAAAATGTTTACAGTCCAGATTGTCAGAAACATGTAAGGTCTAGTTTGTGTGTGTATTGATGTTTGTATTTCGTTTTTTACTTAATTTAAATTGTGCTGTGCCATGTAGTAGTAACTGCTACTCTTACCTTTATGTGCAGTCATGCTATGTGTTGGATTTATGTCTCCTGGGGCAACCTGGTAACCAGCAAACCTATTTTGATAGAAACGTGTGCTAAACTGCTACAGGCTTTGCGGGATAATCAGCAAGCAAATTATGAGATAATGGTAAAAAACATAGATGTATTTGGGAAATTCATTATATCAACTACTGAAACATCAAGGACACTATTTCAAATTGTTACCAAGAGTAATTAATGGGGATGAGGCTTGGGGCAGGAGGGGGGGGCTGTTGTAATCAACTCAGCACACCAGGTATTAAAGATACAGGCTGCCCTGAGGATGTTAGATTTTTTTTTTTTTTAGCCTCATGTTGAAATAAAACCACTGAGTTTCAATCAGTTAGTCCCATGCTGGTTGAGATTCAGCATCTAACCAGATGAATCTGTTTTTATTCTCATTTCACTGCTGGGAATTACCTGAGGGTGTGTTACTGCCCAAGGACTGTTGGTTTAAGTCAATTTAAGTGTGAATAATAGGCTCTGCCATTGCCAAAGAAGCCCTGAACAACGGCCATATGTAATGCACAAGCCTGCCCGAAAGGTGCAGATAACAAGAGCCTTCACATTTATGGCTCCTTTCTTTTATACCCGTTCAAATTATCTGTACCTATGAAAATACAAAAAATAAGAGAAAATATATCCATCCATCCATCCATTTTCGAAACCGCTAATCCTGGCGAGGGTCGCGGGATGAGAAAATATATATGTATATAAATATATGGCTTTATTTAAGATATTTATATATTTATTTGTCTGTTCGATTATTTAATTAACGGCTCCTTGATTCTATTTGCAAATAAAGTATCTTGGTTGCAATACATCACCCGTCTTTTCTGCACAGATGTTACTCACACAGTCACTTAAATCACCACAAGTGTCCTATTTATAGGACTAATATATATATATATATATATATATATATATATATATATATGAATGTGCTTTTTCTTAAGTAATTGAGCGCAACTTTGTCTTCTTTCAGTTTCCAGAATAGTTCATTGAAAAAAAAAAAAAAACTTACATTCAAGACTTTAAAATACAACATTTAAAGCAACTACACAAACACCACTGATAACAAAATTAATTATGAAACGTAAGACTGCACAAGTCACATAACATCATATATTTGATGTGCTTTTAAATCTAAATTTGAGTCTCACAAAGATCTATCAGCTGAAGTCCTACATTTCTCGTTTTTCGGTTATACATTAATCCAGAATACATGTATGTATTAACGGCCAAAACAAACACACTAACAGCACACGCATTTAGTTTTATTTGTGCAATAATAAAACCGTTCTAGTTCTAGTTAACAGTTATTCGTCTTAAAATATTATATATTTTGTACGTTTGATTTTCAAAACTGCAGAAGGTCGGTGACATTTTTAATCACATGTCAACTACCGTTAAATTGTATTTCTTTCTTTATTTCCAGGCGCCCCTATCCATTACATTAGTTACATTAGATGCCATTAGTCACCAGGAGCATATCAGTGCAATCAGATGAGAAATAAAAGTGCTTGAGATGTCCAGGAGATGCTGGCTGCTTCACTAGGCCTTAATGTATTCATCTGTGAATAAACGTTATCCTAATACTAACTAACCAACATATTTAAACAATATAGAATATGCGAAACATAAACGCAGAGGGTAATAATAAACTCAATTGTGACATTATCTACCTATTATACGCAACATAAACGAGACTCATGGTGAAGTCAATACAGCAGTACATACATATGATGTACTCACCTTTACCTGTGTGGAGTCTCAGCTTCTCTGAAGGAAAAACTAAAATATACACATTTCAACAGGAATACTGATGCTCTGTCACCAATGCTCCGTATTTGACAGGGAGAAACAGTCTACCTTACGTTTTCATGTTTCATATTTCAGTTTGTGAATGTGCCCTGCTGTAATGCAAAGTGTAATCAAGCATATTTCCCAATACCCGGCGAAGAAATTACACGCATGATGAGATGCACACAAGCAATTCCAGATTTCAGGTAGGCTTGCTCATGCATTCAGATCTGGGCTTCGGCATTTAAAGGCACGGTAAAATAAGTGTAATATATGTTACTTCTATTGGCTTTATATAATGGCCACGAATAATGGTAACAAGTCAATGCAATAAACATCTCTGACTTGTAGATTATTGCCTGAGTTTCGTTTAGTGTTTCGTTTATTAGGATGTTGTTTTCTATCGGAAATATGTTGGTAATCATTAAAAAGGTTTGGTTGGAATTCAATGCAGGCCTAAGCTACATTTTGGAACTTTAAATGTAAGCATTAAAGTATCACCGAATGTGTAGAAACTCCGAATGATAACCTTCCAGACATTATTTGTAATGTCATTAATTTTATGTTCATCAAGCGAACCTTAAGGCTGAGAATTTCACCCCTGGTAATCCATTGGCCAAGGAGATCAAATGACACTTTTAAGATAATGAAACTTTGTAACATGACTTTTCTAAAAAAAAAATCTGAAGCAATATTGTGTTTCAGTAGATGCCGTGGTCCTTGTGTGGATAATATGAGTCTGTCAATACAACAACTGAATAATATATGTTTTCTGACCTGTAAGTTCATGTTTTTGTTTTGAGTTTTTTCTTTTCTTTCTTATAAGCATAATTAATCTGATAAAAGTCTATTGATGCGTTTATAGAGATAGGGCTTTAATGATAGAAGCTCCTTAACCCTTTGATTGAATTTTTGGAATTTAAAATGTATGTAATGTTCATATATTGATCGGGTGCAACACACATTTTGAAGTTTTGTTGTTGCAAAGATAAAGATGGCCATGCAAATTTAACTGTATGTATGTATATATATATATATATATATATATATATATATATATATATATTCGGGTTTCCATTTCAAAAGACTAAACACATATGAAGAGTAGATTTCATTTCAAAAGAATACATTAGCCTATAACTGGAAGAAGTAATTCGATCAAACATATTAAAACGTCTGTTTTGAAACTTACAATAGTACGTTTTTTATAGATATTTGTTCTTTCGAAAACTTTCTTTAAATAAAATTAATCAATTATACTACACGGCATCTGAAATATCAAGTAAACAAACTAATTACAACAACATAACAATACAAAATACATGTATGTTCGCTTAAATAAACAAACACAAAAATAAATAAACAAACAAACAGAATACAAGCGATTAAGGATGTCAAATTGATCGAATAGTTTATTTGCCATTTTGTCTATTAACAGAAATAAACGTAGGCTTATACATCGAAGCTATTTTCCTGGACCGTTTATTTTGGTATTATTAACTGATATAAATTTTAGAGAGGTTTGAAGACCGAACTTGTTTAACACTTTTAATTCAGCTGAAGATGCTAAATGATTTCTGAAAATCATTAAATTAACATATTCCAGAATTGATATGGGTGATACCCATTCCCATTTAATAAGACATACTCATAGCTTTATTTATTCACAATTGTATTAAATATAGCCTATATTGGTGATTTACACCGACCATTGTTAATTTACCGAAATTATGTCAATACCCGACTAATTAACACCATTTATTGCAGGGAGGGCGGAAATGTGCACTCTGCTTCAATAAAATATTA
The DNA here is from genome assembly GCF_036373705.1 of Amia ocellicauda. NCBI lineage: Eukaryota > Metazoa > Chordata > Actinopteri > Amiiformes > Amiidae > Amia > Amia ocellicauda. Next base: position 34,087,989 of record NC_089856.1, on the reverse strand, counting down.
CTGTCTAAATATACAACAGTAAAAATAAATTAAAATAACAAAGGCATACAGTTTTGAGGTAGCCTACTCATTAGCTTGTACTGAATATTGAATATAAAGAATGATTAAACAAATTACACCTATATAATAATAATCATTATTATTGTTTATTACGAATATTATTAAATGTGGTTATCAACAATGTGAACAACGTTTTTAATTCTTTAGTGAAGAGATAAACTCTTCGTTAACACGTGAAAGAAACCCCTTTTTCTAAAGCACTTGACCCTCTTGCTTTCTTCCATTGTCCTCATGTACTCAAAAAAAGAAAACATTTGAAGTATCTTCTGCATCTTCACAAGGTAAAGTGTTAATTGCGTCCTATGAGGCAGAGGGCTCTTTTAATCTTTCTTCATTAAGGTGTTGGGTTGTGCTTACTGCGGCTTCTCCCTGCTGTGTTTTTATAATGTAGGCACAGAGTACCAACGGGGCCAAACAGGATAGTGTAAAACGACTAGAGTGCATTTAACTGAGAATGACGTTTATTAAACTGATCATATATCCAGTTACGTAGCTGCTTTTTGGTTTTGTTTTATGTAATTATAATTACAACAGGTGTGTGTCGACAGAATATAACGTAAAAGCAATTAGCAAACACAAAATGACATTTCCACAAAAATGTTTCATTCAACTCTTTAAAACCCAATAAAAATGCAACAAGCAAAGGAAGCAAACAAGCACACAAGACAACACACGCTGCACGCTGCTAGACTTTCGGGTTTGAACTCAAAACGTTTATTTCCCCAATGTTTCGGTCGTCCAGCACATGATTTTCAATTGCAGGAGAACTGGGGGGGATAACTTTTTGCGCAGGGACAAACCTATAGGCCTATTTTGATATATTTATAATCACAAATAAAACATGTAATCGATGATACATTTAAAGTGTTTATTTTATAATTAGAAAAAAAAATATATATATATATATATGAAATGATTAAATGCAAATGCTTGTTTATTAAGTCCCCTTCTCACGTGGTGTGGGTGCTGCTCAGACACGGTGTAATTGCTAATCCATTTAAAATGCACCTGGGTCGCCGAAACCTCTGTAATTAGCAAAAGGCCTCCAAACACTTCCACTAGACACCGTGAAATGTGCTGTTCACTGCCAGAGCAATTATACAATTTTACAATCAACTGGAATGTATCATTTTCACATACTTGTTGTCATAATGAAATAAACATTTAAATGGAAATGGTGGAAATCTAGACTTCAATCTTTATGAATGGGTACTTCAAATAAATAATAATATGCATTAGTAGCGCGTCTATAAAATGCAAAAACAAAAACATGTGAAACTCAATTGGATAGAGTATAAGGAATTGACTCGCTATATGAGTTTACTGTCACAGAATTGAAAAATAAAATAAATACTATAAACGAAGAAAGAAGCCATGCATATAGCGTTTGAGAGGAAACCTTGGGGAAAACTGCGATCATTTGCTCTCAGAGTCTTTGTTTTGCTGGATTCAAAGGCTATACGGTGAACGAGCCCCATCCTTTTGATTGATTAAGGCTCTGAATAAGTGCACTTTCGTGACTGACAGAGATGGTGAATAGGCTTCTGCAAATAAAGAGTATTGTGGAGGACGAGGCTGGCACAGAGCTGCCGCGGTCAAAAGGGATGAGTTTTCTGGCACTTACGAAGTTATAAATAAAGGCTCCTCACAATTGCACCTTCATCCAGGACAGACAGCCTTTACAGCACTCCTGGCGTCATATCCTGCTGTGGCACTGCGGCCCCCAGTCAGACATTTCTCTTCTTTCATTTTAACTGGTGCGGTGCAATCTAAATCCCACTATAAATGCCTCAGTTTAGTTATTTTGGTTGCCGAAACTCCGTCAACTTTTTACTCGTGATTTTATGACTGTGAGAACCGTCTCCTTGGAGCTGAGCAAGTCATGAGACATCTGTTGCTATTTGGTCCTTATTTTAAAACCGAGTGCACACACACACACACACACACGCAAAAAGCAAGTGCACAAATGCGTGATTTAAGTAACACATCTGCCACAACCCCCCCTACACACCGTATACAAAAACAGGCTCTTTAAATACCACGTCTTCCAAATGTTTGACCCCCTGAAATGCAGTCGCACTTGGAAGAACCATTACGAAGTGTTTTAATGCAGGACGTATATATATATATATATATATATATATATATATATATATATATATATATATATATATATATATATATATATTTGTTCGAGCTAACTTGGTATTTGCACATCAATCTGTCTGCCATCACCCACACAATGCAATACTAATATACACAGACTAGACTACGGCCAGGACTCTTCAACTGAGTCATGGAAGAAGAAAGTTAACGCCTCAGCCAATCGGGATGCACTTTCTCCAACCGGGACCTTCCCTCCGCCAGCCAATCAGAGGCGAGGAAAGCCTGATGGAGCCAGGGGTGCAACAACTAATAAATGTTCCACTATTGCCCCTGTACCCATTCACTCGATCTGTGTCAACAACAACAACGGCAGTGGTATATGAAGTGCTTTATCTAGTGACAGATCTAGCAGTGTTAGATCTTGAGCACTGTGCTGATCACCCCATTTGATGAACTTTTCAGACATTTCGACTTTTGCCTAAGTTTTGGGGGGATATTACATCACTTGGCAGAGAAGGAAGTGCCTCGTAGCTGCATAGAAGCACACAATCGTTACAGACTGGACTACCGATTTTTTTTTTCTTTCTTTCTTTTTTCTTCTCAATATTTTTAAACTTCTGACACGTCAGGTCATAAGTGTATCGAAGTGTGCAGAAGAAATGACAGCAATAGCTGGGGCAGTGCCAAGGATGATGAGACCCACGCCAGGACAGAACTACCCGCGCAGCGGATTTCCACTTGAGGGTAAATTGACAGTTTCCCTGGCTTGCACCCATCCCGATTGTGTGTCCATGTTCTTGTTATTGTTTGTTGTCATCATTATAATTCAAATTAATAATCATATTATTAGTGGTGCTGTTGTGATTATTTCGTACTTTATTGAACGGTGCGGTAGAAACGCCAATAATCGCTCTTAGAAACAAACTAGCAATCAAAGTTATGATGAGCAGATTTATTTGTATTGTCTTTTTTACTTTCTTGGTGATCCTTGTGCATAGGAGTTTAACACCTCTTTTTCCGTGCAATACATTTTGAAATAAAGGCTGGTCTTAGCATCTTCTTCTTTCTTGTTTTTTGCTCGGCTAAAGCCTGTCATTTATAATGTTTCGCTTTGTCGCACTGTTGTTTTATTTGTGTTGAATTAAATCAATATTGCGTATTTATTCTTAACACGTTACAGACTTTATTTTATTTGAAATGCATTTACTGCAAAAACTGTAGTATGATCTGTTAAACGTCTTTCGCCAATAATTGTAAATGGACAAGAAGACATGGTATAAAGTGTGTTTTTTTTAAGTGTAGATTACAGAAACATGTCGAATGTTTTTAGTTAAAATTCCATTTCCAAGGGTCAAGCATTGTTGCTGTCAGGAAACATTAGAATATCATACCAGTGATCATTCCAGCAACCGAAACAATAATTGACCACATAAAGCAAGTACTTGAGATGGAAACACATTACAATGAAAACAATTGCCTGTAACTTTATTTCTTCTTTTTCTTTCCTTTTTTTGTATTTGTTTTATAAAGTTTCTACCCCTTTAGGACAAGGGAGGGTAAACCAGCTGGGTGGAGTTTTCATTAACGGCAGACCTTTACCAAATCACATCAGACACAAAATAGTGGAAATGGCCCATCACGGCATCAGGCCCTGTGTCATCTCCCGCCAGCTCAGAGTCTCCCATGGGTGTGTGTCCAAAATCCTGTGCAGGTACCAGGAGACGGGCTCTATCAGACCTGGCGCTATTGGAGGAAGTAAGCCCAAGGTGAGGCACAGAGATATGTGTTGCCATCCAAGAACTGACATTTAGGGGGTCAGCGTGTTGCTCATCGCCCTTAATGTGTTTCATGTGTCAAATAGTAATACCCAAGTGTTAAAAACAAATTCAGATTACAGGTTGTAACTGTGAGTCCTATATAGGCATACAGTCGTCGGTGTAAAACGCAATATCCCTGAAAATGATGTTTAAATGGAATGCACCTCTTAAAATAAATGCTCCTCTGGTGTATGCATACATGTGCAATTATATTTTATTTTATTTGAGTGAAATAAGCATTCAATCGTAAGAATTTAAATAAAGATAATTTGATATACGTTTAGAAATGGGTATGACATTTTAATGTTAATATATAAATATTGTCTTGTGTACAATTATTCTAAATATATGTATTTAAGGATGGTAATGTCGCCCATACAATTTTAGGCATGAGCTACTTGTATTATTATTATTATTATTATTATTATTATTATTATTATTATTATTCAAAATCTATTTTCAATTAAAGCAGGTGACAACGCCAGATGTGGAAAAGAAAATTGAGGAATACAAGAGAGACAATCCTGGGATGTTTAGTTGGGAAATTCGAGATAAACTGCTGAAAGATGGCATTTGTGACCGTAATACAGTTCCCTCAGGTATTGTGTTTTTTTATATATTATTTTTTATATACTATTTTGAATAATGTACTTTATTATGTATGTATGAATGTATGCATTTAATTATATTTGACGATAGGCGACATGGAGCCAACAATTACAAAAAATAGGAACTTGAAATGCAAAGTTTGGATTACTACCCGACTATTGCATTCCTAAATTGTAAAACGTCTTCTACTTTCTACACCCCTTATATATATATATATATATATATATATATATATATATATATATATATATATATGAAACATGCGTAACGATTGACAACAGGTGCCATTTCGTTCAGTGTTTTTTCAAGTATTGCTGTAGATTCCTAATCCAAACATTAACATAAATCTTGTTCTGAATGTGTATTTATAAACGAAACTACTTCTCACATTGGGACTGGATTAAGTGAATAACACGCTACATGTTAAACACATTTTAAAGTTGTGCAACAAGTATTTTCACATGCTGTATTTTTCGAAGTGTAAGAACATTGGGAAGATACAATACTACTGTTCTTTTATACTAATAAAAACTATAAAACTATTTTTTTAGTGAGTTCAATTAGTCGTATTATGCGGAGTAAATTCGGAGGCAAGGGCGAAGATGAAGATGACGATGACGAGATTGAAAGAAAAGAGTTTGAAGAAAACGAAAAGAAAGCGAAGCACAGCATCGACGGGATCCTGGGAGACAGATGTAAGTTGAGCGAGATCAAAAAGCATTTCAGATCTAGTTTTAGCATATTAAAAGAAGACTATTCAACTGTTGACAAGTTTTGGCTACCTGGCTACTTACAATGTGTATTTGTTTATAGTTCAATACATCGGTCATTTGATCTGATTTATTGATGCATTTACTTTTCTATTGTACATGTTAGTTGTATAGACTAAATATTATACTTTTTGATTGGACAAAATAACAATCGGCTGTATTATTAATAACTAATTTGCTCAATGTAAATTATTGATTCGTTTGATTGTTCATATTTTTCGTTCTGATTCTGATTATATACAATCACGCGTGTTGGATTTATGGTTATGAAATATAGGGTCCATATACAACGTTTGTAGTGGAGTTAAAGGGCGAAAATGGCACATTTTGCTTTGTTGTTGTACTGCGGTTTCCAGTGCGAAGAAAGTGTGTCGGAAATGTCCTATGGCTTTGTTTTGACTGCTTTATGGTCCTTATCAGGTGGTAAAAGGTTTCACTGAGGTGTTAGAGTGGCATCAAAGGGCTGGATAAACCGTTATCTGCTTTGGTAACCTGTTGATTGTGTTCAGGCCCATAGGGAAGCAATGCAGTGATGACATGGAAAGTGATTGTGTTGAATGCATATAGAAACTAACATCACAAAAATAAATAAAACCAACTTCCAAGTGATGTATAAAAAATCATCAAGTTTCTCTACATTTACTTAGTCACATATGCAGTATTATATATAGGTTATATCGTACAAAACAAACGTAAAGTATATATAAATACTTTATACCTATAGTTTCGAGTTTCGTTTATATGGAATCAGTTGTGTTGTTGCGTCACAACATCGAATAAAAATGAGAAAACTTGTATGCAACTGAAAAGTTTCAATTCATTTTTCGTAGTTTCTTCATTTCGGACGAGAAGCGCGACACACACGTCTTACGCGTTATAAATTGTAGTCTGTTGTGAATTAGCTTTTTAGATTTTATTTGTGCATTTAGTTGGACCAGTGAGGTTTCTACTGTATTATAGCATTCATAAGAATAGTCTTCAATACATAAAAAAACATGGTTGATGATGTGTATATTGTTGATAGACCACTTGTCTTTGTATTGGCTATATTTATTATAGATGTACCGATCACACACACATACATGCATATATCATCATCATCATCATCATCATCAGCCTATAACGATCCACTGCTGGATGAAGGCCTGCCCAAAACATTTCCACTTATTTCGATCTACAGCTTCTCTTTTCCAGTTTATTATTTCATCTTCCCATCTTTTAAGTGGTCATTTTCTAGGTATTTTTTTCCTCATCTCTTGGGATCCATTCAGTAGCTTCCTCTGTCCATCTTTGATTTTTTTTTCTTGCAATGTGTCCGGCCCATTGCCATTTTCACTCTTTCAATGATGTCACATATGTTGGTTTGGACCCGGACAAATTATTTTCTTTTTCTACCTCTTCTTGTTATCCCAAGCATCCATCTTTCCATTCGTCCCGTAGTTTCTGTATTATTATGATTTATTTTTTTGCGTTAAGTGACCAGGTTTCAAAGCCGTAAGTGAGCACTGGCAGTCAGATGGGATGTTTGATAAAAGTGTTAAGGAGTCGGTGGGGTGCGTCCACTTGTCCCTGGATGTTCAGGGGGCTACTTTAAGAGGCTACTGTACTCAAATATTTCCGCAAAATAGTGCAAGGAGGAGACAACAAGTCCCAAATGAGCTGATCAAACATTTGTACAACTGTGCCATCTTTTACAAAGCCGTCCTTCAGTACACAATCAACACTTGGAGATGAACTTGGAAAACAAAGGAGGGAGAGTCCATTGAAACTCACACTTCAGCTTTTGGGTGACAAAGCCCGGGCTCGCAGCAGCTTGGCCGGGACAAAAGAAGCCAACCTTTTTATAATTCAGAGAGAAAAGAAGAGAAAGCAGAGCCACAAAGGGCTGAGAAAAGACATTATGAGCTGGCAATGAGGGATGAATTATTCAGTGATCTCCAAGAGCTGCAGCTCCTCGCAGTTTTATGGACTCTCCACCGTGGAAAAATGGCCGTTTTCACCTACAAAATGTTTCTTTTGGAGTCTTTTAGGTCGTCTAAAGATGCCGACTGCCATTCAAAGATACAATTGAAGCCATTCTTTAAAAAGGCAGGAGCAGAAGCATCCCTTTTCAGACCCGCCGCATTGTTCGTTTTAACACATTTTAAACAGCGTTGGTCGAGAGAGAGAGAGAGAGAGAGACTTGTTGCACTGTTTGAAAATCTGTTCAACAAATGAGAAAAACGTGATATAAAAATGAGAAATTGTATTGTAGTGTCTTTTATGCTAAAACCCATTTAAACCAACTTCCAACTCTTGTGACTGTTGATCACAACTAAATTGCGTGAAATAAACAAGTGCGTGAACAAATGCACCCCTTTTCGTATGCATTTTTGAATTTTATTTGCGGTAGTGGAAGTTGTCATATTAATTAGCATTAATAATAATAATAATAATAATAATAATAATAATAATAATAATAATAATAATTCCGAATCGAAGTTCTAGAATTTTACAATTAAATGAATCGCAGCAATACTTATAAAACAAACTACCATGCAAACAAACAATCATCATCATCATCATCATCATCAGAGCGACACACGCAATATTAACTAATATCCTAGGAGCTTGTTCTTGTTGGGATTAGCTGTATTAATGCCGTAATACCCTCTCCTGGCCCTCTTTAACATTAATTGGGTCCTCTAAATGTTTCTGTTGCTGAGCTGTGTGACATTTCATCATTTGGAGAGTGTATTAAAGAGTCCTGCCCTGAATAGACACCCATGTCTCCCCGGAGAGGGAACTGGCCCCGAGGTGTGGTCACAATGGAGTCGCCCCAGTCATGCGCACTGCCCCCATATGCACCCATCCACACAACCCCAACCCCAACCCCCCCAGACCGAAAATCTCTTCAAGCAGATTAAATCGACTCTTTTATTTCTTCTCACTTTCATCTCGGCCCAAACCCGCCCCTTTGGCCTGGGGGCGCACATTCGTGAAATGTCTGTGCCCGTTTCAGGAGCCAGGACAAAGGCGAGCAGTTTCTAGCGAGGGCTACATCTCCTCGATGGCTTTTCCTGTTTGTGATTTTTTGTCAAACATTTTTCCTTCATGCTGTAATGGAATTAAAGACAGCTGATTACTGTATTTTAGACACGCGACCGGCTGAAATATTTAGATGTCCATTTACAATCAGTGACTTGTTGCACTCACTCTGAACTGGCTGTCAGGGTCGGGGAGGGGGTACAGGGTCTAGTCTGACCTTATTCTTCATAAGAACACTTTCTCCTGGCTCAAACAATATCATATTCATGGAAACATTATATTACTGTATGTACAATGCAGTGGGAGTCAAACGTCAATTGCATGCGAACCACCACTTTGGAGAGATTTCATCCTGCATTATTGGTGGTATATGTATTGGGCATGAGGGAGGGATTCTCACGGGTAAAGCAGTAAAACAGCGGAGGGAAATGAGCCATATCTGCAAACAGGTCTCCTGTTAATTTGGGAGCAAATTGTGCCTAACGGGCCGCAATAAATCACATTTTAGAAGAAGACAATTTGATGGGAGGAGGGCTGTCAGACCTTCACTAACATGAGCTCGAATTCCTCTGCTGATAACATTACAAGTAAAATCACATTGTAACTATTATTTGATAACATGTGATGCATTTATATTATTTTAAAATTATTATCAGTATTTGTAAAAAAAAAAAAAAGGAATGCCAAGTCTTACAATAAGTCTTTTAATGCTCTACTGATATAAACTACTGATTATATTTCCATTAACACTTTATAAATTCAGTTCTACAGTATGTCGAAATGAAAAGCTTATGGGCAAAGCTGGTGTTTGTTCAGCACCCAAACTAACATTTTCATTCCACTGTTAGATCCTCATTAAGGTTGAATTTACAGATTTGCAAGGTGTAATTTACGCTAAGATCAAAAGAGGACTGTGCTCTTAGGCTTGGTATGAAGTTAAATATTTTACTTAACAGCTCAGTTTATTCCAAAGGAATCCCTAATGGAAGTGTTAATGGCTTTAGATAATGCTGCCTGTTGGACAGTACAGATGTAATTCCCATTCAGTTTTGCGTTTTATGCCTTTAGAATCTCTGCAGTTGTTTTACAACTCAGAATTAAAATCTGAAAAGGAAGTTTTCAGTATCGTTGGCCAAATATTGATTAAGTAGTTGTTTGCAGAGGCCATTGTTGTGCATGGAGGGGCCAGTAGTCCTGCCCCTTGTTGTTCAGTATCTTTTGTCAGATTCCCTTAAGTACTGAGATCAAAGCCAGATCATTTAGATTTATTTGTCTGGGAAAATGGTCCTAGGTTCTGATAGCCCTGTGTTGCAACTCTTGAGAACCACTCCGGACTTACCCTGGCACTTCATTTGTGACAGATTCTAGCATTCAGGAGAATGGTCTTTTCAAATCTTTTTGCTACCCGTCAGATAAACACAGGGAACAAAACCTCTGAGAAAGTAAGGCATAGTGGGTTTCAAGTTTTGGTTGGAGCACACTTTTGCTCACCTGCTTTAAAAATGTTATCATATGATCAGTCTATTTGTTCAATTGTAAATGCATAATAAGCCTTGACATTGGCAGAAAATTAAACTGCATTAAAATGCCATTAAAATGCCATTCGCACACTGGAAAAGTGTCCAGCAAGGTTTCATATTGCACATTCAACAAACAGACACACACAAGCTCCTGGCGAATTTAGATTTATTTTGCAAACGAAACAGCATGACGACACTTATTTTCTTTAACAATGATCAATTTCAACAATTGCATAAGGTATATTCAATTAAGGCAAACATTACTATATATTTATAAACCAAACTCCCCCCCTTATGTATTCAGAGACTAAAAAAAAGCTTATCTCTTTTTAACCTCATTTATTTAATTAAAATTAGCTAGAGTAACAGAAGAAAGCAAACCTCGTCTTGGGGATCTCCATTTATACTGAACAAAAATACCTTTCAGAAATACAAACAGTCAAAGGGATAACTTTATTTTTGAAAGGGAATCCTGGAAAGGCTAATTGAATAAGCCTGGATCGTTCAAATATGTCATGGTGAGTGCAGTCAACATGTCATAATTAGGTTTATTGAGGAGCATTCCAACAATCTGCTTCCATTCTTCTTGCCTCATTGTCCACAACCAGGCAAATAGCCAGAGGACAAAAGGAATCAAGTGCTGACAAAACATGAAAGAGCAAAAAGATTTAGCTGCTTTTATCAAAGAAACTGAGAAGGACTTTGTTTGTGTAAATAAAGTGAGTAACTGGCTCTCTAGCATTTAGCCAGTACTGTTCTCAATAGAATTTAATCTTGATACACTGGAGCACGGCCAGCGAGGAGGGGTACTTTTCACTTTCGACATGTTTAATTTGTAAATTAAAAACATTTGTTTAAAAGCAAGCCCTCGGGAAGTGTGGAGGTAAACTCTGAGTTCGGAGGACTTAACACTTCTACGCGTCCCGAAATGTAAACTGCGTGAAGTAACTGAGAATATTGGTCAGTTTTTCGGTGACTCTCATGTCTGAAAGAAAAACACTACTTCAGAACCAGAGGAAGACCTTAAAAATGGGTTATATGTATATTTAAGGGGATTCCTTATTACATAACTTCTACCATGTCATTTAAGGAAAATACTTACAATTTAAGCTGAGTTCATGTTTTAAGAGTTTTCTAAGCATTCTAATCACATGATAGTGATAAGAGTTGTCTTAGTTTTGGCCCAGAGTTGTTTTTTTTTTTAACAAAGGATAATTAAAGGAAGGGGGGGATGCAGAACAGGGCACATACGTTGTAGAATTTGTGCAATTATTTAGATTTTGTTTTGCAGTGTTACAGGAGCAGAAGAATCCTTAATCCTTCTCAGCTCTACATCTTCCTCTCTATCACCTTATTGGTCACCTTCGTCTTCTGCTGCTTCTGCTTCATCTTCTCCTTCTTCCTTCTTCTTCTCCTTGAGGCCTTCCGCTTGGTGGCCATTCAAGCATAAAAACATGCTTATCTGCAAATGAATGGTTGCTCTATGCTTCATTAAAGCCTCTTTTTCTTTTGGCACTCGCATTGTGACCCTCTGATATTAATTCAAAGGGCAATTAATGAATGCGGCCCATCTTTGAAGTGAGGAATTCAGGGCACGGACTGGGATGAACCTGGAGTCGTGATGGACTCGGTGTATTCAGCAGAGCGCCTTTAAGACAGTTTGAAGTGACTGAAAGAAAATGGGCAAGCGAAGGTCAAGGAGAATAGCTTCTATAGAAACACTCTCTATTTGTTGGAAGTATTAGCCAAGCAAAACTGCAAAAAAAAGCAACAAAATGAAATAGTTAATTGAGCAGCCAGACAGAGGCTTGTCAATCACTTAACTTGAACAGCATTCGACTAACAATCTGCTGTGTTATCTAATTACCCTGGGAAACACTGCCATAGGACGCCATGGCATTTTGTTGTTCTTTGAATAAGAAAAAAAAAATCAATCAGCAAACTAAGAGGCACACAGCCTTCCAGTTTATATTGTAACAGCAGCAGTGCCCAGACAACAAATGTTTTATGGCAAGATTGGAAAAGTGTTCAAATGGTGTTACAATCTACAGTCCAGCTCATATCCTGTTATTCGGCAGTGTCTTTTTATCTTCTACAAAGCATAGTTTGATGCCCCAGAAAGAAAGAAAAAAATAGGGCATTAAAAAAAAACCTCAAGAATGTTTTGAATAGAAGGAAGACCATAATATTTTGTGGTGAAATGGTGGCATCTTTATATTCTAAGCAGCATCAGTGTCCCCTGTCACACAAAAATGTATTCATTTATTTGATATTGATAGCTGTACATTTTAAAGGCTTTCGATTATTAAAATAAATGAAGGTCTAGGATTCTAGTTTTTTTTTTCTGTAAAATTTATATTTTAGTTTCATGTGATAAAGTGCCCTTGGGGAAAAGGAGAGATTCACACAGGACAAAACATCTTTCAGGCTAACTTGTAAGTGAATTTTCATGATGGGAAGACTGAATGTGTTTTTTGGATTAATATTAGTAGTAATTCATATTTTATGGCATATGATTTTATGATTTTTGTACCTGAATGTAATCAAACTGAAAAAAAAACCTTAGTTTATTTAGAAAATGAAAAAAATAATTAAAAAATGACACACATTCAATGCACTTTGGGAATCAAATGACGGGCTTCATTCTTCATGCTCAAGTAACTGTATTTGCTGCTAATTTCCAGAAACAAACTTTAAATTTACCAAACGATTTGTTTAATTTATCTCCCCCATATACATTGCATTTGGTTATATATTTGCCTTTAAACGTTAACAATTACTTTCAGAAAATGGGCTGCAATGTTTGCTCTGGAGGAAAAACCTTTAAAATCTCTGTGTCAGTAGTATATTAGTGGCTGACATTGTGTGGAGAGAGTAAGGTCAGGCAGTAGTCCTCTTGTAGCTCAGTGAACTAAGAACAAAGTGTTAAAGACAAGCCTTCTATAGGTCAGAGTTTAACATTAGGTCAGTGTCTGTCAAGTGACCAAACCTTAAAAAAAAATGGGGTTAGAATTATATTTTGTTAAAATGACAGGAATCAATATCCTGTCCTCCATGTTAAAACAAATTGGTTTAAAACTCAAATCATTCATTTTAAAGCATCACCTTTGTTTTAAAGCAAAAATAAATAAATATAATAATTTCCAGCACTTGACTTTTCCAGATAAACAAAGCACGGCAGTCCCTGTGGGTATGTAAACGTAAACCTCAAAGGTATTTTGTTTTACTAATTACTTTTATTTCTCCAACTCATATCTACCCAAATCTCTGTGGTAGAGACCGTAGAATTACACAATTAAAATGCAAGCAACATTAACCTTTCCAGACAGGAGATATCTTTCAAAATTCAACTTTTCATACATTTTCTAACAGAATAAGATTTCTCTTCATAGGATTCTGTCGAAATCAAAACCAATTATAACTAAGAAAGATTATGTAATTCTCAAAATATTTCTCAAAGTATTTAAATATGTGGTCTCACAGGCTCAGTTAACTAAAATTTGACTGGGTAATTAAATTTTAAATTAATCCAATGCAAAATGTCTTTTTCATTTACCATAATCCAAGCAGATCATGACATTAAATATGCCACAAATACTGGTAAAAGCAAGACCAGCCAGAATAACAACAAAACATAGTCCATAGCTAAAACGAGTGCTGGTAGAACTACTGGTGGAGAGGGCTTTGTAAGATATTAAAGAAGCATGATATTAAAATGTAAGACTAGTTATGAAAATAAGCAGTCAACCAAAAAATAGAACTGGTTTATGTGTATGAAAGATTGTAGTGTTATCTGATTTTTTTTTTTTTTTTTGCAGTTTGGACAAACATATTTATGCCTTTTCAGAGCACAGTAACTGTTCAGAATGGTCTGTGGTAATAGGAAAAAAGCAAAGAAATAAACCAAAAACTACTGGCAGAAATGGTATTATACAATAACAGAAAACAATATTTTTTGGGTGATTAACTGTCAATTTATGTGCTTTTCTGTTTATGTTAGCTAAAATTATATGAGGATTAAAAATAATGTAGTTTTCATTGTCTGCCTTTTTAAACGCCTAATCAGATTCCAACGCTGTGGGTTTTAATTGAAATGTTAGTAATTTATCAAACAGTAAACTGGGTTAAAATAATCCCACAAAATATTTTTTTATGCACTTTACAACGTGCGAGAACGCAGCCGCCTCGACCAATTTGCTGTAAACTCTGCTCGGACTTTTCCTGCATGTGGTGCCTACCCGGTGAATCAAGAAATAAAATGAAACCGTCACATCCACATTACAAATGAATAATAACTGGGTCATGCTGTGCTGACATAATGTCCCAGTGTAACTGTTTATGGCTTTTTGTCATTCGAAGTATGAGCTAGATTAGGTAATGATTTATTCCTTTAACTTAGCGAGCACGCAGGCAGCTGTATATTTGGCTCCTTAGCAAGTCAAGTGAGTTCCTTTTAACAAAATGTTAGGCACAGATGGGCCATAAGCTGTCAGTTAACTATTATTCTACATGCATCTGCTTGGCTTCAATGTACTGTTTTATGCATTCAGTCAGTCACTTAGTCCCCTATTCCCTGAAAAGCTGAACTGCTCCCTGCGCAAATAAATTGTTCATTTGTCTCCTCTTCCTTTTGTTTTGTTTTGGTAACACATGTCAGCAGCTCAATTACCCAGTTCATTAACAGCTCCCAAAGGAAGCAATGGCCATTCCTCAATAAGAGGCCATAATTGGTGCACATATGGTCAATATTGGACCTTCTCTGAAACTCTACCGAGGAGTGGCAGTGCTTACTTTTTCTTTTCTGGAAAAGCGTATTTTTTATCAGTGTTTGCTGCATAGTTGCTGTTAAACAAAGTTTTATTGTATCAATATCTGTTCGGAGAGGATTCAAGCAGCGTATGAAAAACAAAAGGCTGTCATGAATGGCGTACTGTAAAAAGCCAGTTTGATATCATCTTACCTTGGTAAAATAGTATGGCGGAAACTTTAGGTCAACTTTAAATATATTCATGTTTTTGTGTCAACATTTTAAATTCAGTTATGTTTTTTGTTTGTTTCCACACTCATTTGTCTTTAAAATGTTTTAGTCTTTTGTTGCAACACATCTGCCGCTATCAGGGGGTTTATGTGACTAGCATATGAATGGAAAAACGAAATAGATATAAGCACCTTGCATTAGTTACATGAATATTATATATATAATATAATAAATGATTTCCTTTAAAATGCAGCTCTTTAAACTTTTTCCATATATAAATTGAAAAAGTAATAAGGAGAAAAAGCAGATCATTGTAATTATACAATCCTGCCCTTTATATTACTTATGAGTGTTGTTGTTGTAATTATAATTATAAGAAATAATAGTAGTAGTAGTAGTAGTAGTAGTAGTAGTAGTAGCAGCAGTAGTATTATGACAGACGCAGACTGCAGTTTGTTTTGGCTGGGGATCATGGTACTTGACTAAGCTGCGTGGGGCTCCTTTCACAATGCAACACATATAGCAGGCACTTTATCAATTTAAAGTAACAGAACAACACAGACCTAACACGGTAGGCCGTTTCCTTTTCTTCTGACACCGAGGGCCTGTTTTCTGCCCGCAAGCGAGGGGCTTATTAAATCATTAGTGCTCGCAGGTTGGAAGGCGCGCGTGGGGAGTTGTTGAGTGTCAGAGTTTATTTGCACCATTTTGGTACGCACAGACCTGTCAGAGTGAGGGCTTTCCTGTTAGTGGCCCCTCACAGAGAAACAATGATACCCAAGGGGAAGGGGCATATGAAAAGGAGCTGCCTGGCTGTGGAGGCAGCAGGAGGTTCAGAATAGATTTCCCCACCTGAGGTATGCATCTGTAAGCACAGACGAACGAAGGCGTTCTTGTCTGGTAAATTGGTTGTGCTGGTTATGCTATAGAACGACAACGTAGAATCATGCTTTGTGCCTATAATTGCGAGGCTCTGTCTCTCTTTACGTCTAAGAGTCTCAGGGGTACCTTTGTTGTGCTATTTTGGGGGGAAATTCAAATTAAAAACTGTCCACATCAGCATTTCTTAAATAAGGACATTTGGGTTGTTTCACAAAAGCAAATACAGTTGCTGGGGTAATTTTCTTAGGGATGATAGAAACACACTGAAATCGTCAACCTCTGCCTCCATTCTGTCAATTTTTTCTTCTTCTTCTTCTTCTTCTTTTTTTTCTTTCTTCCTTTCTTTATTTCCCCCCAACAATGCTGGTGTCTGGACACATTTCTTAAAGGAACAAACCAGCTTCGTGTAAATATGGAGCGTGTGGGGGGAAAACTTTCAGGTGCTCCCAGGCTCCATATACAAGGAAGGTTGGATTAACCCCCGCTGTGCATCCATCCCCAGCCCCCAGCTCCTCCACTCCAGCCTTCATTGTGTCTCCAGCACCCTACCAGGCAGGTGTCAGAGCCCTGAATGCGGGCAAAGGCCCTGTTGATGGATACCACAGATGGAGCGTGGAAATTGGCAGAATAGGCTTGAGCCACAGGCTGCTTCTTAGAGCGCAACAAAGGCAGCCAAATAAGTCAACAAAAAAATCCCAAGGATCACAAAAGTAAAGTGTCATTTGCCATTAACTCTGAGTCCATGATGGAGTATCAGAGTTACTAAAACCCTGCCTGGCTTGCAACCGAGTAAACATGATACAGTAGTTTTAGATCTTTTCAGTTTGCAGGGTTTGTTTTGTTTGTTTTGTTTAGTTTTCTTCCCCCTTGCAGGAAGAGAAGATCCCGTTTGTAGTCTGGGTTTTTCGATCATTTTTTTCTTTAGGAGCGGCATTTCTGTTGTCCTGTGTTACTTTATGTTACATTTATTTATTTATTTTTAATTTGTGTTTTTTTTAGCAGAGGCACTTCACTTTGTACGATTTATTTTAAATAACTACTATTTTGAAACGTGGGAAGAAATTACAGTCACTGAAAACAACATTTAATCTAGGAACTCACATAGGAGGGATAGATGGTTTACAATTACTTTTTATAGTTCGAGACATTGTATTATTCTCAATAGGCTTGCAGTGTACATCTTGTTCAAAATTAATTTTGTTATGTCCTTCAACCACTTCCCTGCTCACTGTCTCTGTTCCTAATGTAATAAAGAATTTGCCCGGTGACTGTGAAAATGATAGAATTCCCTGTGTCCAAATCCCTATGAAATCAGACCGAACTGCTCATAACCCACAGTGTTAACTAGGAAAAGTATTTCCTGAGGTCACCAGGGGTCGAGTACAAAGAGAGATTCTCAATTCAGTAATTCCTTCTTTAATTAAACTTTATTCTAAGGCTATCGGTTGCTGCTACTCTTGATTATCCATACCTCTTTTTCCATTTTTTCTTTTTAATCCTGGAGGAAGAATTTGACATCCTGGTCAACATTATTACCTTGCGGTTCTTGATCCCAGTTCTAATGGATATCTGCATCATCTTTTTCTCTCTGGATGGTAACGCTATTGGACTCTTCCCAGCCAACATATTAGTGAATGAATTTGATATAGTTTCCAGCTGAGTTCTCATAACGCCAGACAATGTCAAAATCTGATAGAGGCATGTGTTGAAATGTTTTCCTTTATTGAAAGAAGGGACAGTAAGGAGCTTTGAAATTAAAAAATACATGAGAGAACCAGCACAAGCTGAGAATATACATCTGCATGCATCTCAGACATTGAGGCATCATCCAGCATTCAGTTTATCGCCAGCACAGAAAGAAAAGTCTGTTTCACTTAAGACGGTTGCAATTATTTGATCTTATGTACTTCACTGTCATTTAGCACTTATAAAAGAATGCCAACTACACAAAACAAAGACTTCAGTCCCACAAAGCCATGATACACAAATTAAGAAAAGAAAAAAAAGCTTACAAATCAGATATATTACCTACCTCAGATTTGCAGTTCTTACTGGAGCAATTCAAACGTTGCTCAGTGCTTTAAATTTCAAAATTCTGCTGTGAACTCTTTCAGTCTTCAATAATGACATATGGATCTGATGGACTGAGAATGGACCCCAAAAAAAGGTGTCTGACATCAGACAGACCCAGCAGAACTTATGGCAGTGCAAATGCAGGCTCAAGTGTATAGACAATAGGTGCCAGTCATGCAGGCTTTAGTTCCTTAATCATTTTTTAATAGACTAAGTCTCCTGCTTTGGTACCAGTGCTGAGCGAACAGCTTAGAGGAGCCAATTCATGCGCTCTTCTGCTGAATTACCTCCAAAAGGGACTTGTTTTTTCTCCCACGTAAATCTGAGCAAATAGATTAGTATGCACCTGCAAGGAGGTTTTTTAAAGTTCACTCAGCTTGAGCGAAATTGAATTTGTAGGATGGATACAATTGTATAAGACTGTCTCCTCTGGCTGGATCAAAATTAGCCCTTTGTGTTTGCTTTGTCTCCCCAATCACACACGAATGCCTCAGAATCATGTTCGGGGGATTATTTAAAAGCAAGGAATATTCAATTACAATTGGACTTTGTTTGCACACATGATACGTGGTATTACACCCCCAGAGGAGGTCACACAATGTAAACAGTGAAAACCCAAGGACAGGCAAACACATTCACTTGCTCTCTTTTTTGCGGAGAGAGAATTTTTAAATTTATCTCAATAATTTTGAATTTTCAGGAGTAGAGCAATTTAATTGTCTAAACAGGCATCTATTAAATGCATGATATGTGAGTGTAGTGAGGGTTCTTGTTTTGACTAAACTCGAAGTGGAAATTGGTGAGAATAAGTCAGTTATTCTGGTGGTTACTGGGATGAAAACAAACGGAGCTTGGATGTGGAAAGGATATTCAGATTCTCTGCATTTAATTCAGAGCGCCACGGTGATAATGAGTCTGGAGACTGCGTGATAAATTCAGATTCAGATCTAAAGGTCATGTTCTTTGCAACACACAGTTCTGTAATGGTCCATCTGAAGGTACAAAATCAGGGAGACTCTTTTCAGTTGCCAAGGGTGCTTATGTGCTTAAAAATCAATGTATAAATTTTTTCAGAGTGTGGAAAAGAAAAACAAAACTAATTCTGAACACTCAGAACCACTCAGAAATTACCCTGTGCTTTTTAAATTTGAGATCTTGATTTTGGGGATCTTTCTCATGTGGTACAGTGATAAGGAGGTTAGCCCCACCTAGTGCTTTTCAGACAGTTGAAACCGGCTGTGTTTTTTGACAAACATCTAACCTTTTCATTCCCCTGGACAGCAAGCCACTCGGACGAAGGTTCAGAAGTGGAGTCGGAGCCAGACCTGCCTCTGAAGAGAAAGCAGCGACGCAGCCGGACTACCTTCACAGCAGAGCAGTTGGAAGAGCTGGAGAGAGCTTTCGAGAGGACTCACTACCCTGACATCTACACCCGCGAGGAACTGGCCCAGAGAGCCAAGCTGACTGAAGCACGTGTCCAGGTACTGTCCCCTGTCTTTACAAGCAGATAGGTCCGATCACTCGCCGTAGAGTTGTGCTTCCGGATTGCAGTCTTCAGAGAATAAGAAGAGGAACATTCTTCTGAATACCCACAATTCCAAGAGCTCACTCTGTGCTCCATTCATTTACTTAGCTCCACAAAAATGTACATTTAAAATTTGGGACATGTATCAAAGCCAATTTTGGGATATGAATCAAGTAAAATTATTAAACGTGCCAGGCATAAATCCTATTTCATATGCATGTCATGTCCTGGATGCATTTATTTCATGTGTCAACTGTCTCACATAAAATGCAGTTATTGTGCGGAACTGAAAAACTCTGCCTGTTGTTTGCTGGCACACATTCTGCATCTGAAAATGTTTGGAGGTTCATATGGGAAGGAGGGTGCAAAAAGGTTTAAAAGAATCAAAAACATGCGTGTTATTTTTCTTTTTGTTTACAACAACTCAAAACATCAATTTCTTCGGGTTTTGCTTTCTAAACAAAATGTTTTGATTCAAACTACGTTGAATATCTTTGGTAAAATGGGCCCAGACACATTTGTATACAGAAATCTTGGTGTAGGTGCTCAGAATAAAGTTCTAACGTGCTTCTGTTTTGCTTAGCCTGTGACCCATATTGTTAGTAAAAGCAGCAGCCCCATTAACAAAACAGCTGCTGTAATGTAGCTTTAACCCTGTGACTTCCTCACATTCCTCCCTGCTTCATCTGCTCCCCCGAGTCCTATCATCTCCCACAAACTGGCTCTGATGTGCTGCCTGGCAAATTCTCCACAACAACTAACATATGGATATTTTACTGAGCCCAGCATGAAACCCCAGATACCAGTCAATCAGTCACAAATATAGCAAGACAAAAGACAGGGATCTTACAAAACTTCCTTAAACATTAAGCCTTGCCTGCCACAGCCATTTGCTCCAGTTTACACTTTTTTACAAAGTACATTTTAATGTTATAGATTTAGAGTTAGACACATGTATATATACACATACTAACTGTAAATACAGACAGAATATATATTTACATAATGTCTATGTGTAAATAAAACTTCCTGTTGTTTTTTTAAAGATGATTTTGGATCAAAAAACATATTTTCATAAAGAAATAGAAAGCATAATTACATTGTAAATGGGTATTCATCATGTTTCTTTTTAGCCTTTTTGTTTTCAGAAAACACATGACTACTATTCACAAAAGGATAACGGCATTGCATATAACTTACCAGACAGTCAAAGCAGATTTGTATCTAATTAGCCTAAAGCAAGAGAAGTAGTTGAACATACAAATGCCCTGAGAATACTATCTTCAGAATCACGCCCCGCCTCAGGACCCGGTTGTCAAAATATCAAAAGAAATGAAATAGGATTTATAATAGCAGCACTAAATTACATTCCCTGAAATTTGAATGATACTAGTATTTTTTATCTTTAATGTGTTCCCAATATGTCATACTGTTTTACTCCTTGGGCTAGCTAATTCTGGGAGCTTGTCTTTTTTTCTAGGTGTGGTTCAGTAACAGAAGAGCAAGATGGAGGAAACAAGCAGGAGCCAATCAGCTGATGGCTTTTAACCACCTGATCCCTGGAGGGTTCCCTCCATCAGCAATGCCCACTCTGCCACCCTACCAACTGTCCGACAGCCCCTATCCCCCCACGTCCATAGCACAAGGTAGGCCTGTCAGAAGTTTAATGGATTTGGAGTATGTGTCAAGAACCAAAAAATATTGGAAAATAAAAATGATAGCCCTTTCAGACACATTGTTAACATGATGGAAGTGGTTTACACAATTGTACACACAATAGTTGAAGGTGTTATTTAAAGAAACAAACATAAAAGTCAGAAAGAAAAAGTGAACCCTTGAGAACAATTAATGAAAATGTATGGTAAATATTTGTGTGGCGTTTTGTTTTCTGAGTTGTTGTTTTTCTGTTATAACAGTGGCCATGTAGTGAAAATATGTCTTAACCCTGTTTGTGTGTTTGTGTGCGTGTCACGAGCAGTGTCAGAGCAGACGAGCACGGTTCACAGGCCTCAGCCTCTGCCGCCCACCTCCGTACACCAGGGCAGCCTGAACTCAGCCCCGGAGAGCAGCTCTGCCTACTGCCTGCCCTCTAGCCGACATGGCTTCTCAGGCTACACAGACAGCTTTGTGACTGCATCAGGACCCTCCAATCCCATGAACCCCTCCATCAGCAATGGCCTTTCACCTCAGGTCAGTCCCTTCCCTTTTTTAAACAGAACAGCCACTGTGTCTGGGAGACTCCCGGGCTGTTTTACCTGGGGCGCTAACTCGCTGTGTGCATCACCCGGCGACAAACCACTGCATGCGATTCATCAGCGCTCATATGACATGAACACACACACTGTGGGTTTTCTTTATTTCCTTTAATAGCTGAAGCACTTATGAATGTGGGCTTGAGATCAAAACCCATTGTACACAGTTGGTTTCAGACTTGTTTGTTTTAAAGACAACATTTTCTTTGATGAATCGGCTCGTCCACCAAATTTCTTCTATTGCTCCATGAATAACAAAAAATGAACAAACTTGGCATTGATAAAATAACTAAAACTGTACGTTTTATTTTTATTTAGAAGCAGAAGATATTAATGTTCTGATTAACAATAATGTGTGTGTGTGTCTAGCAATGATTATAATGTTTTATTATTAACACCGGCATTTACTGTATCTTACATTGTGTGTGAGAGCTTGCATTTGTGTGGGTTTGGTGCTAGACACAGAATTAAACTGTTTTAAATGTTTTGCACTGACACTGGTTCTTAGAAGCGTGAAGACATCCGGATGCATGTCTTGTTAATGCATTGTCAGAAAATGGGAGCTTAATTTCCAAAACTCTGAACAGATGTTTGAGGTTCACACCGTTCGCTGCTATTAGCATTTTTAAGTTGGCATGAACCTGGCACAGGTGTTTTTGGGGAGATCTTCAGTTTGCTTTTAAGATATGTCAAAGGGGCAATAAAATCTATAATTAAAATCACAAGTTAATAAAGAGTTAAGGGCAATGGTTCTAACAGCTCTATTCCCTTTAAATGTATTTTCTGGTGAAGGATACAGAGGCAAGCACAAAATGACACAAATGAAAACTGAAAAGACAATTATAGTCAATTACACACTTATCATTGGCTATCGCCACTACCTAAACAGTAAGGGGCATTTTAATAGGCAGAAAATGAGATTTTAATGGCACAAAGGGTGGCCAGGATAACTGCTCTCGTTGGTGGGCTTTCTTCGTTTTTATGAAGCTGCGGGTTTCATGTTGTAGGCTGCATCTCTGGTTTCTGCACAGCGGTGATAACTCCCGAGAATGTTATAAACATTGTCAATGAAATAAATATTTTGCCAGAGGGCAAAAATGCCATTAATTTTCTGAAAAAGAGAAAAGCTAGGCCGATTGATTTCAGCTACAAAGAAGTGTAGATTCTGGAGTTCAAACATGAAAAAAGTTTATATTTCCCTTTGTTTCCCTTAAATGTAAATGTCTAATGTGTTCAAACAAATGGGAGCTTCTGTACACTGAGCAGACTGAACTGAAAATAACTGAATGTTATAGAAACACAGTTAAGGACTGAAAGTGAAAAACAAAAAGTGACATAAACCAAACTGGCCTTGTTCAAAACCACGTTGTTTTAAAATGTGTAATATAGTTACAGCCAAATGTAAACACTTTCATGCTCTTTCCTTCCTTGAAGTGGGAGGAGGTCATGTTTTTACAATCCTTTAAGAGACGTCTTGAGCACACAGAATTAAGTGGCTTGTTTGTTTTCTTGAGCCTAAGCACTTGAAGCAACTTGACAAGATGTTGTCTGTTGATCTAATTATGGTGCAAACGATGGGTCATCTGGCAGCTCTGCTTTGGCCATTAGCACCTTGCACCATCTACAGAAATGCCGCTCTCGCTTTTATAGGCCTGCTGGAACTGTTGGGAAGAACTGTGCTCTTATTGAAGATTCATAATTATGCAAGGCTGCAATGCTAAATTGATTGCTATTGAATAGGTTATCCTTAAAAATGTATGATAATTTAGTGTGTAATTTATGCAAATTACTTATTTTGTTCAGCTTAATTTTGTGCCCAGTGTGGAACATTTTATTGTCTGATGTATATATTTAAATTAGTTAATTTCCATTTCAGGGCATAATGCATTTCTAAATGTTTTCTTCTTTTCTAAAAAAAATAAATGCTGCAGTTGGTACATTGAATAAAATTGATATAAAAGGTAGCATTGGTCAGTCAGTCCAATTTATGTTACAGCTGCAATATATAAAACAGTTGTTGCTCCCAGTGAAGTTTCCCCTTCTGTCCCTACGTCTTTTTCTGTTGGACGTCTTGTATACTATTATACGTTTCGTGATCCCTTCTACATTGTTACTATTTTTTTTTAAAGAGATTTTATAAATGCGCTTTATAAAATAATTAATTTAGAATCAACCAAAAGCATCAAAAGGAGTATTGTTCATATATCAAGTTGCACAGTCCTTCCATTGCCTCACACATGAGTTCTACTGGCCCTCACTCTTCAGTCATCCCATGTAAAATTTCACACCAGCTCGTATCTAATCTGACACATATTTGCGGTTTATTGTGTTGTTCCACGGCGATTGTCTTGCTTTTCACTCCTAACCACTAAAAAAAAAAAAAAAAACTGCAAAGACACAACTGGATGCTTGTTGTTATACATTTTTGTTTTCATGTATTATTATTTTTCTGGCTTTTAACAAATCCCAAGCATTTTGGTGTAGGGAACCCTTACCACCCTCAAAAATTGCTGCAAAATTGACTCTCTTTCTGACGAATGGGGTCTCTGACCTGCATGTGTTTCACATTTGTAAGGAACACAACATGGCCCTCTTCAGGGGCATTTGTCAAGATTCATCTGACAGAGCTTCTGTAAATTATCCACAGACAGCATGCAGCTCCTAGGTGGGAACCCGTGCTTGGCTTCTACTGAATCCCTTACCGGCATTAGCAGCTGCCAGAGAAACATCAAAACTTGACTACAAGCTTTAGCCTAACTTCACACATTACAAAACAGTCTTTTCAATGTCCAATAAGTAACAAAGGTACAGTGTTGCAAATCCCTAACTGACATTCTTAAGATACTTGCATTAGTATTCTTACAATAATACAGAAAAACGAAGACAGACGCAAATCCCTTCTGTCTCCCCGTTGCCTCCAGTCCTCTCTTCACTGTTCCCCATCTCTTAACTGTTGTTGGCCCACTACTTTGAGGGAATTTGACTTAATGTAATAACTAGCTCATTAACAGGTATGAAGTCTCACTCCCATTAGGAATAATAAGAAATAAATACGTTTTTCTATGTTTTCTTCAGCCCGCCATATAGTTTCCTTATTAAACAGACAAGTCATGGCCAGTCTAAAAGGCAGATAATTTTTAAGGAAAATGTTACTGCGTAAAGAAACACAACTCCTTAAAATCAACATTAGCCACTCTGTCCTTAGGTTGGGAAATGATTTAACTCGAACCATGTGTCTGGATAAATGTAGAATAATATGTCACTTATAAGCAACCCAAGAAAGCAGTGATTTCAATGTACCTGCTTTTGATTAAGTATTAAGAGAGAAAAGTATGTTTTGTGGGAATTGATGCATTTAAGGTACTGGTAGTTTTAAGTTCACCATGATTTCTATAAAAACAACATGATTTGAAGAAATGCTCTATACTGTGCTGAAGATCTTTGTGCCGATAAATTTCATAAAGGTCTGTGTACATGAGAGGGTCATTTTAAAATCCGTTCACTGACACCCCTTGGCCTGGGGTCTCTTTCCTGCTCCAAACGCCAAACAAAAATTCTCTAAATTTGATTATCTTGCCACTAATCAACTGCAGGTCAATTCCTAACGTACATTTTATGAGCAGAACCGCCTTAGACAAATGTTTTTTGAAAACGTATTATTACTTAAATATTTTCTGATAACCCTTTATTTAAGAAGAGCATTTCTCTGTTTTGCAATCTGTTATCTCATGTTGTAAATGTGTAGATGTTAGGTCTGTGTTCATAATTTACACCTGAACACGGTTCACTACAAGTCTGTTTATGATGGCAGAATACAACAAAATGGTAACTTTCATAAAAAAAAATACTTTGAAAGAGAAGTAAAAGACTTGTTACTAAAATATTATTTTCTTTAAGTTTTGATAGGGAATCAAGATCCATTATTATACAATTGAATATACAATATTTAAATATAAATACACGTTTATTGATCCTTCCTTACGTGAGTGTCAGTTTAACCCCAATGAACTCTGCAGTGTGGACTACTGAAAGCTCATGGGGGAACACAAACGGCCACGGTTTCACATCATTTTAATTTTGTTTAATTTCACACCGCATTGAGGTCCGTGCGAACGCTTTGGACGAGGAGATGTAATGGAGGTTGTCTCTGTTGCTTTTCTCTGCAGGTAATGGGACTTTTAAATCCCGGTGGAGTCCCTCACCAGCCACAGAGCGACTACGCCATTTCTCCTCTGACTGGGGGGCTGGAGCCCAGCACCGCCATGTCGGCCAGCTGCAGCCAGCGCCTCGACCACATGAAGACCCTGGACAGTCTGCCCAGCTCCCAGTCGTACTGCCCCCCCACCTACAGCTCGTCAGGCTACAGTGTGGACCCGGTTGCAAGCTACCAGTACGGGCAATACGGCCAAAGTAAGGTCAATACCACCTTTTGTATTTATTAGCATTTATTTCAAATGATTTATGATTTTCCTTCTTTGTTCATTTGTCAGACAAGCCTTGAAAACAAAAATAGCTACCTTATACAGCCACTGAAATACTGCCTCACATCTGATTTATAGCTAATGTGGGATTTTCTACGCAAAGATTAGTTCAATATACAGCTTTAGTATGCCTTATTGTCAGGGTGACTGTGACCTGACCTACATCTCCTTCTTACCACTGGCTGCAGTCAATTACCTGCCTGATAATGCTTGTCAAATGGCATTGAAGTGATATAATAACGGATAAACCCGATACATTTCCGTTAAACGCAAGATAACTCACACTGAAATGTCATCTGTCCAGGGCTGTACAATAAACCCCATCTGTAAGGTTTATTTTGTGATTAAAACTATATAGATTTATTTTCTTACAAGTGACTTCACATTTTAACCCCATGCCCTTGCGTGGAATTACTCAGTGTCCACTTTAATCGGATCTTTGATTCTAAGTGGAGTGTTTTTTTATCAGACCTGGCACAATCATCTAACCAAGAAACAACTTTGGGTAATGGATATATTCCTGGCTATAGAAAAAAAATACATGTTGCACAGAGCATTTGACAGACCAGGGATACATAATCATTGTCTAATGTGCTGTCAACAACATCTTGATGTTATTAATTGCTGAGACTTGATATCCACGTGCCATTTATGTAGAAGTGAAGGTTTGTAAAAAATTAAATCGCCCTTGGCATGCCAGTATTGAAAACATGTGTTTCAACCATAGGTCAACTCTAGAATCATTATTGATTGTTGTCCCAGATTCACATTGCATTGTCAAACTTGTCCTAATAGTATAAACATTAGCTTTAAATCTTTGGGCTGCCCCTATTAGATATGACAATATTGTAAATGTACTAGAATTGACGCGACCCCTTGCTGAGATGCTGTCATAACCTTATTTATGAGATGGCCTTTCTTTCTGTATTTTACAGGTGCCTTTCATTATTTGAAGCCCGATATTGCATGAACTGAAGTGTCTACAGAAAGCTCCTAGTTAACCCTCGAATTTCCCCTGCTCCGAAACCTTGGGAGAGGGGGGGGGTTGCACTCCAGCCTGGTACAAGAAGGGTTTATTCAGATAATCAGGACCAAAAGGACTCCCTCTCGAATTACCTGGCATCTGACTCATTAATTTCACATCATGCTTTGAAAATGAAGCCAGTTCCAAGCAAAAAAAAAAGAAAGAAAGAAAAAGAAAAAGAAAAAAAAACGTCTATTCTGCATTTTATTTCTAACGAACATCAGAACGACCATTAGAAACAGACTTTGTCAACAAGTTCTTTTGCTTTCAAGGCAACACAGATGGGATATGGCAAGGGACAATCCTGAAGTGACTTTTGCATTGCTAAACTAGCAAAAACTGCCTGATGTGAAAAATAAAATACAAGCTCTCATCTGAACAGACCACTGACGCAGACGTTTTTCTACATTGTTAGCACTACTTCATTGGTTTTGGGGCCATTTTGCATTACATATGGATCTGTATTCTTCCCGGAGAGAATTAAATCTGTTGAAAGAAAAATATTGAAGGATTTATTGAAATGATTACGTAAAATCCAAAAACTTTCCAGTCAATCAATGTTTTATTTTATATACTGCCTTTTCATATTGGGCACCATAGCAGTGCTTTCTATAACATCGGCTACAGTAGGGCAGTGACTGTACAGTACAGGGGTGATACAGACAGTGCAAACAAGCGATTAGGTTTAAGAAATAATAATAATTGAAAAAGAGAAAAAATACAATTCAGGTTAAGCTTAAGAAACCTTGGAAAGAGGACATAATGCTGTATATTATTTATAGCATTAATGCAAAATAAACAAATCAGGAACCAACAACTGGCAGACAATTTTCTAGGCAAGATCATAGTGCAGAGGCAAAGCTAGAACAGAAAATATTCCAATGGTGATATTAAAGGTAGGAAGCTATGGGAAGGACACAGTGTAGATGTGTCTTCAGTATTGCATTTTATTAAGAAAAGGGTTTAACTCTACAGCTAAAAACAGATCAATCTCAGACACAAAAATCAGCAAGGATTTAAAACTGCCCCTGGGAGCCACCATTGCAAGGGTTGAGTCCCAGGGAATCTTGAAGCGTAGGACCAATGTACAGCATATAGTGTATTGCAAACTGCCTAAGTGCAATATTAAGTACCTCAGAATAAGATTTAAAAAATGGACCTATGAATATGTCTTATAGAGTATCAAAATGTATTTTTACATTGGCGTCTTTATTTTTGTATTAAACAAAGTAGACCTTTGAGGTGTCTGGTTGTGTGTATCACAAATGCTGGAGGTCGCATTCACTTCTGTTACGTGTGTGAACTGCTGATTTCGTTTTCTTTTTTCAGTAAACATGGGGTGGCTTGAACAACAGACACATTATTCGTTTCTCGGCAGAAAACAAACAGGATTGATGTTTCAGTCAGACGGAAATACAAGAAAAGCCAAATTGATTTATTGTGAAAGGGCGTATCCCCCAGTCAGTACTTCAGTGTAAATAAACAAACAAACAAACAAACAGGACTGTAGCTACTTGGCTGAATTGTTATTTATTCATGTGTATCCTTAGGTGGTGTTTAGTAAGTCTAGATATTGTCTCAGAAGTAGCACTCTGCAGTAGACTGTACATTTGTCTTAATGGTGAAGGAAATTACACGTTGTTTTTTTGTTTTTATGTTTTTGTTTTTTTATAATTTCAACTCCTTTTTGTTATATGACCGCACAGAAAGATTGTGATGTATTATGTCTTGTGTACAAATGCAGTAATATTTACTATTTATAATAAAAAAATGAAAAAATGCAAAGCTTGGAATCTTTTTTCATAGCCTACTATTTAAAATCAACCTACAGTATTTTAATTGTAGTCTTTATTTATTGGAATTAATTATTTATTAACCTCTTACCCAATTTTATGTAGAGATGGCACATTTAAATGAATAACAATTCTTATATATGTATGTAGTGTGAAAATGTTCGATTTAACTCCATGAATCAGATTATTTGCCACAAGAAAAGCCTATTCTCGTTGTGTTTAAAATGGTGTACAAACACGTGGGAGCAACTGAACCACTCTTTATATCACTATGAAATCATTAAGAAAAGTAAATACATACATAAAAGCACAAGAAAAGAGATTATACTTTGCTTTGGTGAAATTAGTGCTGGTCTAATGCAGTCCTAAAGCAGCAGTCTCTTCAAGAGAATGGTAACATTAAAAATAACACACAAAAAAAACTCTGCCTTTGATAAGACGGGGGCGGAGAGCGCAACATCTGCAAAGACTATTAATACCATGTCCGAACACTCACTAACAAACTCACTTTTGTTATAAATAGTAAATTGTGAAAATAACCGAGAGCATTCACAAAAACATGTATTATTATAATATATATATATATATATATATATATATATATATATATATAGACAGAGGGTTCTTCTGTGTGGCATAAAATATCCCTGAGGATATTAACCCTAATTAGAAAGCACTCTAGTGAAATTGGGCCTAGCCTTTTCATGACTGTCCAATCATACTGTTAATTGCAAGGTTTAAAATAAATTTTGTATAACAAAGTATCTATCAATATACCATTACAGACAGAATTAGAAACAGACAAATCACATTCAGAGAATAAGGCAAGTTTCCTATTTGCAACTGTTACTATTTGCGTTCCTCCACAAAACATGTATTTTACTATTGAGATTTGGAATAAAGTAATATCTTCTCTTTGCTAAACCTTTAGAATTACACCAGAGACGATCTAGATTCAACCAAGGAGGGAGATGTGACCACACTGTGAGACTTACGTCTAGCTTGGAAAATAATAGGTCAAATAAAATCAGGAGGCGTTTTGGGTTACTGCAGCTTACACAACCACTTCACATAAAAAATGCATATGTATGTGTATATTTGATCTCATTAATGCTGGCTTCTAAGTTTCACAAAAACACACACACACAAATCCTTCATCCGTCGGCCTAGACCTTAATGATAAAAGCAGGCATGTTTAAGTGATATAAATATACCACAATAAATACACAAGCATTAGTCATCACAAAATCAGTTCAGGGGTCATGTTTAAAATACAGCATCGAACTGGGAAGATATCAGTGATATACTTCAAAGTCCCTGTGTTTTTTCTTGCCCTGTTGCGCTTAAGATCACAGAAACAGCTGCTTCTGTCAGTCTTAGGGCAGGTTATGCCCAAGCAAGATAAGATTTCACTTTTCCGTACCAACAACTCACTTTACAAGTACTTAACCTGTAAAACACAATAGCAATGTACTGGGAACTACTTTGCCTTTGGCATGCCACTGGGTATGACCTGTGTCCACACACATTGGAGACAACTTAACCTCTGACCTCTCACTCTTTGAAAGACTCAGCCACTTGACTTAGTTGACAATCTAGGAATTACTAGTACTATTTCACTTGCAGGACCTAACCCCAGTCCCCCACTTCAGAACTTCTTGTTCTAATTAAATTAATCCAAACTGCAAGAGCTGCCTTTATATATATTTATTTTTAACTCACTTAAACCAAAGCATACTGCTTTAAAATAATGTATTAACAGTTGTGAATTTTTAAAACTGTATTATTATTGTATTTAGACGTGTATGTACTTATTACTTTTACATGAGGCCTGTGGCTATTTATTGTAGTATTGCAACAGACAAATATATGGAGTACATAAGGTGGTGTTGCTTTTGGAGCACTAGGCACTATTCTTGGTTTGCAAGCTGTTAAACGTGTTGAGTGTTACTTTGCTTTCCAGGACTGTGACAGCCAGCAGAGCTATGAAGACGGAGGGCTGATTATAGGAGTTTATCTAAAATATGTCATTATCTGAATGCTTGCAGTAGTGGACATCGGGGATGTGCATTCCTTACCAAATGTAGACCGAGACTGTGTTGTCTTACCTCCTTCGCCATTCAGAGCACAACCTCCGTGCCACCAACATGAACAAAACTGTGCTGCTCTCTCTCCTATCTGAATGCAAAAAGGCCATTTTAGAAGAAGGGGAGCCTGGACGTAAACCTGACAATGCAGGAGGACAGGTGAACGTTACTTTGTCAACTAACGCTAAAAAACTCAATGTTTATGACAATGCTTACTTCTACATACTTTTTGTCATGTTCTTCTACTCTTTTCTGGCATTGGCAGTGTTTTACGGGTATGTGCGCTCAAAGAATGAAAAATCCAAAAAGGATCCGTATGAGGAATTTATGGAGGCCGGATCATCAACCAAGAAATTTAATCCAGCCTCCTCAGCCGAAAAGTTTGACTTTGAAGAGGAGAGCATTGCCTGAACTCCCGAAATGTTTTGACAGTTATGGAGCCAAGAAAATATCAATATTTGAGAGTGGAAGTCCTGGTACTTATTTTCCATTCCCCTCGCCCCCCCACCCCCTTGACATTTTTTACATTTGAACCTAAAGGGAATTTTAACAAAAGGAAACTATTTCAGATGATAATTGTATGTTGTAGTGAAAAGCGTTGACAACAAAGTTTAAAAAAAAAGAAATAACTGTGAAGCATTTAAGGTTAATCGAATTTACTACAAGCGTGGCTTATGAATTTAAACTGAAAGCAAAGACTTGAAAGTGTAAACCTCCATTCCCACGGATTTGTAAAACAATTTAGGAAGAAGAAACCTGCTTTCCTTGGACTTTTTAATTATTCTTCTTTTACATTTCAATATTTCATAACTACATATTTCAAAGAGTCAGTAGTTTTCACTCTGCTTAAATTTGTTTTGCCTGCAAATTTCATGATCATCTATTGTTTTTTTATGATATACATATAGTCGATTTATGATGGCAAATACTGTTCTTCAATTCAATGTTTTCTTTTTTAGGCATGTTCACCCTCTGTAATACGTTCTGAATGTAAGACTTAGCTCATATTTTGCCTTGCAAAAACTACAGACTGACTCGCCTGAAAAGATTACGAATAGCATGTGTTCAGAGATCTCTAACATCTGTTTCGAGTAGTCGTTATATACAAAAACAAGAAAAACAGAGAAACACATTTTATTTCTCGTTATGATATAAAGATTGTAGATCTTTTCTGCACAGAGGAAACAGACCGTCTTTGCTTCCTTTCACATGTGAAACTAGGCCAACAGATGAAAAAGCATTACAAAAAAGTACAATGTTTAAGCTTATTCATTATATAGTAGCAGAGAGATGTTTAGAGTAATCCCCACAGAAATGTGGAAGTCAATACAATACATCTTTCATTAGTAGTGGGGGCTCCTATCGTGATGCTAGTAGTTAGCTCTCTGGAGTAGAGGCTGCAGGGCAGGTTAATTCAAAAGATCTTTCGCCTTCCGAGAACACAGTTTCACTAGGATCACATGTGAGGTAATTGCAGCGTTTGTCTAAGTTGTGTACAGAGATCAAAATGTGGGAGAAGGATGGAATCTGATCACAGCATATTGCCCAAGTACTTTGATAGGATTAAGAATAGTAAAGGGCTGTGGCTATACAGTAGAGCTATGTCTCAAAATGTTAGGCTCTAGCTGTACAAACAAAACTTAGATTCAGGATTGGGTTGGAAAAGGATGGCTTAGGACAAACTTTGTGAAAGGATCTAGAGGAGGCCATCGCCCAGTCATGGATGAAGAAGATGATGACAATATCCACAGATTTATATACGTACAGACCCAAATGGACAGTGTTTTGAGGCTGAATATCCAGATGTGCAACTCTGAGCAGCAAACCAAATGCTCTGACCGTGTGAACTGGTCGGTTCCGCATGGTCTCAATGTGTTTGTGCGCGGAGCAAGCATGTGATTTTAAAAATGTGACTGAAGCAACAGCTGAAGAGACTGATGAATCACCGTGGACTGCAGTGAACTGGGGGATGTACGGGCCAGATGTTATCAGTGTTAGAAGGGTGTGCTCTATCAAAACAGATTGTGCAGGCTGGCACTACTGTGTGCTGATATGAAATCACACAAAGAGGCAACTGATGTTCAGAAGGCTGTTCCAGTTCAGTTTGAGTGTAACACTAGTCAGAAATTAACAGAACAAGTTCATGCCGGTCTGTTAAAACAATTCATTTGCGGGATTCTTGTTCAGGAAATTAAAACAAATGCAGAGGATTTGTGGATCATTAGCATTATGATTTACACATTTGATTTGCCATTGATGCACAAATATTACACTATGAATGCCAAATATTTAATCCATATCTTGTCAGAGTGGATCTATTTGTGCTTTCTGGACTTGTTTATAACCAGTGTACTTCACAGTCTTCATCACTCTGAAATAAAAATTTGTATTCATGCTCACATACATAACTGCCCACATACATAATGTGAACTCCTGTTTGTACATGCTGTAATAAAGTTCGGTCAGTTCCACAAATGGCTGCTTAAAGAGTTGGTTATTTTAAAATGTGCTTTAAAGAACTGCATAGGGCATCTGCCAAGAAATAATAATAAATAATAATAAAATAATAATAATAATAATAATAATAATAATAATACATAAAAGAGTTATGATTTAACCCAACTTCTTTCCTGCAAAAACAATAGAGTAAAAATAGAGCATCATTTTAATTTCTTATTAGATGAATTAGGTCTTATTAATAATTCCTCAGCACTGATTTATCTCTTGCCCAATGGTAAATTCAGGTCAGTACAGGTCTTTATTTTAATTATTATTTACGACTGAATATTGCCTATTATGTCGAACTAGAATTTAAAGTATATGAAAGTACTTGGTCTGCATGTTACAGTATTCTGTGCATTGTTTTGTATGGTAATATAGCCAGTAAGTTAGTATCAGTGATAGCTGTAGGTTAATAAGTAAAAGTATATTACAATATGTATGTTGGTAGCAGTTGTATAAAAGCAGGAATTTTAGTGTCCATGATAGTTTGTAAGAAGCCTGGAGGTATATTAAGAATTTTAATGAATACAGTTAATGCACATAGTTCATACAGATGTTTATTCAGTGTTAAAGCATAAATGTAATATTGGCGTTTTCGTCTGGCAGGGTAATGATGTAATGCGTAACGTGAACTGGTATATTAGCATCACTGACGCACAGCTATGATCTTGAACGTTGTCGGTTATTTGAATGCAACTTCGCATTAAAAAAATTAATCAGCTATCTATATATGAAATAAACAAACAAACAAACAAACATAAATGATGGTTATGATGGAGCTTTGCACAGAGACATGGAGGACAAATACTTCAGTCACACCTGGCAACCTGTCACATCCAGACATTGTCCCATGGGCAGCAACAAGTATCTTTATATTATATACACACAGTTGTACTGTTTAGATAAAGAAAGAAAAAGGCATTATTATATAACTAGAAACATATGAATGGTGCCCAGATTTATTTCATATTTGGCAGTATACCTTTATCAAAAAGTCTGTATCTCAGTAAATATCTCATAAATATAGAATATTTCATTATAGTAACCAAACTTGATTTAGGCCAGAATAAAAGCAATATTCCATACTGTTTCTGTCCTGTTTAGACATGTGAGGTTTAACCTGGTCCTTATTAAAGGATAACACACACACACACACACACACACACACACACAGAATCAGAATCAGCTATTTCTCAAAAATGTTTTAGTTTTTTTTCCACCTTTAGGAGATTCATTTTTTTAACATTATCTCAACTGCTTTGTATTTTTGATTTCAACAAATGTCAGATGTTTCTTTCGCAAAACCGACACAATTATATACAATTCTTTTAAAAATACATAAATACAATCTCAATGATATGCCATCCCTGTTGTTTTATTGGATTAAATTACAACAACATGTGAAGACTGAAAAGGTGTATTATTGATTTATTACACAAATCCAAATGTAGTCATATATATATATATATATATATATATATATACCTTCTTATTAACTTTGGTTTGAATTATATTGTTATAAGGGTAGAAAGATGCCCTGTTTCTCCCTCGTTCAGAACCCCTTTGTGTGTTTGAAATCTTGTTACAGGGCTCTCTTTAAAATTCCAGGGCACATTCTAGTTTCACACTGTTTAAACACTTAATGCTGACAGAGTATTACATACGACCGTTCTAATCGGCCTATCATTTCATGGTTCATTTTTTCAAACCTTAAAATTGGGTATAACTTTAAGAGACAGAATCTCTACCAGTGGCATAAAGTGCCGTTTTGCTCCATTAAGATATGATAAATGCTTTTTTTAATTACTCACAAACGCACACCAAACTTGCTCTTGTGAGTCTGCAAGATGCTGCTTCGCCCTACAGGTACAACTTCAGGATCCCAGCACTGTTTCATGGTTCCATAGCTACAAGTGATGAATCTGTGTGGATGAGACTCCGTGGGATTTAGTTTTTTCAAATATTACAGCTTAAAAAACAGATTACGTACAACGTTATTGTATTGTATCAATGTTTCTTTTCCTAATGGAACTACTGGAAAGTGTAGTTGCTTTTGTTTCTCTGGCAATTTTAATTTGAGGAGTGAGGTAAAGGGAGGGAGAACATAAAAAAAACAGGGAGTGCAGTAGAATTACACAAGAGTAAAGATTACTGACAAACACAAGAAAAAAATATTCTAATACAGCTATACAAATCATCAGCCAAGGCATTCGATCACTACTTTAACCATTTCAATGCTACATAGTCTTTTGCTTTCTAATTGTAACACGCCACCAGCTTTACCAGCGTTATACTACAGTTTCCATCTTTGACAGTTGAAAGTTTCCAATGGACTAAAGAAACAGAGAATTAATACCAATTGCAGCCAGGGCTCTAAGAGTTCCTAATGAAAACACAAGTCTTTGATTTCTCCCGACTGCATCGCTTGCAATTTCTGAAGATGATGAAGGAAAAAAAAAGGTTGTAATTTGAGGTAACAGGCCAAGATGTATGTTTTCCAGTTCTACCTTTAACGCCTTCTCTCAAGTTTATAGTGGGTTTATATCTTATTTCATGGGGCTTTGAAAAAAATCAAGCCAGTGCAGTCATTTAAGACGTCAGTGAGGCCAGTGTTTGGAGTGCATTTCTCTTGTTTGGAATCAACCCCAAGTCAGTTCTGTTAATAAAAACTGGAGCCAATCCAAACATGAGATAGCCTTTAGGGTAGTAGAACTGGGGCGCTCACCACAGTGGTCTTCTTTCAAACCCCCTTTTTTTTCATCTTCAGTTTTCAAAAGTATTGGAAGACTTATTTATGTCATTATTTTCATTTTTGTTCCCTTCAAGTTTTCAGTCTTTGTTTCTCTCTTCAGTCTTTGATACCAGTCATTAAAGGTCATCAATAAAAGGGTCATCTTTGGCCCCATTAAAGTTCACTCAAATTTACGCTGACAATCTCTTCGCTGTTGTCCGCCGACTATGGAATGTCTTGCCTGACAGCGCCGGGGCGATTGACTAGGTCAGCTTCAACATTTGCAAATACCATGGAAGGGACCTTTAAGGAGATATTGAACTTTGTGCCAAAGAAATTGTGTGTTTTGTACAAGCTGCATGGAGAGTTGATGTTAAGATTTTCTCATCTTATCGATCAGCTTCTGCACAGACAGCTGCTGTTGTATATTTGTTCAATAAGCACAGCAATTTACATACACAGTAATTCGTTAAACAATGTGTGAATCAAAATAATAAACATACACACGAATAGGTTTGCTTATCTGAAATAGGAAAAAAAAACATGTCATGCACATAAATAATTTAAGTTGTGGTATAGTGTGATTGTAAATATCATAAAAATATCGCTCCAGTGTGTCCTAAAAACTGCTTATGTGCTGTGTTTCTTCTTACATCAATAATTCATTTTTAAACACACTCAAATACATTTTTGGTGAGCACTGTTACATAATAGTCTTCCTTCACATTTATGTTTTACTCAGTCCTGCCGTGGATTTGTCTGGGTCCTCTGCTGATTGCTCATATATGCATAGTCAGGAAGGAGAGAGCTCGTTTGCTATTGTATTTCAACTGGGTTATTCAGAGATCTCATTCAGAGGTTTGGACCCCTGTTGTACACTAAGAGAGGCCAATTTAAACATGCACACAGGGCAGGCATTGAACCCGACAGCAGTACAAAAAGCATATTTATTCTGACAACAACTCTAGCTCCCATGCAACTGTAACTGCCACGTCATGGCAAAGTGCTTGAAAAGTAAAATCGGTATTACAAAAATATAAAAAGATGGAACGAAGGAAGCAAGCTAAAAGAAAGATAAAGAAAGCTACTTCAAAAGTATCCAGTTGCTCGGTTTCTCTCTGACACGGTCTATGTACAACTGACACTCAGTTTTCAGGAATGACAGATATTTGTTTTCAAACTTCTGCCAAGCACACATTGTTGTTTATCAACTACTGATCCATAGGGGGCACACAAATAAATACAAAAGATATGATATTAATACTTTAAAAGTAGTCAGAAAGTCTTATCTTGACTCAACAAGCTTATTCCTTAATTGTAAAATTAGCGATTTGATTTTTCTCCTTTGAAACATTAGTATAAGTATAAACATCTTCTGAATATACTCTTAACTATATATTTATATATTTTGTAATGAACCAGAACATGTGCTTGACCTAACTGAGAAATGCCCATTTTGCTGGGAGAGATAAAGATAGTCTTGCACTAACTGTTCAAAAGCTCACCCTTGCACACTAACTTGATTTATACATCCACGTGGATATAAAAGGAGTCCCCCCTAAGGCTGTAGAATCTTTTTCCTTCCCTTAATTAGATTTGGTACCTCTCATACTGCTCCACTTATCACAGGTTGAACTTTTACATTTTTTAAGCATTTTCTTCACTTGCAAAAGCCCCCGAAAGCATGACACTGCGGTGTTCTGTTGTCCATTCAGATTTATGCCTCTTAGCAGTCTCCATACTTTTCGAATAAGCTACACCCTGATGCTCCATGGTCCCATATAAGGAGCAGTCCATCTCTCTGTGTCTGCGATATTGTCCGTTACTCACTCCACATCTTTTTATGGGGCTTTATCTTTTGTTTCTTTTTGTATGTTTCGTATATGTGTGTTTGTAGGTGCCTCTGTTCGGTCCAAATGCTTGTGTACTAAGTAATCGCACTAGTAGAGGTTAAAATATATTTTACAAGGACACACGTGAAGGCGTAAAGTGTGGAAGAGTTCAAAGAAGACTTCAAAACTCTTCAATGTTCATATGCTTTTCTCTTCCA
The DNA here is from genome assembly GCF_036373705.1 of Amia ocellicauda. Taxonomy (NCBI): domain Eukaryota; kingdom Metazoa; phylum Chordata; class Actinopteri; order Amiiformes; family Amiidae; genus Amia; species Amia ocellicauda. The sequence continues at coordinate 34,049,702 of NC_089856.1, read as the reverse complement.
GTTTTGAAGGCAATACATTAAAAATGATCATAATTTATGTAAATACAGATTACATTTATATTACTTAACAACTAGACGGTTAAAAACAGAGGCTTCTCGACAGTAGGAGCACAGATACAATAAACACACTAGCTTTGTTTCAGGAATCAGTCAGCCTTCACAGGAGTCAGAGGAAACTTGTTTTAGTAAAGGAATCGGGCTGGTTCCTAGACGACACGGTTTAAACCCTTTACATTGTAAATAATACTGTTTTAATGAATTGTCACAGGATTACAGAAGGTAATGTTTAAATGTAGCATACGAAAAGACACATGCTGAGAAATGTAGCCTACTTCAACAGCGCCCTCTATGCACGGTTTTCACCATGACTGCTTCTTCCTGCTTCAGTCCTGAAATAACAAATGCTACTCTGCTGGTTTAGCCTGCCTTGCATATTTCTATATGGGACTTCATCAGTGGCTTTGTAAAGAACACTACGAGCCACTTTTCCTGTACATTCATTCCCTGTAGTAATACATTGATGTGGCAGTGTTAAATGTGATCGATTGAGGGTGCTGGATAGATGTCATCACACAAGCATGGAGGGGAAACACGGCACATGGGAGAGAAGAGTCAATTGAAATTCCAGAAGGCGCCCCACAAGATAAACACCTCTGGTGATGTCACAGTCATTCATTAGGGACATGTTTATGCTGCTGCTCCATCTAGCAAGGTTGTCAAAGGAAATTAGTGTCAAATGTAAATGTAATGCTATGTTAAAATAATAATAATAATAATAATAATAATAATAATAATAATATACTCTGAATTCCAGTAAAAACTGTTGAAATTCCTCATACAAAACGACTGAATAACACAATACTGGATATGTATATGTTTGTATGTAATTCAGTAGAAATCAACGTGTAATTTAAATGTGGGGTGCAATCCTTATCGTAGCGCAATCCAAAATATGGTAGTCCTAACCCTGGACATATCCTGAAACCAGTGCAGAATGAGTTAAAATACTGAACATATGTCTGCATAAACAATGTAAAGATAAGCATCAGGCAATTCCCTCTTTCAAAGGACCCTTTATTACACTGTTCATATTGTATAGAAACTACGCCACTTAGTGGTGACAACACAGATGGACAGATGAGACTCTCAGACTCACTCAACCGTTCTGCTATTACCGCCTATACAGCACCACAGCCTAGCCTGTCATACTACCCACGTTTACTTATATAGCAAAATAAACTAGCTGTGGTCTGATATGCATTTTAAAATTGAATACAATAATACATACATACAATGAAGAAGTTAAATCTATTTCAGTGGATGTTATGTTCAAAATGTATTTCTCTGCTATAACTACTGAATCCATGAATGGGTGATTTAGTATTTTCTAATTTCAGGTAAATACACATAGAAATAATAGAAGAATAGAAGTGCAAATTGCAAATGGGAATTAACCTACATAATCATAACATTTAATATTAATATTTGTGTCGTTCAACAGTCCCTGTCACATTTAACTATGCAATAATATGCTTTTATTTGTATTGTGTTTTTCTTGCCAATGTGATGTTTGTCTCCTCAAAGCACAGCTCATCAGTGCAAAGTTTCTATTGAATGAGAAGCCAAATGCATTTGATATCTAGACGGGCCTTGTCCATCATTTTGGGTCTCCTTGCCTTATTGGACTAGTATGTCCACATTAAAGAAATTGAAATTGAAAACCTGCTTAATAAGTCTTGTGTACTATTTCCGCTGCATGATTTGTTCAGCAGTAAAATAAATATTATTCTTATTTCACAGACTTTGTGAATGCCTGCACCCCCCACCCCCTTCTTAATTTTAATTAACAAGACAGTCAATTTCTACCACTTGCCTAACGTGTAAAGTTAGGCGTTAGACAGTCTTCCACATGAAAGTGCTTAGAGAAGTTACTGTGAAATGTGTGACACATATGGATCCCCCGTTTCACACTCATTGCTTTGTATTGTTTATGCAGCAGAGCAAATAGTTTTGGGCTTTGACTATACACTCACCTAAAGGATTATTAGGAACACCATACTAATACTGTGTTTGACCCCCTTTCGCCTTCAGAACTGCCTTAATTCTATGTGGCATTGATTCAACAAGGTGCTGAAAGCATTCTTTTGAAATGTTGGCCCATATTGATAGGATAGCATCTTGCAGTTGATGGAGATTTGTGGGATGCACATCCAGGGCACGAAGCTCCCGTTCCACCACATCCCAAAGATGCTCTATTGGGTTGAGATCTGGTGACTGTGGGGGCCAGTTTAGTACAGTGAACTCATTGTCATGTTCAAGAAACCAATTTGAAATGATTCGACCTTTGTGACATGGTGCATTATCCTGCTGGAAGTAGCCATCAGAGGATGGGTACATGGTGGTCATAAAGGGATGGACATGGTCAGAAACAATGCTCAGGTAGGCCGTGGCATTTAAACGATGCCCAATTGGCACTAAGGGGCCTAAAGTGTGCCAAGAAAACATCCCCCACACCATTACACCACCACCATCAGCCTGCACAGTGGTAACAAGGCATGATGGATCCATGTTCTCATTCTGTTTACGCCAAATTCTGACTCTACCATCTGAATGTCTCAACAGAAATCGAGACTCATCAGACCAGGCAACATTTTTCCAGTCTTCAACTGTCCAATTTTGGTGAGCTTGTGCAAATTGTAGCCTCTTTTTCCTATTTGTAGTGGAGATGAGTGGTACCCGGTGGGGTCTTCTGCTGTTGTAGCCCATCCGCCTCAAGGTTGTACGTGTTGTGGCTTCACAAATGCTGTGCTGCATACCTCGGTTGTAACGAGTGGTTATTTCAGTCAAAGTTGCTCTTCTATCAGCTTGAATCAGTCGGCCCATTCTCCTCTGACCTCTAGCATCAACAAGGCATTTTCGCCCACAGGACTGCCGCATACTGGATGTTTTTCCCTTTTCACACCATTCTTTGTAAACCCTAGAAATGGTTGTGCGTGAAAATCCCAGTAACTGAGCAGATTGTGAAATACTCAAACTGGCTCCAACAACCATGCCACGCTCAAAATTGCTTAAATCACCTTTCTTTCCCATTCAGACATTCAGTTTGGAGTTCAGGAGATTGTCTTGACCAGGACCACACCCCTAAATGCATTGAAGCAACTGCCATGTGATTGGTTGGTTAGATAATTGCATGAATGAGAAATTGAACAGGTGTTCCTAATAATCCTTTAGGTGAGTGTATATTCTTTCTGTGAAAAGCATGGCAACATGTTACAGTTACAGAAAATAAGATGATATGTTCATTTCAAGGAATCTAGCTAATAAAAAATAGAATTTCTCTATGTACATCACCAATAACAACGTGTTTATTTTTGGGTTGGGTTTCTTCCAGTACCCAAATCACCAGGTGGCAGTAGAGCACTGCAGTTTTTATTTCACTTTGGCACACAGTACATATGACATCAATGAAAGACATTATAGGTAACCATTTATGGATCATCATGACATGTTTTAATATTAGGAAAATGGGAACTCATCCGTCTTAAATTACAGCAGAAATTAAAGCTATATCTCACTGAAGAGCAATTACTAAAAAGTGCTAGGTCTTGGCATCCAATTAGAAGTAATGGGGATAGCTTCTGAAGTGATTATGAAGGTAAGAGGAAGCAGAAGGCATTTCTTTATCATCGTAGTGAAAGTCTGCTTGAGGGGGCAGCTTGCATAGTAGGTTAACATTATTTGAAAATACGATGATCATAATAATAATAATAATAATAATAATAATAATAATAATAATAATAATAATAATAAGCATCCTTTTGTTTCTAACTCATTTGTGCTCCTATAATTTTTTCAAGCTAAATAATTGAAAAGCTGTTTCTTAAAACTGACACTGCTCTGCAAATTCCTCATGCAGACTGTATAAATCAAGGGCGTTTTTCATTTAGATTTGATACGTCTTGTGAAGAAACTGCATAAAACACCTTTCGCTGTTGACCTTTTCGATATGTGTATGAATGTGTGTGTGGTGCAGGATTTTCAATCAACCTCGGCTGTTACATAAAGGCGAGAGTGTTGCAATGTACCACAAGAGGGCAGCGCAAGGCTTAAGCATTGACATGTTGTCCACAGTGTTTTCAATTGAGAAACAGCCTCTAAATCTGCTATCTCAAACAATGTTACAAGTCAGAGCCCTTTACTGTAGAATTTAGCCATATAGGAGACTATTATGGGCTGCTGCAGCTTGCTTTCTAGATAAAATCATCCATCTGTTTGCAATGCCTTTATAAGTTGCTGGTCTGCCGCTGTGTTGCTGAATTGCGGGAACAACGCTCCTTGGAGTTGCTCTTACATGTTTTTGCCACACTTTCCTAGACAGCTGGCATTCACTGGTTCCTCATTAAAATGTTTATTTTGACTTCAGCCATCTGCGCCATCTTTTAGGTTATTTTACCACCAATGTAGCCTGGCCATTTTCACCTTAGTCCCAGTTTCCACATGAAATCCCCCTTTTTGTTTTCCTTCAGTGTGCCAGCTGTATCCCAGTAAACAAAGCTAATTACATTTCACTAGTTGCACCTACTTTGAATGTACCTTCTACAAGACAGACATGCAGTGATAAGATACAGACATTTGGGTGCATTTGTATCAACTATTAACATGTAGAGGATCTTATTTCCGGCAGTTTCAGAAAGAGCCTTTTATGGCAGTAAATGAATGCGTCTGGTACATCCACAAATTATAAGTATGACTTTTTTTTTCTATGCATGGCACAATTTGTCATTATGCACAAATTAAACAAATCACCCACTCCAAACTGCAATTTACAAATATGTTTACCAGAAATTCACTATTTAAAAAAGGCTGTTGGCAGACAGATATGCTCTGAATGCACAAAGACTTCAGCCTCCAGTAGGAGACTGTATTTAAGAGTTGTGTAGTTAACAGTCCTTCTGGTCGAAACAGAGAATATATTTTTTTCTCCTAAGTGCTGCTTTTAACCTCCCACAAGAAGAAACAACCATTTTAATAAATCATCAGCAATATGTCTATTCCATCTCTTCCGAAATTCTGAAAAATATGTCACAGTTCATCATCTTTCTCAGCAATTGTACATGAATTACACCTATTTTGATTATCATGTTAAAGTACAATATTGTTTAAGTAAATATTTGCACACAAATGTGACCGGTTGAAGACTCTGGAGATGTGAGCTTTCCCACAGGATGAATTATTTAAGCCACAGCTCCCCCTGGTAGCACAAACTAGTGTTTGATATAGGTTTGATCATTTCACATGTCTCTTTGATGATCCATAACTGTCTGGTGCAATTATTTTCATTGTCCAGTCAAGCAGAGATAAAAGGTAGAACATGCCGTTTTCTACTACTCCAGTGGAACTCCATTACCCCTGAAAGGTCACATGGCCCCGAAGCAGCCAATCCCTTTGCAGACAGACATCCCACAAGGACAAACTCTGTAGGAGCAGAAAATGAAGTTGTTAACAGAGAGCAAACTACAGCCCTCGTTTCCTATGAATATTTGAATGCGTAACTAAAAACAGCACAGTGAACTCTAAGCAACTGTGACAGCTGAAACTGCTCAGGAAACCGGGAGCCTAAGAGGACCACGATGAAAGGATCAACAGTCAGAAATCCGCAGACATTACCACCCGGTGATGCGACTGTTTGCAGCTAAACTGTTTACGCTTTATTTTTCGAAAACATCTGTACACAAAATGTTCACTCACAGGGAGCTTAAATGAGCAGAAACCCTCGCCCCTTTTCTGTGTGTGCTTCAACGTTGAATATTGTGTAACGCTGAACACAAAGTACGTGCGGAAAATAACTTAACACTGCTATAAATTTACATTAAAATATTGATGTTGCTTGTGTTTATCCTTGTAGAAAGTTGCCTGTGGTAAATATTTTATTAATATAATGCATCACTTCTGTATTTAATATTTAAAGAGACTGCCATAGTAACACAAACAAAAAAAACATTTGCCTCTTTAGTGCAGACTCCCCTTTTATGGACATTTGCTTACCTGTGGTAAATATTCATTATCTCTTTCAGTTTGAAAAACAAACTATCGATACCTATTAAAATCATAGGCAAATTTCCACCAGGCTTAGGCTTAGTACAGAACAAGCTGACTTATTTTTTCCTAGACTGGGCAAAAACGCAATTACCAATTACCAATATACTAATAACACAGTCTTTAGGAATTACTTTTCCCACAAACATGGCTGTGAAACCTGGTCACTTCATGCAACAATTAAGCAGATGGCCCAAAGGAGCATGGAAAGATGGATGCTTGGAACAACAAGAAGAGATAGAAAAATAAATGAATGTATCCGAACCAAACCAAAATATGTGACATCATTGACAGTGAAAATGTTCAAATGGCAATTGGCAAGAAGAACAGATCAAAGATGGACAGACGAAGCTATTGAATTGGATACCAAGTGATGAAAAAAGACCTAGAAGAAGACCACATAAAAGATGGGAAGATTAATAAACTTAAAACTTTGCAGGCGGGATGTGGAGAAGAGAAGCTGTAGTGGAAACACCTTGGGGAGACCTTCATCCAGCAGTGGATTGATATAGGCTGATGATGATGGTGACGGTGAAACATATCCCACAGTGTGGGCAAGACCTTCTACAGCAGTGTCTATGTGTCACCAGGCACTGGTTTAAAATTTTCCATTTTGGTTTATAAGTGTGGCACCTTGGAAAACTGGGAAAGCTTCAGCTGTTGATCAAAGACTACATTCCCATTACCCAGCCATCTATTTGTTTTTAAGTAAGTGCAAAGACCCTTATTCCAGAACAGAATCAGTTAGAAAATTGTCTTATTAGACCTCCTCAAGATCTTTCACTTAGTCCAAATTAAAAGATATTTGCTCTTACTTTTATTCATTTCTTTTTTAATCTTCCAACCTCCTCCTGACGATTTGTCTGTCTAGCATGTCTTATTTCCTCTATTTCTTTTACCCAAATGTAATTTAAGAATGCTGATGACTCAGGCCATTTGTCTGCACTAGTATACACATTATCAGGGGAAACAAGATCACATTTTTGCATCAGATGTGTTGGATGTGTGCTGGTTTGCTGTTCTGCCCTTAATTCTGAGAAGGGGTGCTCATTTGTGAGTGAATTCCCTGCCCCTTTACCACAAAGTAGGAGTAAGTACTGCCTGAAGACAATTTCAAGGGTAGGCACTCAAGTGTATAATTGCATATTAAGACTTTTAAACAGTGCTAATGGATTTTAATGGTGGAAGGTAAGATTTCTTGTTGTGCAATTTAACTTTTTTCTTGTAGTGCACTTTTGTTCAGTGTATAAGACATTCATATTTGGTAGAGTATTAACTTAAAAGAACTGGGCCATTTAATGAAGGCAAATGGTTTAATTCAATAAAGTATGTTGCTAGGTGTGTTGCAAACATGCAGTCATCGGAAGCTCTTGAGACATGGTAAGTGCAGCCGTGCTGTTAATCTGTGTAAGTTCACTTCATGTCTGCTGCATTGCATCATTAGCTATTTCTAAAGTTAACATTGAGGAGTGAAGTTCACCTCCATGTTTTCACCAAATGGGGTTGGTGGTTACAGGTTTAGCACTTCAAAGTCAAGAGAACAACGGAAAAGCAGAGCTGAGAGGAACCAGTTTGGGCTGCGTTGCTTACTTGCCTGTTATTATTAGTATTTGTTTTAAAGGAGGATTGCAGTAGCATATTGTATGTCAGTAAACCATGCCCTTCCTGGTGTTCCAGCCCACAGTTTTTTCTTTCACAATATGTTTCTGTCCAAAATAAATAGAAAAGGACACTAATTGTAACCTACTGATTAACACACTGCTTTAAAAAAAAAGTTGGCTGTCATGGAAAAAATGACATCACAGGCAAACGAATGCCTGACTTTAAGTACTGTGGCGTTAATGTGTCTGGTAGTTCCACTTTCCATGGCACTATGTGCATTGCGCACTTAAGACACAGTGTTAAGACCATGGGTTCAGACAGAACAAGCACACACAATGTCTGAATCATGAGACTGAATTATTCAACAGAATTATCCTTGACTTTGCATATAGCTCTCAAGATCTGAAGATAATTTCCCTCAGCATTGCATTTAACTGTCCATGTTTTCTGTTTAATTAATATATCTTTACAACATAAAGGAAAGGCATGGAATAAAAGACTAAAGCTGTGCATCTGCTTAGCTGAACAGCATTTAAAATTAAACAGATTTGGCTTGTAACTGCAGATCAAATGGTGCATGACTCTCAGCAGTTCCCTCCTTTAATGTATACTATCTGCAGTCAGTGAGTTTAATTTTAATTATTGCATCTCCATCACCACGGATCTAATCGCTAGTCAGCCGCTGCAGTAGATGTCAAAGCTGATGTCTCTGCATTTAAAGATACATTTGACTTTCCTGCCTTCATCTGACAACTTGGGTGCATGCTTTTAGTCTTTCATTGTGGGAGAGAGTATCTTTCTGCTTTACATAAAGATGTGGTCAGTAAAGCATTATCTTCTGCATGTCATATTATCTGGGACATTCAATCACATTTCAATTTCAGATATTTATTTATTCATGTATTTTTCGCTCACATACACAGTAGTGTTTGACATTTACCAGCCACTGACAATAATTTATAGCTGAAGTATGTTAAAAAAAAAAAAAAAAGAATGTGTGTGCTGAAACTTGGTGAATACAGATCTAGGAGAAAAGGTCCAACTGGAAATAACTTCTGTAATGTGAAAGGGCTTCACTGATGTAGACCTTTTTTTTATTTATTAACGTAATATATATTATGTAGTGGTGTATGTTTTTAAAAAAGCACAAACAATATTTTGGTGAACTTTAAAATTAACAATACTACCCAAAGGGGGTCCTGTAAGAATCTAAGGCCGTGGCCCGGGCCTAGGCTGAGTGTGCAGGAGTGTCTGTGCTCAGGTGGATGCTTTCACTGGCCACAAGGGGAGCAAAGATGAAAGGCTGTAACGACATAGGCCCCTCCCCTTTTTGGCAGTATCCTCCTTTTCAGATAACCAGGGTTGCATTGGCAACCAAACGTTATATTGATTTTAATTTCTTCTTCGTACAGAGGAAAAGGCAGAAGCCTCAGCAAATTGTTATTCCTGACATGTGCTTCAGCTTTTTGTTACATAGTAAGGTTCAGGTTCTTGTTTCTTAGCTCATGCTGTCCATCATCACAGACTGCTGATTGTACACCAATATGTCACACATGCTCCTGGTAAAAAGTTCAATAAGAATGGTGTGCCAAGTAAACCCAGGTGTATAAGCAGACTTTCAAGTCAAGCTTTCACCCCAAATAATCTGAAATCAACTGACTTTTCAATGGAATATTCTGAGATATTCATAACTTCTGTGTCCATGTGTGTGTCAGTGTGAGTGTTTAAGTGTTTTCTATACAATGGATCTCCTGCATATTATATAAATACATTTTTATTATGCAGCCTCTCTAACAACACAGTCATTTGCATTCTCTCTTTTGAACGCATTCAGCTTTTTCTATTCTACCCTGACTTACAAAGGGCTATCTGACACTTCTCTGTGTCGGAATATCATTACTGTGGCATTTTTATCTGTATGGAAATTTGAGGCTTTTAAAGGGAGAAGAATCTGAACACAATTCATGTCATAAAATGCCTGAACTTCCTTATGGATCATATTTCAATTAACTTTTTAATGGCAAGCTCAGCTTGCATATACAATATCAACAAGTGTGAAAGAACGGATTAAGATGAGCTCTTTACTTGACCTACTTTGGTCCTTGTAAATGTTTTTATATGCTTTTACTTAGTGTCTCTCTAAAACAATAAGCATTCTCACATTTCCAGTTAAGATATCTACACGAGCAGCTTCATTCAATACTACCTGCTACTGCCACCGATGAGTTTTATTGAAGCACAGCTGCAATCGGTTGTTTTGTCCACAGGGGGGGAAGGTGAACCAACGTTTCTAAAACAACTGAGCCATCCCTCCAGCTGCATTTCAACCCCATTTCAGACATACTGATTGTAATATCACGTCCTGTAGTCCATCCTGGCCTTGTCTGGGGTTTATGTATACATCATTCACTATGGGGGTGCAGAAGTGCACCCCTGGGAAGTGGGAGAGACAAGCTACTCCCAACCTAAGAGCTCTTGTTTGTGTACCTTAGTATTTAAGGCCTCAACTAGCAGCTTGACCTTGAAGACTCTGGGATGAGACTAGCACTGCTCCCCACGATAAACAGAATAAACCCTAAGTATACGTGTGAGGATTAGGTCAACTGCTATTTGTTTAAATGATAACTAGTTGATTGACTGCTCTGCCCAGTGCCAAGACACCCCAAAGGAGTGAGATAAGCATGGAGACACAAAGACTAAATGACTCTTGTATCACTTATCTTACTCTTACACCTTCTAAATACAAACAACCTAAAATGAATGTGATTAATTGGGAAGATTGCTTTTAAGCAGTGCGCAAAGTTAAACGCTGTGCGCTGCATAACTAAGTGTCCCGACTGTCGTGCTTGGCATAAGTCTTGAGCTGATTGTTTGTCGCTTCAGCTATCCTGGGCTTCCTGTAGCAAGTACTTTATTTCTTAATAAAACGTATATACGCAAGCACAGACAAGTGCTTGGACTAATGTGTTTTGTAGTGTTTGGGTTACTTTATTTACAGTTGCAATTCAGACTGAGCATCCTGATGTTCCACTGTGGGCTACCTTGAGCAAATACATAATATGTAATAAAATCGACTGACAGGACTATACATTGACAGGACTACAAGTGTACACACTATGCATCAAAAGTTAAAATCTGTTAAATGCAGCCAATTATATCGCATTGATCTGGGCTTGTCTTCTTCCCCTTCTCTTTATGCGTTTATTAATATCCCCCCAGGTCACTTCAACCTCAAGCGCACTTAATCTGGGTTAGAGATTTTACCAGAGGTGAAAACAGAGCATATATTATAACATTATAATGGATTGCTGCTTACACTGAAAAAGCATTCCAGTGGCCATGGCTGTCATACAACATATTTTCAGTGGGTGTTAAAAACAATATTAATGATGAAATTGGGCACTTCACTACCAAGGTAGGCAGTAATATTTAAAGAGTAATACAATGCGAGGCATCTTAATTTAGCAAAATGAAAATGATGATTACTCACTCTCACCTAAAACTCTTCCAGTTTGGTGCACCCCTCGATGTTCACCGGGACACATTTCTCAGTCTGCTTTTATTTGAAATCTCCACCCAGCCCAAAAGTCCCATTCATGATTAAACTGAATTCTGAATTGTTGTCCTAAACCCATCCGAGGGTTCCTATATGCTGGATTATTTCAGTGTTTCTCACACATAAAACCTCTACATGTGAATGTATGGAACAAATCCAAATGAATGAACCGAGCCCATTTTTTTCAAGCAGGCGAGAATTTTATTGTTCATTATTCTTGACAAAATTATGTTTTCTTATGCGTGAGTGTATTATTATTTATGGCCTTGGATACAAGATAAAAAGCTGCTGTCGGTAAGATTTGAGGATCGAAAAACTCAAAACTCAATAAGAATAGTCTGCAGGATGCAGGAACCACTTTTTCAGTAATAATAACAGACTGTATAGGTCCCTGGCATGGAACTTTAATTAAAGAATGACTGCGCATAATTAGTGCAATCTGGAAATGGTGTTAAATTAGGGCTTAAAAATGCTGGTAAAATGCTGTTACCAGACACTTTCATTTGAACCCAAGGTGGTCTCTTGTTCGTAAAAAAGTATTTTAACTGCAGAATGTCTCTACTATGAAGTAGGAGCCAAATGTAACGAGAGATATGTTTGAAATTTCCGCCTATTTACAGTACAATCACATTCAAAATTATATAGTGAGAAGCTGTATATCCTTTGCTAAAAATTGCGTTGTCAGTCTTTAAGTCTTCACTGGTATTGTTTTGTACTTCACCATAGGAGTCACTTACTGAACTGAACTGGTCGTATCCAGAATTGAATATTCTTTCTGTACTCTTCCCTGTTCTGTATTGTTTCTTATTTGATCTTTGGAATGGTTAGGACAGCAGGCTAAACATGCATAGAGTCCCAATCTGGCATTAGATGCTTACATTGCTACATTTATGAGAATGAGATGTTTATCATAGCCATTAAATTAGTTAATTTGTTTTGTGACTTGACGTTGTTATGCCCTAATAACCATAGCCATATTCGCAAAAGCCTAACTCCTTAAATATGAAAATGCATGTGTTGTATGTCCAGATGTTCTGTTACGTTCTATATATTTTTACACTGTAGAAATTCCAGTAAACCCCTCACTAGTCCACCCCTAATTTATGATTTATTGCTATTTTCTGCATGCTATCTGAGGCGTAGATTTGTACTGTGCGAAATGTAGAACAGCTGTAAATCTGATGAATAGAACATATTACATGTATATCCAAGCTCATCTCACTGAGCTTTTGTGCATGGGTGGGGTGGAGAAAAACAACATGAGGTTTTGCACTTCACAACCCCATACTGGAAGGATTGAAAGGAGCAGAAACAGTAGCTGGTTGTTCTCCTCAGATGACATACTGATGCTTTAACAAGGGCATCAGATAAAACTGGACTTGTAAAAGGGTGTGTTTCCTGATATCCAACCTCCCAACTGAAGGCAGGGAAAACACTCAAATGTACAATTCAACTGGGAAACCAGTTGCCCAGTCTATGCACAGTCATAGTCATTTTGTGTTTGTTTCTATTGTAGATATTAGGGATGTTATGGCTTCATTAGTACTCGTACATTATGAAGCAGTTTATGCATGTATGTTTTCCTCTCTGATCTCAAAGAACCATATGCCAGGACATTGACATTGGCAGGCACATTGCTAGCCATTTATCAGTCTTCTCTCAATACCGCAGGCATAGTGGCCAATGTTTGAAGCAGTATCTTTTCTGTACAGGCCCTCCCGCAGACCACATTACAGCAGGTCCACCAGCCAGGTCCTTCGAATTTTCAGACATCTCCATTATTTTGTTCGGCTGTCTTGCTCTTGCTATGACAGCTACGGTGGAGTTATGGTAATGAAATGGAAGTAACATTGATTAAAGGTGCAACAACGGGGCAGGAAAGTCATTGGTGTTGCTGGAAAACATTTTTAATGAAATCATACCTTGAAAATGCAAATACACCGGGTTTTTTTCCCACCCTATTCCATATTAATATAGCTGTAAGATATATCTCCCGGTTGGATATTCAATATTTAATCAATATCATAATTAACACCACATGCAGGCATATATACTCCATCGATGACAGCCAGCTGCAAAAGAGCTGAGATTTAATAGTACTACTTGTCATTTATTGCAGTCATGTAATGGCAGCATGACTGATTGTATTCACAATAAGGAATTATGTTTCCCCCCATCGTACATCCACTGCTGCTAAGGCAGATTATTTCCCCCTAGGGAGGTCGGCCCATGAATGTAAATTTTGATTAAAGAGTTATATTAAATAGTGCACATAAAAAGATTAAATCATTCTTGTTTGACTAGGCTTATGAACCAACTTCCCATTTTGAATGTAAATGTTGGTGTTCTTTTTATTATTAAAAAATGTTATTTTATTATTATCTGTATCATTATTTATTATGATAACATTTCATTTTATTGATGTTATCATCATCATCGAAGCAATGGCAGAATGTGATCCACAGGGATGAGTGAGTTATTCATGGCAGTTCTGTGCACTCAAAGCTACATTGGAGATTATTGGAGATTATTCACGAAGGAGATTCATCTTTTCCTTTCCTTGTTTTACGTCTGTTCCACGTTCAGTTTTGCTTATGTTGATGATTCCCTTGCGTTAAAAGCATAAAAAAACTATTATTTGAGGAGTGAAGAACAAACAGTTACTCTTGGCACAATACAAACAATCTTGCAGAGTCTGTGGTGAAAGCTACTAATTGTTGGTATGACAGAAAGCTTAAAACAGAGGAATATATAACTACAATGACAAAACAGTTATCTGTAAAATGTAGATTCATGAATATCTAAGTTATGAATATTCTGGCAGTGCAAAAAGGAAACTTTCACTTTAAAAATGTACTTAAGTCACTGATCACCAAGTTGCCCCACAAAAATAATAGCAGCTCCAAGAAAGCTGTGGATCAGTATCTGCAATGTCTAATAAGTTATCAGCATGAATATGATACTTTTTACAAACAGAAAAATGTTTCACCTTTCTAAGACCACTAACATTACACACAACTTATCAGTCAAGTGTAGCCATTACGAGAAAGACAGTTTGATAAACTCTCCCAGCAGCCATGTTTAATGCATCTGTCATGTATTAGTGAATGCCTTCTCTGCCGGGTTTAACACACCTAATTGCATGAGATTGAGGAAATGCCACATTTGTTTTTCATCTCTCATGCTTGCTAACAGGACAGGTGTCTTGCTAAAGCTGTGCAGCTTTGACAAATGGACTATGGAAAAACAACAGGGCCCCATTTTCATCATTTTAGGAAGACAAGATTTATTTCTTTTTTCGGTATCTTTCGGGTGGCAAAGCCACTGTTTACTGGTTTTGTGAAGTGTACAAATCCGTAGGGAAGGATTGTGAAAAATGCTTAGATGTGTTCCCAACTGGGTCTGACATCTACCTAAAAAGGGTGGGGGGGGGAAACAAAAAAAAAGGTTTGCTAACTCTTCCGCTTCCGGCTAAAAACAAGTTATATAAAAACACTTGCATTATTTATGACATCACAACCCCATTTCATGTTCTGCACACTTCGACACAGCTGTCTACTTTACCATGGAGTTTTGGATGCTCGTGAAAGTTGATGGAGAGATGGCACTGACAGATCCACACAACAAGCCCCTCATGAACAAACCTGACACAACCATTCCTGCCAGCGTGTCTTCAGTAACTGCTGCACAGACCCCATCCATTGCACGAGAGATTAATTTAGTCTCCATGTCAGTCACTGCTTGGTCTAAGGTTGACTCCCAATCAGGCTGAATGTTCTCAGGGCTTTTCGATAGCGAATACTTAATGTCAGTTAAGGCCATCAGCCTAATTTAATTTCTGCACTCCGGAGGTGAAAGGCCTCTAGGGCTTAGTCTGCCACCTTTTTCATATTGAGGAAGGCATACAGAGTTTGATCCACCTGCTTTCGTGTGGGTTTGTTTTACAGTTGGTTTTATATGTATTCCTAGGTCACGCATTTGACATCATTGTTTTTCAAGGCTTCAGAGAACCAAACTCCTGTGATATATTGTTGTAACACAAAGCAATCAAATGCTGTCACTAAAATCAAGCCGTGACAAGTCTAAAAGCTTAGCAGTTGTTTAGAAGATTAAGACATTCAAAACAGTACACGTGTGTTTGTGAACTTGTGAAAATGTGATCTTGGCATTCCTGTAATCTTCCATGCTTGCAGTTTGCTGACCTGGATGATATAATGACTGAAAAGCAACAACAGAGGCCTTTTGTGCTCAACAACCGAAACGCTTACGAAGAACAAAAGAAAAATGATAGAAAAGATTGAAAATAGTGATCGCAGTCTCTATGAAAAGGACCACCTGTACTGTGATTAACACGTTCCTCGCCATTCTGTACATTCCCACTAACTGACGGAAACTCAAATCATGGATCTCAAAGCACTTAATTTACACCAACAAAGGCAAAAAGAGGACTTAAGGTTAGTATCTTACAAAATATTTAGTGAATTAATTTAAAAAATGCAACAAAGGACTGACTGTGACTTTCATGTATTTAACGGTTGGCTTGGTTAATTCTGTAATGTAATAGAAGGGATGTGTTTTTAATCAACTGGGAGGGCTTTGCAAAGGGTCACAAATTCTAGTAACACTATTTCATCTGACAGGTGCTACTAAAAATGCTCACTTAGCCAAATTAATCAGTGTTTTTTTAGCAGGGCAATATTTCACACTTTTACAGTAGTCATAAATAAGATACCCATTTTTGTCCTTTCTGTACACAGTAATTATTTATTTATAAACATTTGCACCTCTGAGCCATGCTTTATAGTGTTTTGCATTTGACAGTGTCAAGTAAAAAGCATATTTTATTCCTTTGCTATGCATTTGACAGTAAAGTCATAAACATTTATGATAAGCTAAGAATATGCCGGTTCTTCGCCTGAAAAGGTATTGCAGACCTCTACAGAGTCTCTAAAGGATAAAGGATTTACAATAGTGTCTTATGAAGCAGATATGATTAAAATTCAAATTTGACTTGTGAGGTTGGAGAGAATGGTAACTCGGCACTTCCCATTTCAATAGTTGGTGTTTTGTATTGAGGCAAAATATACATACGTGTAATACATGTCATGTAGATTAAATCATCATCGTCTCTGGAGAGGCTATGCTAGATATATTAGAGAAATGTGTGAAGTCTTACTGGCTGCAACCAACTGTAACATGAATATTTACAAAAAAGATTCTCCCGTGAAATTGAACAAAAATATTATTTGAATTGATTTGTGGTTTTGTTCTGTTTATCAACATTATACCTGCCACATAGTCATTTAGTGATACTTGAGCATGCTATAATAACACAACCCATCAGTCTTTACTGCCCGTATTATTTGAATACCAAAGAAGCACACCTTTACAGCCAGTTACGTGTGTTCATTAGCTTAATTCCTTGCAGTTCAAACAGACATGCGATGACCTGCTCACTTCATTTAGTGGCACCTCACCTGAGACTTCAGTTCAGGAACATTAGCATGCCCCAAGATGCACACTTTCTGTACATACATTAAAAATGATTCATAAATGTTTGCACAAGCTTTTGCAGAGAGAGGTGCAGTGCCAGGGAGGTTATTTTCTGGATCAAATACTTATTAAGTGGGCGTGCATTAAAACTGTGCCACACTGTAAATATGCTTTCATATCATGGCTTGAGACAAGTGTTGGCAAAAGTGAGCCATCTCAGACATTTTTGTCATTTTTTGTCTTGCTCTCATGGCTCAAAACTGTAAAATTAAAGCCTGGAGAAAAACAGCATACCATATTTTAGAGGTTACAGCCAGGTAAGGCAGATAAATGGTAGTTGTGCAGGAAATGCAATTAAATAACTTCCACTCGTAAATAACACAGCATGCAGGGTTTGATTTAGTGGTGAATTTAGGGTGGTGTGATTAAAAAATTCTTCATGGGACAAAAGGCAGGTCCGTATTTGTTCTCTTTGTGTTATATAAAAGATGTAACCTAAATGGTTTTGTCTGAAAATAGCTTTGTGTTGAACATACCACAGAAATCTTTTGATTTGCCTCTCACAATTATTACTGACTACTTTCAATCTTTCGGGTTGGCTATTAGTTTCCTAATTAAATGGGCATGTTGTATTAGAAATGGACTTGTATATGAAATCTATACTCTTGACCCAAATTAAAAAGATGACAGGCACTATGGCCCTCTAGCAGCAGGGTTCCCCACCACTGCTTTAGAACATCACAACAAAAAATAATAATAAAACATGAATTTATTGTTAGATGCTACTTTCTACTATTTATAAATCTAAACATGATAGGGTACAACTTCATAAATTGATTTAATTTGGTCTAGCCCCTAGTGTAGTAAAAAAAAAAAAACAAGATGTTGAACAATAAGTAGACCTACAGTTCGTCTTCACCGTAAGAATGTGTAGATTGTTTCTGAGGAGAGTTTAAATATACATTGACCACATACGGACAATATAAGCAACCAACTGCATATTGATTCAGAAACCTCGTCAAGATCTTGTTGCATTCTGAGATGCCTTGCCGGAAGACATGCCTATTAATGTCATCTGCATTGCTCTGCCTTCCTGAGGGTCAAAAGTGTGAACTATCAATTCTGATTTCCATTTTTCACCTCATGAAGTGTGAATACGTGATCAGGAGAGATTGTTCATGTCAGTGTGTTGACAGGTTGGACAGCTTTACTTTTCCTGTTCGCTTATAGACTGACCCCTCAGATTTAGATGAGCTTGAGACACCCAAACTCCACACACCACAGTTTCCTACTATAGGAGCTTGCTTCCCTTACAATTCCCCAAGATTTTTTATGTTCTAATACCAAAAAACACATTTAAATGTTCAGCATATAACTATGGTTCTTGGTTGTTATAGCTTAATATAGATGATCAAATGGATCTGACACATTCATTTGTGTGCAAATTAATAACTCCAATAATAAAGTATAAAATTATGGTTTTATAGGTGATCTGACAAAAATGACTAAAGCACTATAACTGAGGATCTTTTTTCAATGATGAATCTACCAGAAACTGAATGATATGAGTTATATAGGAATGTGTACAATTTTAAATTAAATTAATCATATTTCAGTGATATTGCTAAGTTACAATGGATACGATACATCAGTTATTTTCAAACATATTTGGTATAAATGACACATTTTGCATACAATCATTGTTTTATTAATTTCCAGGATTACTCCCAACCTGGGTTAGAGCTGAAATAAGCGCAGTGATCACATGATTGCTCCAAGTCTATTCTGACATTTTCACTGATGCAGCCGTTAAAAATAGAGAGGATAGTTTTAGTTTTTACCACAAACAAATCTCTCACCTTCAAAGTTGAGATAACTGTTGTGACAGGGTATTAGAACGGAGGAAACCCATTCGTGCTGTACTGCGAAGGAATGTGCTTTTATCATCATCTGTCTTCGTTGTTTGAACTGCAGTTTAACATTTTAATGATAAATGGTGTTTATCCGAATCTCTGGCCCAAGGTAGCGGTAACGGATTATCAATTAATTACAGCCAACGTGCAAGCCCACGATCTGTGTGGGAAGGAGAGGAGGGTGAGCCATTAATATCAAAGCACAGGGCCTTTTCTGAATGACAATGCCAAGCCTAGCATGAGCAAAAACTGGGCAGGTTGATTGCCTTAAAAGAGCCATTCTCTCGCCGAACTCCTGGTGATAATGCAAAGAATTCTCCCTGCCCCGGCTCTTGTCTGAACTAGCCTTTGGCTTTGTGTTTACACGCTCACCAACTCCTACATTCAGAGCCACTCTTTCTACTCACTCCTTTCATTCTTACGGCACTAAACAGCAGGACTTCCTCGTGGCTCAGGGAAGTGGGTGTACCTGTAGGAGTACTGAAAGGGCTTTGCATTAAAATAGATTTCAAGAGCTACAGCACCTATTGCACTACTAGCTTTTATGTGCAAGTTGTAAGGCTTTACTTTTTTTTTTCCATGAGGGCATTGCTTCTATTTCACCTGGCTTTTGGCAAGCTTTGTTGATTTGGCTTTGCTCAAGATGTCCAAGGAAAACAACACACAAAGTACATAACATTAGAGCACAGAGTAGTTAAGACTTTACTAGTCCATATCTGAAGACACCAAATGTTAAGATTTTCCTTTTAATGAAAGAATCGTTCGGCTGATTGGTTTTATAATGCTGGTGGTGGCACGTTGTGTGTACAAGGACGTTGTGTTGAGCCGCACACTGTGATACAATTATACTTTTCAGTTCCTTTCCATGACTCCACAGTACTGCACACATAACACATTTCATAGACTACATACAGTAGCATACTGGCACAGTTTGTTTTCTTGCCTTATCATGAAAATGATAAAGATAACACACACTCTACTGTTTTGTTGTTGTTTTAGTGTTTCAATTAACAATTATTTAAACATATTTTAAAAAAGGTTGAATAGATTTCCTGCACATGTACTCTCTGGAATATGCAGTACCATGCTGACAACACAAACCTATGTAATTACCTTTTATGTTGAAATGTAAACACTCTGATAAAACCCTCTCTGCATACCTCTCCTTTTGTTCAGGGGCCATAAATTGTAAACAGCAGCAACAGACGACAATATCCCCCCAAAACAGTGATGTGGGCGTTTCGATATGAAGACAAGGGAGGTACATTGGTCTTCACATTTTTTATTAACTATCACCTCAAAGAATCCACATTATCTTATCAGAAGCCAAACCACATCCTTAGCCGTACAGAACAGGTATTCTGAGAGGTCGAGATTAATCTTAAAACACAGCTGCTGCAGGAATCTAAACATTGTACAACAATCGATTCCCAAAAGACGGGCATTCTGTCATCCCACAATTCTGTGCCATTTGCAATCCAGGTGAGAAGTCATAATTTACAACTGGCATCATAATAAGTCTAACAATCCTGCTTAAAACTTATTTTTAAACAATATATTCATACTATTAAATTGAAGGATATCAGTAATTTCTGCTTCTGGATATCAGGGAGAAAAAAATAACTATAATATTTCTTTGCTGTTCTCAAGGTAAAATATTATTAATTTAATTAATTGCCCTGATCAATATTTATATTTGCTACAAAGCTCACCATGATAAGCGGGTGAGGAACAAGGACTAGAGAATATTCATATTTACTCAGCAAGAGGAATTCACATTTTTTATTGTTGCAGTAATGATGAGTAACTTAAACTGTTTTGAAGAGAGACATTCATAAAATCATCATCATCATCATAATAGATAAACACAATAAACACTACACTGTTAACACTAAAACATACATTTTATAATCACAATTTAACAATTACCCTCAAAGCTACTTGCAAGTCAGTCAATTTCTCCTTTATTCATGTAAAACAAATAGATTACAATCAAATGGCATCAGCTGTAAGATCCGATTACTAGCGATGGAAGTTGACTTAAAACGATGTTCCACCTATTTTAATGCTAACACGTATCAATGGTGTTTTCAGAGGGCGTTTTCGGTGCAGACCTTTTGCCTTTTGTTTTAACATGCTTGGAAGGAGGGACAGTTTATGCTGTTCGATGAGCCCCACCACCGTGTAATTGTCATCTGTCAATGTCCCTTCATGCCCGTGTCCTACAGAGAATGACAGCCTCAAACATACTCAGCTGCACCATATGGCTTTTCGCAGCAAAATCTATAAACTCCAATCGCTTTTTTTCCCCCCAGTGTTGTCCCTCTTCGTGGGCACAGAGCTGATGCTTGTAAAGAATACCAAACAGCAGTTTATATCACCGCCAACAAAATCACTTCTGCTGCTGGGCCTGCACCTGGCTCAATTCACAACTGCCTCATACTAAACAGCATCAAGCTAAATGTTGGAAAGGAAGGCACAGAACCCTGCTTAGTTAGTGAGTTCTAACTATGCAATATTCACTTATTAATACCCACATTTTAGAATAGCATTTCTTACATCTTATTTATTACAAGCTTCTAAAGAAAGATGTCAATGCAACACAGTACTATGACATTATGTTGCTACTACTGACTTCAACTGACTTAATCACACTGACGCCAATGCATCTTCATTGTAAGAGAATAGGGCTGGATTGGAAAGCAATACAGATTGGGAGAGTAATACTTTTACATATATTTATTTCTGGTGATATCCTGCTGAGTCATGTTCAGTAGATTATATCATTACCATTGTTGTTGTTTTTGCTGCTTCACTTTCTTCTTCAGGATACATTTCAGGTAAACCGAAATTCCAAGAAGCAACGATTTCATATTAGTAAAAGGCAGCCTTGCGTTTGCCTCGGCAGTCATAAATTACTTTAACCCTGATTGGGCTCTGTTGAATCATTAACACTTAGAATACCATTAGTCCAAGAATGCTTCCTGACAAGGACAAAATGATTAGTAAGAAAATTGCCTTCAATCTTTGGGCTGCTTATCATTAATTATAACTCAAACCCCACATCATGTTGTATCAAACACAGATTTCTTTTTTTTTTTCTTTTCTCCATGGCCGGAATGCAAATTATATGTTTAAGAGCTGTGCAAAATGCATACAATTAGCTAGAAAATTACTTTCTTTTTTTTTTTATTTAAAGATTTTTTCGTTACGCCTCTTCCACATTACTTCTACCAGCGGGGTGACTTGAATGACATAGTCTCTGAACAAAAACTGTTGTTCTTTCTCCCTAATGAATCTTTTGTTTCGGCGGAGACAATCAGGAGATGTGGCTGCTCTCTGCTCCGAGCAGCAAATGAGCACCAGCTGGGGCAGAGTTGGGAGCCTTTTTAAATTAGAGTGGCTTTAACCTTTTGTGCAGCGCCTTGCCCAAATCACACAGCCTTGGGGGGCATTCCTCAGAACGGCAGGTCCCTCCCAGGATGGGAAACATTAAATTATTGTCCCACCTCCTGACACTCTCTCAACCTACTCCCATTTATCATTGTAGGTCAGTGATGGCCAGACAAACATCATCTGGAATATGGCCGCCAAGCAAGTTTCTGTTTAATCATTTAGAGCATGCTCTCGCAGAGGCCTCTAAACTGTCAACACATTGGACAAGCCGGCTTGGAAACCTTGTCTCTCTGTCTACGCTGAAGGGAAAGAGACACAATAGGGGCAGCTTTAATATGATAATTTAACAGTGCTGCTAACAGAAAAGAGTACAGTTGTGGACAAAGGCTTCCAGTCCTTTCAATGCAAACTGCTTTCCGTCACGCTGACATCATAACCGCTTTGAAAAATATGCATATGTAGTCAATACGAAAACTCATCTCAACATAAGCAGTTTATACTGACTTTAGAAAATGAAAAAGAAGAAAAAAAAAACAGTTTAATAGTTCAGTTCTTTAAAACAAGAGTAAGAGTATTAGATAATTTCCATCCAAATGCACATTAATTTCCACATTTCCTGAGTGATTGTAATAACAGTGCAAAATGAAAGCATTTTGCCTGCAAACATAATAGGACGTGCCCAACGCAGGGATTGAAAGAACTTGCTATGAGCTACTTATTCACAGCTCCTCTGAATATTAGATTTGACATCGGTAAAACATTAAACGCAGAAGGAGTTCTTTTTGTTAAGTGACGGCCATTAGTTTTTGAATTGCACTTCGAGTTGCAGCATTGCTTAGAAAACGAGGAGCCATTGTTCCACCTATTAAGTGCTTAAAGCCTTAATTCATATTGAAGAGAACCCTGTATTCTTTTGATAGTTAGCCTTCATCTTAAGTGAAGAAAGTATGCATTACATTATTTTACACTCATTATAAAATGTTCTGAACATATGTCAACGGTTGTTATATTATTTTAAAAAAATTACGTCATTTTTCCTCGCGATTGCCTGACAAACACTGACATCAAAGAAGACTTCAACAGTTGAAATAAATTGACAATAAAAAAAGTGACTGTTGTACAACAAAGGGAGAATTCAACAGAATCCCTTTGTGCTGCCCTTTTATTACTCAGAAAAAATCCGTCCATGCTATTTGAAGCTGGTGAACTCTAACAAGTGCAGAGTTTCTCAGAGTCCTGTGAAAGTAACACTTATCGGACTGAACTTTAATATCAGCACGTTACTCTATCTGAATATCCATTTAGTGAGTAGAACGTTTGCCACTGCGATATTGATCTCATTGTGAGGCCCTGGTCTCAAACTATTAGAGAAATTACTTTTGATTTTGTGGAACCAGCAAAAAAACAAAAAGAATATGTGTCGACCAAACGTGGTAAACAAGTAGCAGCCTTTCACAGCAAACAGCTCGTGCAGAGGGGGCTGTTTGAAAGCAAATGCCAAGTGGCTGTATAAACACAGTTGTTCCTCAGGCCTGGCCAGGTGACAGTTTGACACTGAATTTCTCTTCCATCTCTTACTTATGCACCATGTGTACCAACAGTGAGGTGCTCCCTGCAGGATCCTGTTTACCCATCTACTAAGGGTTGATGGAGAGTGTGTGGCTATGACTTACTTCCAAATAAGGCTGAAGCCCTCAGAGCTTCTCCAAGAAACACAAAGCCTGGTGAGCTATACAGAGCCTGCGTTTTTAGTTTAGATTTGTTAAAGATATCTTCAAGCTCTTTAAATCTGAGCGCCACACACATCTGTTTTATTGGAGCTCTCTCCCATACCAATCAATAGTCAATTATCAATCCGGTATTTAATGAGTAAAGGCTTAGCGGTGCAGAGGGATAGTGATTTAGTTATTTATTACTGGCATTTAAAAGGGGGTAAAGCACCCATATTGCATATCTATCTGGACTTAGATAAATAATTGTCAGTATGTGGGTAAATTGAATTTCGCCCCGTTTCCAGCCCAGTGCTTTCTGTTCTCACACCTTGTAAGAGGAAGCGGTTTGGTAAATGCCACAACTTACCATTATTCTGCTGGAACATGTAGATTCCGATCCTTATCTCTCATCCGACATATCCGACTGAGGATTTTATAACCCCTGTTCAGTGGTAATAAAGTACCAGCTACACATGCACAATTAGAGCCAGGCTGACCTTTATCTGCTGCTTCGTAAGCTCTTTCGGACACCTGGCACAAATGGCAGCTCTTCAACACATCCTTCATTCCAGGCTGATATTAATATGATGGATACGCCTTCTATATGTGACTAATTAGCTGGACGGTTTTGTCTCTAGCGAGAGGGGGAAGAAAAGAAAAGAAAAGCAAAGACAACTCTGCCTACACTCTGTACTGAATTAATAACCTGGGTGTTATGTGCACTCACATTGCATTCCACTACCCAGTAATGGCATATTTAAGTCTTTTCAGTGTGTTCGCTGAAGACAGGGCCACAACGGGCTGAGAAAAGCATGATAATGTTGCAACTGTAGCCTTGCTGCCATTCCCTGTCTCATTCTTCAGTTTTTTTTCCCCCCAGTACAATTATACACCTCTACTTCTAAGGATGATAGATGAAGGTCATTTGGGAGCTGTAAACCACTGTGCATTGAATACTGAAGTGTGCTCTTAAACTGATTTACACCTTGTTCTCTTCTGTTCTACAGAGCGGGACAAAGATTGAAAAGCATTTTTTCTTTTTTATTTATACCCAGGTGAAGGGTATGTAATTATCACCTGAATGACAAGGCGGACCATGTTTAAAATGCTGTTCCAAGTTAGAAAAAGATACAAAAAGGACAAGGAAAAATACATCCCATCTGAGACTTCTCAGTGTTGTAGCATTGTGTGTAGTGATATCACAAGCTGCTTTAATTTAATCCATTGTTTATTGAACCTACAAAAAATTACTTACAAAGTAATGAAAATCAGTCCAATTAGTGACAGCTGGCAGCAATCTCTCAGTATTGTAAAACACTATATTGAAAAGGACAGAGTAGTGGAGTATTATGCCACGGCACTCAATAACCACTGCACAATCAAGCTGAACTCATCATTGGGTCATAAAGTTTTATGCCGTATAAGTGACGGCATCTTTAGTCATATAGAATACAAAGCTTTTACAATAATGTCATTGATGGTAAGTATCAGTAATATCAGTGCCGTGAGTGGGTTTAATTGCAGACTACATTAAAATAAAACAAGAATTACAATATCCGCTAATTGTATCTGCTCATTTGTGTTCATCATCTTTGATTACTGGGAGAGTGCCACGTTGCAACACAACATCCATATTGGAAATTGGAAATATTGCAATTGTAAAATGTTATAAAAGCATCATATTATGTGTTTACCCTCTGTGCTTGATATTATACAGGGCATTAGGCTGCAGCCAAGTCTCATTGTATCACTGTATCATTGTATTATGGTTCTTTTTATTAGCTATGTTTAATCGTGCTTTTCCTAGACTTCTATTTTAAAACTTTGTTTTGCATTCAACATTGTTTGCTGACTCACTCTGTGATATCTCACCATTGCACAATTTCAAATAAATATCTATTCATGTTAATAATAGAAATAACCTTGTGAAACTTAAAATGTTAGTTAAAGCGCTATTATATACTCAATGTCACTGAATTACACAAATTTCAAAATAATTATAGATTATTAATTATAGATTCGGGTGTTTTTAAAATACACAATTCCTGCCTTTTTGGACCAAATCCCATCCGTCAAAGATGATGATTAGGTACAGGGTCAAAAAGCACATAAATGAACATATCAGCTTAATTAAAAGCATTTCTGCTTTCCTAATTTGGCAGTTGTATTGACAAACCCATAACTGCTCCTTGCCTTCCATTTGAAATCAATTACAGGTTAACAGGTCCATGTATTATCTGGAAGGTTACTCATGCTTCATGTTAACTGCAGCCCTATCACACAATCTTATGATAATTACTTGTTATCTACTGATTGTAAGTGTCTCCTTGTGAGTCAACTGTTGCCATGATTTTAAAAAAAAAAGAAGCTGAAATGGTATTTAAGATGTGCCTACCAATGTAGCTCTATAAGGTGAATAGACCATGGGTTTATCTGCAGTCCTACATTGAGGAAAATAAATAAAATGCATATAGATTTAAAAAAAAGTATGTATGCCTTTTCATTGCCAGGACTTTTGAAGCTATTCAAAAAGGTTATTCATCTTAGTTTATCCTTAAAAATAAGCATTAAAAAGTATCCGGAGCGAACGAGAGCGGGTGGCACATGCACACTTGTGCTTTCAAGTTTCTTTTATTTTTTTCTTGCATGGCCTGTATAGCGCTGCGGGAAACCCTGTGTGTATATATATATATACATATATATATATAGCGAGTGTAACATTCAAGATCGTAATCCCATGAATCCATGATTGTAAAACAAACATTCAACTTTATAAGCAGTTGCATTTCCTGATTAAAGACCTCACAACTACTCATTTACTAACATCAACACAAATTATTCGATATCAACACAAGACCCACATTCTCCCTCCTCTTCCGAGGTGATTGGCTGCATCAAAACATTGACAGTTACTCCTCCCACATTCCAAACACTCGATACTCACGATACAAGTATTTTGTATTTCGCCCAAAATAATGTATTGAATATATTGAAAAAACTCTCTATATATCATCCAGCCCTACCATCAAGAACACAAACTACAACTCACCACAAAGATACGAAAGCAGAATGCATGGCTCAACATTAAACTATTTATTTGAAAGTGCAAATCTTTGTAAATAATGTAAGTTACATTTGTGTTGTGTATCTGTGCTTAACCACTTTCAATAGGTGACATTCATGCCAAGCACCTCCACGATTGCTTGCCATATATTGTCTGTCTATATTTATTTGCTCTGTTGTATAGTTCTTTGCAGATTATAAGCTTTTCCATCAGTCCATGTCTTCCTCTTATTGGTCAATGTCATTTGTAATGAATGCTTAAACATCAGCGGTGACATAGGGATGCACACACTTGTTTTTTTCTTTTTTTGCGCATGTAAAAATCTGATGCATCATCAGATCCAGTGTGCAAAGGCCTTTACTGTTATTCTGAATTATTAAACTACAACAGCGAATCTATATGAATGGCCAGGTTAAAATAATACATTTAACCCATGGCATCAACAAATTAGAAGTGTATCTTTGGATGACAGCTCTCAGTTCGTCAGATGCTATATATACCTACCTAATTGAAGACTGTCATATGTCCAATCAAAAGTTAATTTCAATCAAAACCACAAACTGGCTACGGGGCAAAGCTCTCATTCCACTTGGAATGAACACGTAAACACTGAAATTGTACTCTGAATTGCTTATTTCTCTGAAAACAAAACATATCTTTAATGTTACTTTAATACATGTGTTCCTTTCAGGCTTCAGTAATACCCACAGTCATTAAACCAAACTTTCTACAGCAGAGGGATACAAACTAATCAACCAATGCAAGAGCAAACAGCCATACTCTCCTGTTAATGTTTGTCGAGCCTCTAATTGAAAACACATACTGCGTCAGCTGAGTCTCTGAGGAAACTTGGCTAAATGCCACAGTAAATCAAGGAAACACAGAAGGTGCTATCTTGTTTGTTTGCATCTGCAGAAAACATCCAGAACTCCATTCTGAGTTGTTTGTGCATGAAAAGGCCCAAAACTTCAATGCTGTTTATGGTATTCAAAACTTAACGCGGAGATAAATGAGGAGAAGCATGCCGCAGCAGAACTGTAGATTTCAAACAACCGACCGTCTGTATGTGATTGAACACCACCCCTCCACCGCCTCCACCTCCACCTTCCGCTCCACAAAACCTTAATTTTACTTCTGATTAGCAAACCTTCAGACTTTAATGCCCTTTCTTTCTTTGAAGTGGTAAATTGTTACCAATGGTTATTGCCCTGATTGGATTCCAGATCTTAGTTGTACCATTATCAATAAAGGGTGTAAAGCATTACTCAGTGTAGGATTCAAATGGCCACTTGGCTTCCTACGTTGGTTATGTTTGTATCCTAAATTTGTATTTGTATTATTTATGTAAATTTCATAGCACTTGATTACTAAGGAGACATTTGTCAGGAAGCTATGAATACAGCCATGATTTTCCCCCTTGTTATCAATGTCATTAACATCTTTACACTTATCAGTACACTTATTCAGACGATGCTTAATCCAGTGTAATTTGGACTGACTAAATTACAACTCAAATTTGTCTACAGATTCAACTTTCATTTTGCACAAGCCATTAGGTAACAGATTGAGCTTTGCTTGTCTTTTTTGTAAATACAGTATTAGGAGATTAAACCAGTGTGAATTGGATTCAGTAGCTTATTTTAGTATCATTCACTTTATCATGGAAACACTGCAGAAATAATACAAAGAAAAATCTACTTATGTTGTTAAGCCAGTACAATACTTTTGCCTGGGCAAATCCTCCTGTAGTTGGATTAAATAAAGTATTACAATTCATCAAAAGTCTTTAATTGAAAGTTGTATGTTTATATACACACACACACACTTTAAATTGAAAGAGTCGCTGCTGTCTATGACCTAATATTTCCTTCTGGGACCGAAGTCAAGCCTCTTAACTCGAGTAATCCATCTTGCTTCCTCTCCGCAGTCATGCCTGCATTAGAAAAGCACAGGGCTACTTATTAACAGGGTTTCTAGCAGTACAGTCGGCGAGATGTCTTAATAAACGCTGCCTGTCAGCCCGGACATGTGGCAGCCACTAATTTGAGCCGAGGCTGTGAGGAGCCAGAAATTGCCCGTGTCCTGTGCTCTGTGCCCTCTCTTAGTGCTGTCAGAGTACAACAGAAATAAAACCTGACGCATCATTTCAAAGTGTAGCTAATGAGTCATTGGAGGAGTTTCCAGTAATGTACTGGTAACAAGCACAGGATGGGGTGGCCTATATTACCCAATCAGCAATGCAACTGGTGTGATCTGCAAGTTTCATTTTTTCTACATACCAAAGAATTGATTTCAAAAGCACTTAAAACACAGAAGCACGGCTCTGACGCAGTACTCGGCCTACGTCTGCCTCTGCCTCTATGTTCCAGACTATGAAAAATACAGATTATCCCGGATCCCTGTGGCTCAAATGATTGCTTATTCTCAGTCCTTCCACCCTTTGTAGCAAAGCGAAGAATTCTATTCCTTTTTTGGGTTCGGAAAAAACCTCAAAAGATTGGTTTACAGGAATTTGGATACTGCCTCATTGCATAGATCAAAGCAGAAACTATTTCATACACATCAGTGTTTCTCCCTCTCTCTCTTTGTGATTTAGTGAAACAGAACAGGAAAGGCATATTAAGTTTAGTTTCCACTCCAGTTCAACGTGCTAATCCCATCCCCAGATATACCTCTTCATCACATCAGAATTCAGGCCCGGGCTGTTCTTGATCACAGTGTAATTCTTAGTAATTTTAGAACTGAATGTAATTTAGTTTGACAGTAAAGGAGATGGAATTTATCATTTAATCTCATGATTCAGTGACCCAGGACTGGAGATAAATGACTCACTGTGAGAGTTGATGAAAATGCATTAGTTCATTTGTCAGAAAATGATCTACAACATTTTCAACCAAGTTTCCCCTGTAATGTGCAAGACAGTGTAATCATACCTGAAATCTCCTTTGACGCCGTCAAATTGAAAAAAACGTATATATATATATATATATATATAAAATCACACAAATACTCATCCACTTGTTTATGTCCAATTTGCAAAGACCTTAATGTGGCAATACTGGGTGATTGCAATAAATTAATTAGTCAGACTTCTGATGCAACAAAAAAGACATACTTTCTTTTCAATTGGTAAAGTCCAGTCATTGATATAAATGAAATTGTCAAAATGCCACTGTTTGTAAAAGGTGCTATTATTATTATTTGAATGATTCACAGATGGCTTTTCTGCTTTTACCATTGTGCTACCTTTTTTTTCTCCTCTTCAGGATAACATTCCTTCAAAATTGTACAAAAGAATTTTAATGGCCCGGCTAATGGAATCTGATTAGAAGACAAGTGGTCTTGGGACTGCAAGGCATATTAAATTTAAACGCTACATATGGGTTTGGATTTCACAGAAAATACATGCCTCAGATAATTTAGATAATTTAAAAGGAACTATTGCTTTTAGTCTATATAAAATATAAATGCTTGGTTTGTTTTGGGAAATTAAGTTAAGATTAGATATTATATATAAAATTGACCTGTATGTTAACTAACACAAAGAGCAGTTAAAAAAAAAAAGAATCTTGTGCGAATCCATGCACATCTTAACTTCTTGAACAATAAATCATGGAATTTAACAATTCTGATACTAAGTGTGTTAAAATCTGTTCGAGAGTTGCCAAAAAGATATCAAATGCCCTTGCTTTTACTCTTGTTGTAATTAACACATCATCAGTGAGATGATCAACTGGGGCATATAATACAATTTATTAGGAATACATTAATAAAGAAATCAGAAGCTTTCTGGAATTGTGCAGCATGGCTCTCACACCATCTGGTTGCAGGGAACACATGGTAGATAGAGTGACAAGGTCTCAATTGCAGTGACTATTTCAGTTGCTCTATAAGACAGACGTTGCTCTATATGATTCTACAGTACTATAGTATTCTAAAGTATATTATTTAAATACAAATGTAAATACAAATGTAAATGTAAATCTAAATACAACAACTATGCTGTCAGGAATTCACATCTATAATAGATTTTGTAACCTGTAAAGTATAATCAGATTTGTTATTCTGAATTGTGATGGAGAGAACTTACAATATACACCACTGTGTCATTTCAGTATCTTACCTGCCCCATTTAAATCCCTAACAGCAGGCTAAACCCCATCCCTAGTCAATATCAACATTTCAGGCCAGGCCCATACAAATCTATACCAGAATCCGTTAAGCTAGTAGAAAAACAATCCTGACCTTAACAAAAGCCTAAGATTACTGAGAACCCTAGCCCGGACCAAAATGTAACCCTAATTGGATGCCATAATTTAATTTGAGTACATAATTGAACTAAATTACTCCAAATATTGCTGTCTAAACAACTTAAATGTAACCATTAGACCATTCTGACCTTCAGATGTGTACCTAAGTGAAACTTAGTTTCTAATTTTTGATTATTTGTATTTTTTTTTTTTCATATTCAGAAGGTTTATTCTGAGTTTGTGACACTGTATTGTCGTGCTGAAATCCATTGTATAATCTCAGTAGGATACCTGCCCCATGTAAAGGCCAAACAACAGCCTGAGCCCCAACCCTACCTAATGCCAAAATGGCAAGCTATGCCCATATAAATCTGTACCTAATTCAGAGAAAAGCAACACTAACCTTAAAACATTGCTACCATGTAGTGGAGGCTCTAACCCTAACCCGAGCCCAGACCAAAATATAACCCTAATTTGAACAATATACTTAAATTGAAAGAAAAATGTAAGTAAACTGTTGTAAACTTCTGTAAAAATAACAGACCATTTATACTGTCACCTGTGTTACTAGATAAAAACAGCTGTCAGTTTTTCTTTCAGTTAATACATACAGGGATGAACTGAATATACTATAGTTATCTGAACTATGATAAACTGTTAGAATAAGTGATTATCCTAGTGAAAACACTGGTCTGCCCTAACCAGGCAATATGGGCCTCCACACTTGAGTGTACCTCATCATTGAACAAGGCCAGTAATTGTGGTCAAATTTATTTTCCTGCCCATCTTTCACCAGCATTAAATCATTTAAGAGCTATGTTTCTTTTATTTTTTTAAACTTTGTGTCACCTTATAAATGTTTAAAAAAATGAAATGTCAGTACACGTGAAATGATTAAAGTAATTTATCGTGAACAATTCTTCTAGTCTATGTGGTCTAAGGTTGCTGATTAATATTTCAGAACTGTGTTAGAGAGTGCAAGGTGTCAACAACTGTTTGTGTGCGCGCTGCTTTGAGCATTCTCTTGATCAATGGTGTGTCGATCTCTGGAGTGTGGGAGTCTGGTTAAACATTAATCAGGGCATGAGATACAGAGGAAAATGGCACCAGCAAATGCCACCACCGTCCATAAAGTGTTATCTCTGACTCAACAGACAGAAATAGGGCAGACATCAAAGAGGATTTTCAAACCCCCAACACAGATACAGCTGATAGGACAATCTTGCTTGAAGACAGCAATTGCAATATATAAACCCTTTCAGGCAAAAACAAAGCCTAGTTTAAAAGAAGACATGAAATTTGAGGTGTCTATATTTTACTTAAAAAATAATAATACAAGTCTTCAGCCGATTATGTGTCTTAAAATAAGATTGTAACATAATACACTGAGATTTCTTTATATCTCTGTGAAAAATACTGCAGAATATTGCACTGGTATCTCAATATAAAGAACATCAAAACACAGTAATATGTTATTGGTCTGATTTTGTAGATAACAAAATTGGAAAATGTTCATGTCTAACAAAGGTATTTATTATCTATATTTACATTTCCCTAACAATTTGCTTTAAATTAAATACAATTCATACTTATATGTAATTTCCCCCCCCCCCCCCCCCGTAATACTGATACTGCCAAATTCATTAATTTTAAAAACTAATATATCATAAAAGTACATTTTCCTTGACACAGTTCAAGTGCAAAAGAACAAGTATGCTCCCATGCATTTGACGCAGTGGAACAATATGTAAAACGTGTTCTACAGCATTGCATTTTTAAAATTGCGCAGCTTGATGAAGTATGCTGAGTGTAAAGTCTGCTGCTCTTTCTCTCTCCAGCATACCATGAAATTACATATAATATTGAGGTGGCCAGAGCCTGTGCTTTAAATATCAGCATTTCAACCTTGAATGGCGATTTACCCTGTAAAACCAACATTATATGTGCTTCTTTCTAGAACGGTTACTTTGCCTTAAGGTCTTACATTTAGCAGGCTTTTTTTTGCATTTGGAAGTTGTGGGGTAGGATTTGTTGATAAATGAAGATTTTGTTTTTAAGGCATTTTAATTACAGGCTATATTGCAACAAAAGGTTAAAAATGTGAAAGGCGGTGTGGACTTTCTATAACCACTATACACACACACACACACACACACACACACACACACACACACACACTTATAATTCTGTTTTTCCAAGAGCTCTTTCATTCATATGTTCAAAAACAAAAACAAAAAATAGGCCAGGAATGTAAAAACAAATACAGATTTGTTCTGATCAATATTCCCAATAGTGTTTCCCCATATGCTTAAACTACAGAAATCTGTCCCTACTCACTATAATTCATTAATTTCTGCCAGAGTTAACCCTATAATTAGCAGATTCTAACCACATCCTCACTGTTCCACAGGTGAAAGCGAGGAAATTGCCTATCAGTTCCACTTTGCCTTGGCTAACACACATGTTTGCATTTGCCCCCTTGTCTAATTAGTTGCATGAGCCTTAATAAACCAATAACATTCCTTTTCAGACAAAACCACACTTTAATCTACACTTTGCTCTGGGTTTTCAGTTTGGAGCTTTGCTGTTAGTTCTAGCACATCTCTGCTCATAAGCACTTTATATAACTGTGTGCAGTGTGAGGTAGGAGTTAAAGCACTGCACCGACTTCCTACAGTCTGCTGCCAAATGTATGTTCAAACAGTTTCCTCTTGATACTTTGTTGCTAACTGGAGCAGCTCATCAGTAACAGGGAATATCCTTAGCCCCAAGACAATAGCTTTCAAGTAGCAATCATAGCTTATCAGTCACTCGCTGATATATATTTTTAAATGTGCCAGCTACACCAATCTCTTTTCTCCCCACCAAGACTGGAGAGTCATTTGTGAAGGTTTTGTAAAAGCATCTTCATGGAAAATTGCTTTCACAATCCATTCTCTCCTGTCTCCTTTTCAAATCTGAATATATAGAGTGCCACAGAAAGGTTAACATAAAACCTTTCTTTATCCATTAATTTTTACATTACAGCAAACCTTGTAAATTACTCTATGGTTGCCTGCTTTAACATGGCATGTAAATTCTCAAATGTGTCAATATCCAACAAATAAAATGATTCCACCCGCCGACATATTTGAAAAACAAACAAACAAAAATAATGTTGAATTCAACTGATAGAGAATAATATTCCCATTCAATGAGGACCTGAGCTAATATGGTATTAAAAAACATAATAACACGCTGTTACTCAAAACGCAACCAAATGTTGTTCCGTGGAATTAGAAATTGTTTTTACCTGCATGCCTTTTGAGGCGGCTTTTGTTTTCATTTGTTCTAAATCAAACAAGCAAACAAATACCCAGGACCCAATCTTTGTTTAATTTGCAGCACAGACAACAAATGCTGCTGTTGTTTTTTTTCCCCCTTTGGTTTTTTTTTGTTTCTCGGAAAGAGAATAGGATTTGCAACCAAATCTTCACCTTTGTCAGGGCTGAGCAGGGGAGAAAAGATTGCAGATACGGCAACAGATGCTTGTGCGAAATGGAGAAATTGCCTCTGTGACACAACAGAGCAGTTTACCGATAGAGCTCTCTTCCACTGTACAGTTGCGTTCAATAAGTCTTGACAGCTGTCAAGGAGCTTGGGGACACTTTGCTATGCCTTCAACATTTTAATCACTTCACTATTTAAAGACGCAGCTCACATATTCGAGTTACATACCTTTTCCCCTAACCAGAAATCCTTCCATTTCTGTCTTTTCCTGGCCCACATCTTCGTTGCATGTTTGACTCATTGGTGGTGATCCAAGTCTTTTTTTATTTTTTATCTTTGACTTGTGGTCAAATTACATGTCAAGCCCTTGTGATAACAGAGTTTACATATGTAAAATGAGCATCAAAGCAGATTTAATTTTTCCCTTAATGGTATGTATGCAGAATAAGAATGTTCCCAAGTAGAACATTGTAGGCGTGTTAATTGAAGGTTCAGTATAAACCTTCTGCTCCAATCACTCAACTCACTTGCACTGTGTCGGTTAATCACCTGGCTTTAGGGGAGCTGCTGATACAATTTCTAAATCTGCTCAAACCATGAGAACTAGAATTGTAATCTGTGATTTGAGTCATTGATATTGTGTATTCACACCAATATATATATTTTTATGCCCTTTGAGGAAGATATTTGTTGTACATAAGGAATTGGCAAATATACCATGAAACAGTCTAAGGGAGTTTTTAAAAATTATTTGTATAAGTTATTCATGTACATTGTGCTGCATACTGGTTTAATTATTATTATATCCAACTTCAGTGTGTGTTCTTCTGCTGTTATGTGACCTTCAAGTACACCTTTTAAGAAGTAAAACAATTTAACATGAAATGGAAAATGAAGATAGTAAACTTGCTTTTTTTTTTTGTGTGTGAGCTTATCTCCCAGTTTTGTTTTCCAATTTACCACGTTTTAATGACTGCTCTTAGGTTGTTAATCTGAATTTGCTAGTGGTTCAATTCTCATACAACATAGGCAGCAATCTGTTCTGTCATCCTTTCTTAGGTCTTACAATAGTTTATTTTCTTTAGTTTGCTATCTTAAAAGCACTGTAACATGAGGTCACACTTACAAGACTCTTCGATGACATATAAACTTTATAGCTGTGAATCCTTGTTCCATTAAACCCCAGCCCTGTTTGAACATGCAGTGGGGGCCTGACCTGTACACTGCAAAGAGCTTGACATTTAAAAACGCCATTGCTTTGTCTAGAGTTTTCTCCACATCGCTCCTATAGGTTAATATCATGAATGAAAGGCTGCTGGGAACCTGTTTACATCTGAAACCCCTTACAGTTCGATTGATCTGTCAGTTGCGGGCAGAAGACACTGGGAGATGTACATGAATGCTCCGTGCACCAGGTGGTATTGAACTACTGGCATAAAAAGAATACAAAACGACACTGATTTGATGAGTGGATTAATAATATGATCCTATTTAACCTGAGAGATGCATTAGCTTAACCTTTGGAGGATCATAGGGTGCAAAATGCAGATAATTTGCTTTTGTTTTCAGCCCCCTGAATTTGCAAACAAAAAAATGTTATTATCACAGTTGCTTTACACAAAGACTGCTCTTTGACATTCTTACAGGCATCTCTCTGTATTTATGTAAAGCAAGACTGAGCAGGAATAAACTGGTAGTGGGAAATCAATTTAAATGTTTTATAATTATTTTAAAATTTTGCTGAAAACCCAGAGTAGTCAAAAGTTAGAACATGGGCTATGTTAACAAGAAACTCTGGATATTGGGGCATGTCTAAAACGTAATTATGATTTTTTTTTTATTTTTTTTTTTTAAATTCCAGATATGCAAGGACTTAACCATAATTAGAGTCATAATCTGATACTTCAACAATCACCACAGCTACCATTCATGTTATTGTTGGGTCAATGGAGGGGTCAGGTCTCTGCAGCAAAACAAAAAGAAAGATACATCAAAACCATGCGTGCATTTCTATTAATTACATACAGGGACAAAACCAATATCAGCAGGACATCACTTTTGTGCAGGAATTCATAGTTTTCTTCTATATGGAAAATCATTCCCTCACTTACAGGATTCAAAACATGGTGTTACAGCAAATGCTTTTAAGCAGTGCTTACATTATTGCTTCATACCCATTGCATGTTTCTTCAACAATATTTTTCCAACACCATCCTTCCATCATCAGTTAATTTGATAGCAGGAAAATGTCCAAGAAACAATTGTAACCCAACCAAACGATATGATGAGTTCAGATTTTGTCATAAGTTCCAGAGCTGCACATTGGTGTTTGTGTAGTGTGTACTCCACAGCATCACAAAGATTTAATGAAATGAAATATGCTTGCACTCCAGACTGCTGGATATGACTAGGATTAATATGAGAGCCTGGTTGTCCTTGATGAGGAGATATTACGCCACATTTTCACTGGCACTGTTTTGAGGGCTTCTTTGAAGTCCTATCGCTGCACGCTGGAGATGAGAACATTAATTTAAGGATGCAGTCTTGATTTTATTATGTAAAAAAAGCCACATTGTTGCACAGAATACATGTCTTATCTTGGACACTGGCAGAACTTTTGGGTTGTGGGGATAGAATTGTTTCTTCATCTTGCATTTGTATTGTTTTTTTAAAATGTAATAACCACTATCCATGATTCACTCAAGAAAGTGAAAATAGTCAAAGACGTCTCTTGGCCTCCACCCCCTAAGACACTACCAAACTTCAAAGAACTTGAATAATTTACCTCAGGCTACTGGAAGAAACTAAATCCTTCACAGTAGTGACTTAAGGGCTGAAGACCCTTTTCCTTTATAAAGAAAGCATGCAGACTTATGAATTATTTTAACGGTTGGGTTAATGCCATCGCCAATCCTCAATATCGAAGATTGTGTTGCAATGGCCGAAAATAAATAAATTAACCTCAAGCAATGTTACTCTTTGTTCCCATCTCACACCCACACAGGGTCAATGCAGCAGTTCGGTGATTCTGTTTTCATGCCATTGTTATTTTAAGTTGCCCATCTTATATGGCTTGGTTGGACATAACTGTCACTGGCAGAGGTCCTGACTGGCGGACAGTGAAGAAAAGCCAAAAGCTGATAAAGCAGCCGGAGCTTGATGGGAGCTTTTGAGCTGGCAAATCGAACGCCGCCGACACATCCAGGAGAACGCCCATCCCCACAGACAGAGATGGCCTCTGTTCACGCCACACAATGCAGATGTGTGGGTAGATGCCATCTGCGCCTGGGGCTTGGGGAAACAAAAAAGATGTTGGAAGTAAATAGAATTTCCAAGATATATCACAGAATGGGAATTATCTAAAAGTAATCAATCAAAATGTTGACGCAAATAACCAAAAACAACAGCCTTAATGCGGCCGGCGCCCCCTGTGTCACCACCGCCCGCAGCGTGTCACTCCCGATGGCACTTTCGCTTAATAGGCCCTGCCATCGATATTCTACCACAACTTGGCTCCCATTGGCCTGGCACACCAAAGCCAGAAGGCCGCCACCTCTTTCACTAATGTGTGCTTTATAATTGCGCAACCTATCGTAGCTTTTAAAAGCATTCATTCTTTCACTTCGCCTGACAATCAATTGTACGTTAACAGTCCGGAATCGCCAGATGCTCCGTGATCTCATTATTCCGTATGGATTTTTTCGCTGGAGCAACCGTACGGCAACAATACAACGAAAGCACATCCATGGAGACAAAACGATAAAGAGTCACTTGCTCCTAAATCTAATTTTATACTTTTATTTATTTTCTTAGTTTTCCTTCCTTAGATCTTAATTTTAACAAATACAGGTCACCAAGAATAAATTCAACTCCACAACAGTCACACAATCAGTGGTCTAATTATATTTTATAACTTCCATTTTCCCCCATGCTCTTGGTTTATAAATCAACTCTATACTGTAGTTTACCACCACACATGCATTTCTAATACACATTTATATGTTATTACACAAAAAATGGAAATGAAAAGTTTCTTAATGCAAAGTGCTAAATTTGTTTTAACAAACTTTCTAGTTTTTTAATATCAATGTAATTTATCTGTAATTTTAGACTGTATTGCACTATAATGCTCTTATGTCTTGTAATCACCCTGGATAATGGCATCTGCTAATAAATACATACATACATAAATAAATAATAAAATTAAATTGACTATTTGCTATATTGAGGTAGAAATGTCTTTATTTCAGAACACATTTGGTAGGTACATCACCCACTGAAATTAAATGCATTAAAAATGCTTCTTCTTACTGACTTTACAAGGAATGAATTTGATTTGAGCTCTAATTGATGTAAATGCAGATCAAAGCATTAACATGTCATTTAACAACTATATTCCTTAATGATGCAAATCCTCTACATTTTATGTACCTCCCTACAATCAAAACTAAAATAGCAATTTAACAAATGGTAGATTGAAAGCTGCTGATTTAAAGAAAAATAATAATAAGCAAACCTAATAAAACATTACTTTTAATGATTCATACTCATCAAAATGGGACACCAAGTATTATGTATTAACATTATGCCAAAAATCAGGCTTACTACTATATTACCATTCAAAATTATGGTAGCTTGTTTTACATTACGTTTTATGAAAATGCATTTGAGAAAGTTGGAAAACCTGCTGTATAATTAAAATAATTTAAATTAATGTAATTATGTCAATGGCTTCAGGTTCGATCAGGAATACCATATATACAAGGCTCTCCTTACAATACATATAGAAGAAGCAGCATTTTTAATTCTTGTCATCCTGTTAAAAAATCTTTATAGTTATAATAATTTTGAAAAAAGAAAATTATATAGTAATAATAATACATAATGTAATTCCACTAGCTTTAATACTTGTCATAAATTGTTTTCAGAAAGTAAATAATATATGTAAAAATTGTTTTTCTATTCCCATTACTAAGAAAATCCCCCATTATGTGGAACTTGCATTATTTAATTATATCACTGTCTAATATCAAATAATGTACAGTGTTCCATTTTCTACACATGTATGATAATTGCTAGTGTAAGGTGTAAATAAGAACTTTTATAACTGAAATGAAGTGTTGAAAACATGCTTTGCTGAAGGATTTAGGCACTTGAGTTTGCAATAACTGTTCAACACCATTCAGGACAAGATTGTTTTCTATATTGAAAGGATTTATATAATGCATTTGAAGATCTCTTTTACTGTACCAGTGCAGAAGTTCAAAACTATCAAAAAGCTTATTAACTTAATTACATTGCTATTGGATATAGGCCCTACACACACAGCAGACTCTACACAACACACATTTCTTACGAAATACAGCTTTCTGCTCCTGCTTCAGCCCGTCAATAACTGAGCTGTCTCAAATGAAGTGTATTCAGAAACACGCACCACGCCCAACACTTTAATTTCCTTGTGGGTTATATACAGGAACAGAACAGTAAAACACCTTGTTGTGCAGTTGGTGCTGAAGTACATGAAGCAGGACTCCTCTGACAGCAGGACTGACTGAATATGCTGGATCAGGGCGCATGTCTTGAAGGATGAAGGCTGGATGGCGTGGGACACGGGCGCGTCTGGGTGGGCGGCTGCGATCTCACTTTGTCAACGCATCTATTGTCAGGGCGCCTCTGGTCGATGTTTATAACCTTTTGATAAGAGCAAAACAAATCCCACATTATTATTATTATTATTATTATTATTATTATTATTATTTTAGCCCAAACATTTGGTGTTATGAAAAACATATGCGTCTTTCTAGACATGCATTACGCCCCTTTCTCCAGTCGGGTTTATGTTTTCCACATGCCGTTCAAATGAAAACGACATCTATATTTTTCCTGCCAACCTCTGAAATTAATCGTTTGGAAAAAATGGCCTGGGTAACCCTTTGTGCATTATTATTATAGTCTATAGTATCTCCAATACTACTACTACTACTACTACTACTACTAATAATAATAATAATAATAATAATTCAATTTGAAAACATACATATGCAATACTTTATGATGTGTATACCTTAAAGTTGTGCAACAGTATTTTATCAAGAAAAAATAACACAAAAAACATTAAGAATGCAATTCATATTCCTATATTGACATTACAACACAAACAAACAAACAGAAGTAAATAATTATTCCGTATATTTACCGTCTGGGCTATAGGCTCCAACAGACAAGGGAAGCTATAGATCCCGCTAGGTGGCGTCATTGGTTCAAATCTTTGTAAGGCTCTGAAGCCTATATCATCCGCCGTCTGATGCATAGACAGGACGAAAGGGTATTTGCTTATATATAGAATTGGACACCAGCAGTATTCAGCTACTGGAGAGTGTCTATTATATTGAGTTGGACACTTCTGCCATCAATTGCCTAGATTCATTTATACTGAAAAGGCAAATCAGGGAAGCCCACATCCATTGCAACCTGCTGAGTCTGAGTTGAGTTTGTGACAGTTGTATAGCCTACTTAATAATAAATAAAACAATAATCACCACCACCACCACCATCATCATCATCATCATAGACCCCAACAATAATAATATGAAAAGACAGTTTATTGTGATTGCTATATTATCATTGTGGTCGCTGCTGCTGCTGTTGCTAACTACTGCAATATAGTTCAATTAGTTCAGTGATTTGTAATAGTATTAGTATTAGGAATGCAAAGATAGGTTATGTGTTTGTTTTTGCTAAAGAAAACGGTCTTATATTCTTCAGTCCAAGCTATTGGTCATGTTAATCTGCTTTTGCACCAGATAAGAAACTAAATAAATCCATTGCATCTTGTCTATATTTATCATCAATTGCAGAGCACCACAGACTAGTCCCAATAAAAGTAAAGATATTACAAAGATTTACCGAGCTCTGCCTCAGTGCAATGGAAGAGATGGCACTATATATGCTCTATGGGTGACTACGCTTTAGGTTAATCTTTAAATTAAGGGCTCATAATGATAGTTGGCAAACACACGCGTCCCTAAGAAATACACTACAATCTTCCTGCGCTTAATGGTGATTACAGACGATTTGCAGTGCAATGCGCAGATAATGTTTATTGCTTCTGATCGCATTGATAGGCAAGGGGAGGGCGGCGGGTAATGATTATTTGGACATTATTGCGAGATTGACAGCTGCGTCAGCGCGCTAGGCCCGCCCCTTGGCAATGTCTACTGCCTGCTGCACTCCAGACTCAATCACTTATTCCACAGGGATAGACGGAGTTGGACCCGTGTAGCAGAAGCAAGGCACACCGAAACACAGACCAATGGCTTGGATTTTATACACTGCGACTTCTCTTCTGTTTGGGATTTGTACATTTGCATCCTCCGCACGGATCTATCCCCCGAATGAAGGTAAGACCCCCGTTTTCGAGGAGCTGGTGGACCTGCGAGCCGAGCTCCGGTGTCCTGCGCGGTAGCTGGACAAAGTGGTCAAGGGGAAAGTTCAGCCTTGCACCGGGCGATCACTGTAGCAAGTCCAAAGTGCAAGCAGTGTAACAGTAACAGTTTCCTGGGGTCGGCTGGGGTTTCATTCCCCTTTTTCGTGGGGTCGGGGGGGCTCTCTTAAACCTGGATTATTCCCACGCATCTCCCGCGGCAGGCTGTGGACAGCGCAATGAAGATTAGCGTGAAATAAGCCCGGACACTTTCGCGCACAGTTGTTACTTTGGGGTTTCGTTAGTTTCCTTATTGTATCACGACTTGATGTGCAGTCCTGATTGTGCCCAAATCCCGCTTTTATAATTGCACCTGGCTTGGTTGGGTTTTGCGAAAGGGATCATGAACTGGGCTTTGGGCAAACGGCAAAACTTGTCTCCTCAGAAACTCAGACTTGGCCATCGCAACACTGCGTTGTACAGAGATATCTTTAAAATAAAGTGTTTCCCTGCTTTCTGCCCAGGGCGCTATATAGGCGAATCGATTAACTTCCATTTCACACGACACAGAGCACCGTAACCGCAATCTATTAATCCTGTGAGATTAAGATAACCCGCATAAAACGATTATGCGCAATTAATTATACATCGAATCAACAAGAATGACTTTTAAGAAGCAATAAGAAATGCGGACTGCAGCTGGTTTAGTTTCATTGATAAATACACGTCAATACGCAATCCCTATACAACAAGCCCAACTAATAACCGATGACATGCAGATACAAACTCTGCTGTATTTCTACAGCACTGCATTTTGACAATTTCCAGTTCTGTATTTATATAGCGCGGGTATTATCATGGCATGGCCACAGTGTATACAGCACTTTACACATTCAAGCCCCGTTTTCTTTTCAATTGTGCACTGATTGGATTTACACAACACACATCTGTTTAATCCGTATTACACGAATCGACGTGGATAGGCTATATTTATTTTCTTCAAGAGGCAGATCTATACAGCAAATCTAAATTGCAACTATCTGCATGGGATCAAAACCAGCCACCTAAAACACTGTCCCGTAACTAGACCCCCTGACTAGCTATTTATTATTATTATTATTATTATTATTATTATTATTATTATTATTGATATAATCTCTAACTAACACCGAGAGCCATCACATAGAAGATTAATTACACAGTCTTGATACTCTGCTATTTTCTCCCTTTCTCCCCTATTAAAAGATAATTGTTTGACAACTT
The DNA here is from genome assembly GCF_036373705.1 of Amia ocellicauda. NCBI lineage: Eukaryota > Metazoa > Chordata > Actinopteri > Amiiformes > Amiidae > Amia > Amia ocellicauda. The sequence continues at coordinate 34,006,445 of NC_089856.1, read as the reverse complement.
ATTGTATTAACCCGATGTTCGCAATTGCGGCGGTATTGCATTGTAAAACTGAAAAAAAAGCAAAAACTAACCAGATAAATACATATTGACACGTTTACATCTAATATCGACACGATGTAAGATACTTGTTTACTGTTAATGGACAATTTGAGGAGCATCTGTTACCTTGACGTGAAATTAAACTGCGAATTTGCATCTTATATTAAATAACTAGGTATATGATCATAAAATGTTTAAAATGGGTTGGTCGAAAACGAAAAAAACGGGTGGATAGACTAGGTAAGGGTGTGGATATACTGTACTTTGACATATTTCATTTAAAGAGTATCAGGCCTATATAAAGAATGCGTTTATGACGCATACACGTTTGTCTATGATCTGTAATAACAAAATATGTCTTTTTCCTTCTTTCTTTTACAGTGACTTTGCTGGATTCCAGATCAGTACAAGGGGAACTGGGATGGGTAGCAAGTCCTACCGAAGGAGGGGTAAGTGTTTTCTACCCCAAAAAAGTAATTTCTGCTCTCTCGGTGACTCTCAGATTTGAGGTGGATACCGCCGAGGGCGTCGGGTTTCCTGAATAGACGGTGAATTGAATCGCTCTTTGTGGGAAACTTTATCCCCTCCGCAGAAAGGGCCAAGGAAAGGAGCTGGGAAATCACAACTACCCAGCGGTGGAAAGAAGGGAAGGAGGGTTTTGTTATGGCCGTGAGGAGTGATTAAAAAAATGATAGGGAATGTGATCTGGGTGAAAGGAGAGGTATTGGGCCGTCTAATGAGGATATCTATGGAAGTCCAGATAAGGCAACAGTGTGCAACTGTTCTGTGTGCAGATTAAACCCCCCAAAAATGTCTAAATAGGGCCCTGAGGTGCGCAATGATTGAACACAGGTTTAACTGTTAGTCTCCCAAATTAATCAACTGTGAAGAGCCACATTTTCCATAAAAGTTAGTGAATAATAATAATAATAATAACACATATGAAAAATAGTCTATTTAAAATTAAACGTAATTTCCATAAGTATACAAAATATGAAACGTGTGCAAGTGCGCCTGTTTGTGGGCCATTCGGATCTTTGCGCAAATCTCCGCATCGAGCCGAGACGCAGAGTCCGGGGCGACTGAGACGGGCTTTATCCGATTTCTATCTCTGCGGCGTTTTGTGCTGCTGCCTGAATTGGCCGTAAAGTAGAAAACGGACTATTGTCTTGGTCTTTTGTTGGCTTTCCGTGCACTTGGCTGTAGCTCCAGTTTGCGCTGTGTCTGTGCGCACTATGCCGTCCCCGAGGCTTCTTTATCCCTGGCCCACATGACTGACAGGCCGCTGGCAGCGCGGACTGCACACATTCAGCGCTGATTGCATGCAGTTGCCCTTATTCACTGACAATCGGGAAAGGTACGGCTTTATTGCAGTGAAAGCTCGGTTTCCTGCAAGCTATCAAAAAGGGACCTTGATAAAAGCTATATTTGAATTTGCTCCTACTCTCACTGCCCCACGACGACTATCCTGGTGCGTATGATCACAGACTATAAGTGAAAGATCAGCAAATAAGCAAATGCTGCAAGAATATCCCCCTTTTGCGGTGCAGAGCTGTCTCTCTAGCAGCTTCATTTAAACTCGGGGAAAGTCTGTGACTTGGCTGGTTTCATTAAAAACACAGTGAATATGAAAGCTATTTTTAAACCCATTGTAAAAAATGTAAGAGTACATGGTATGCCTATGATGCAGGTCTTAAAGATTTTATTTCACTCTCTCTAATGCGCAGCAGTTGTTTTTCACGTTAGTTTAAAAATATAATACAAATTAGACACGCATATATTTATATAAAAATTATTTATATGCATACATCATCAAAATCCATATATATATATTTTATATTACATACAAATAATGTCGTTTAATCAAGAAGAAGAACAATGATGCTTCAATTGCAGTGCCATGAATTAAAATCTCTTCCATTCAGAAAAGCGTTCAACTAATATATGCCATTTCTCAAGAGCCTTTACTTTCATTAATCTGTGCATGGTTTCTTTCAAGGGTGCTTTGAAGTGGAAGTGACAGATAGTGGCTGTAGGTTCTGCTCCACCAGAAAATCTCTCTGTAGACAGCTTTAAATTAGATGGCTTTTTCTCACTACTAACAAGATGTTGTGCTCTACTCTGATAGATGAGTAACCCGAGTTTAGACTCCCTGAAATATAGGATGGCATGGAGATTATTGATTTTTACATTCCCTAGTATCACAAAGCAATCACCAAGATGTTGCCTTTTTGACGCCACAATTCAACGGAGCTAACTAGCCCGGAATTAATAATAGGTTGTATCTATTCTAGTTCAGTTTTTTGTATAATATTTATTTTAACCAGCTTTACTGCAGAATTAGTACGGTTGCAGCTGTTAGAAGAAGGCCCATTCAATTTCCCTGCTATACAAGCTAACTCTTCTGTAATTAATTGAAGGCATCAGGTTTGTGCTTCTGCTGAAAGAATAAACGTCAAGCTGTTATGTGTACTTTTCACTGTTCCACTTAGGTGACACATTATGTATGTATGTTGTTTTCAGTGGGAGGAAGTAAGCATCATGGATGAAAAGAACACCCCTATCCGCACGTACCAGGTGTGCAATGTAATGGAGCCCAGTCAAAACAACTGGCTACGAACTGACTGGATTCCCAGAGGCGGGGCCCAGCGGGTCTATATAGAAATCAAGTTCACGTTAAGGGACTGCAACAGTCTGCCTGGCGTCATGGGGACTTGCAAAGAGACCTTTAACCTGTACTACTACGAGTCCAACAACGACAAGGAAAGGTACATCCGAGAGAACCAGTTTGGGAAAATCGACACCATCGCTGCGGACGAGAGCTTCACACAGGTGGACATCGGGGACCGCATCATGAAGCTGAACACGGAGGTGCGGGGCGTGGGGGCTCTGACCCGGAAAGGTTTTTACTTAGCCTTCCAGGATGTCGGGGCCTGCATCGCTCTGGTATCGGTGCGCGTGTTTTACAAGAAGTGCCCTCTAACCGTCCGCAACCTGGCCCAGTTCCCCGACACCATCACTGGCGCCGACACCTCGTCCCTGGTGGAGGTACAGGGCTCCTGTGTCAACAACTCTGAAGAGAAAGACGTGCCAAAAATGTACTGTGGTGCAGATGGGGAATGGCTGGTGCCCATCGGTAACTGCCTCTGCAACCCCGGCTACGAGGAGCGCAATGGAGAGTGCCAAGGTAGGTGCAATTTTATTTTTTTGTTGTTTTTTATTCTGTGGCCAATTTTGCGTTTCATATAATTGAATCTGTGATGAGGCTAAATTGACTAAAGCCCAGTAATTAGAAGCCCCTTTGGGGATGAAAAATAGGCCAGCAGAGTCTAATGAACAGTCTTGGAAGCTCCAGGTGGCTTGTGTAATGCCTGCCTAATCCTAACAGAACAAACACTAAATTACAAACAGCAACAGTGGGTTGACACCAATTGCCTGGCCTTATTTAATTATAATAAAGCTCATGTAAAGCTATTCAATGAAAAAGTCTTGTACCTGCCATTCTTTCTCCATAGAGGTCCTTGGAATGTATTATTGTGTGCTCAAGTATTTACCAGAGTTAGGGAGAGTTTTTAAAAAGGAAAAATACTTAAAAGTATGAATTATTATATACATATATTATATAATTTGTATTCAGTAAATTACAAGTTAGCTGCTTTGTATTTCTCAGTAATATGCTTGGGTTTTAAAGATGATCTTTTGATATAATAATTATAAAACCCAGGTGCCTTTTTAAGTATTAATTTTGAAATACAATTTAAAAACATAGATTCATTTTACCTGTCAAGGAAACTAACACAATTCCTGATCTAAGAAGCTATATCATTTATAGGTTTTAAACACACACTCATGCATATTAGAACATGTGAGATTTGAGATTAAATTGTTTAGATTCCTGTTTGATTTATCAGTAAAAACAAAAAAGAAACACCACTTGATCTTGCACCTAAAATTCAATTCAGCCTTCTTTTTATGAACGAAGGTACGTTTTTATTTGGAGTTTGATTTTTATCAGTTCAGGGGTGAAAGCTTTTTCAAGAGGGGCTGTAATTGTTTCCAAGATGGGTAAACACAGGCAAAGGTTTACACAGCTACGGAGCGTTTGCCGCGAGTGCATAAAGAAGTATTTTTCCCTGTCAAGTTCTCAAGCATGTGCTTGTTGCTAATGGCCCTTAATATTTAACGGTGCTGTAGTGAGATTCACAGGGTGTTTAGGGTATTGTGGCATCGGGGCAAAAGCTCGCAATGAGTCTGTTTTATGGCGCTGAGGGGTTTCTCCATTAAAGAGTGGGCAGTTCTCCATGGGGGTCAGTGCTTGGCCAGTTTGATTTATGGGAACCTCCGTGCTGCTCTCTCCTTTTTTAGTGGCATCCTATCTCAGTGAGCTAATTACATGACAAATACCTTGTTATTTTGAACTGCTCGTTTGTGAAGAGTTTTTTTGCTGGTGGGTTATCACAGATTGCAAGGCAGCTTCAGTGCGAGTCTCAAGAATGTGTTCTTGATCATCACCAACCAATCCCAGTGGGTGGCAGAATTCAGGTTGCCCATCTTTTTTTTTTTATAGCTTTCTGTCGCAGGGGACTGGGAGGGAGGCTGTAACTCAGGGTTCTTTTCAAATGGAGACTGAAAAGGAATCTTAAATTAAATGTAATAATAAAAAAGGTCATTTGGTGAATCATGGGAATTTAGCAAATACATTTTGGTTTTGACCCTTTTGAACACAATAGGTATTCAGGAAAATATTCATTGTGCCTTGGCCATGGTAGATTGATAATCAAATTAGATTGATAATCAGTGTTTCGTTCATTTATGTGTTTCTAAAAGAAAGAAAAAACGAATTTGCCAGAGTTTTTTTTTTTTTAATTATGTGTAGACAAAAGGTTTACCTTTGATCCTAAAATCAAGAACAAGTATAAACCTTTACGAGCTGTAGTTCATTTTGCAGCTGGAGATGTGGCAAATAGTTTTCTTTTCCAATTAAAATAATACATTTATTATAATAAATAATGTTATTTTCCCCCATCTGTTTATACATGTCTGTGTATACATTTAATCCTTCCAGAACGCATCCATTACGATTAATATATTTATATTTTCACACGGTATGTTTGTATTAGAAGCATGTAATGTTGTTAAAGTATAATTTATTATTTGACCATTTCTTATCCTTGTGCTCACTTATCATTTTAAGGAAATGAATTACTACAATTCTCTTTCTTTTATTTATTTTTACTCTGCTTTTGTTGAGGGCTGCTCGACTGGGATGAGCATGTGGATTATTATGTCTGTCTATCTGAAAGGCGGCCAGCTGAATGTAACCTCTCTCACATAGCACTGTGGTAAATTAAACCATCGTCAGCATAGTTGGCCTTGTCTTCTCCAGGGGTTAAAAGGTTGTTTTCTATCCCAGCCTGAAAAGCAATGATTATCTATTTAATATTTCCATATGCAACCAGTTGAGAGTCTCGACAAATAGAGAGGTCCACCTTCAATACGAGAAAAGTGACAAGGCGTCACAACGGGGAGCCCCGGCCCTTGCAAAACCCATTGATACAACAGTGGCCCGAGCTGCAGCGGTTATGAATAGGTCCCGCCTCTATTGTTTGGGTCTTGGAGGACTGTGGCGGGACAAATACAGGAGAAGGTCAAAGGTGTCCCACTTCCTCATCCATCTTCCTCCTGTCAGCGGAGGTCAGAGTGAAGATTGATTAAGACCTCAGAGTCTGACAAAGGCTGGGCAGGTTGGAGAGACGGGGGCAGCGCAGGGCGGCCTCTCTGTTGTTGCAGCCACTAGCGCTGGTCATCTGCCGGAGTCCGTGGAGCCACAAGGAAACAGGGCTGGACGTCCTTGCTCAGTTGTCACTTCCAGCAGGATGTGTTAATGGCCGCAAAGAAGTGGACAGCATGTCATCTTGTTGTTGGTGGCAGACGCCATTGTCACAGGCAGATGCAAGTTTACAGGCAGATCCATTGCTCCCAAAGTGTAATCTCTCTTCAGATCCAAGATAGAGAATGTGGTGCAGGTTGTAAAAACACGAATTGTCATTGTTAAAGTCTCGATCCATATATGCTTTTTAAAATTTTAATCAGATCTGATCACCGGTGTACAGTAGCTGTACAAGTTTCAGTGCAGAGGTGGTTAATAATGTTTGAACAGACCTAGGTGGAGTTTCTCCCTACCTTTGATAACAGCCTCCCTGAGAAATAATCACTTGAATGATGTGATTGCTTTTATCTTCCTTGCTTTGAAGCATGGCTATGATCACCGAGAAGAGCAATTCATTTTTATCAGAAGAGAACAGAGTTTAATTATGGTTCCCTGCTATTATAAATTTTTTATGGCCGGAGTTTCATAGAAACTGCGGAGCTGATGGCCCTTTGAGCTTGAAAAGCAAATCCAGAGTAATTAACCATTGACAGGCAAGTGGGTCCTGTATTCCTTGAAGATATACAAGAGAAATACATTATTATTTTAAAATTCCATAAATAAATATATATATATAGGACTGTCAATAGTAAATCCACAGAGAAGGATATGGAAATTGAGTTAGCTGAGATGTAAAATCGGAATTATAATTACGGTGGTATTAATAGTTCACTGAATTTTGGAAAGCAACAGCACTGTGTAAAAGCTGGATTCTCAAATTTCAACTTTTCTTTTTCTCCAAGTCACTATTCAGATCTCTCTCTCTCTCTGTTGGAATGAGGAGGGCAAAAAAACAAAACTAACTAAATTTCATTACGAAGAGAGATTTGAAACGGTACAGAAAGAAACATTTGGGTAATTAGTGTATGAAAATAAGCTGGATACCACAATAAAATAGTTTAATAAGCATGACCAAATTGCTTCGGCTTCCCCCTTGGTTTCATGTTGTGTGTGGTTGGGAGACCGATATCTTTTTGCAGCCTGGATTTGGCTAATTTCTGCCTTGACTTTGTTTTTTAATTGTTAGCAGGTGAAGTCTCATCATTTTCTTCTTCTTTTCACCCTTAAACAATGGATGCCCCTTGCCAATATGTGTCTTGTTATGAATATTCAAGCCTTGTTTTCGCTCCATGGGAACTGAGAGTGTTGATTCCTGTCACGACTCCCTCTGTTGCTGGTTATGAGTCCTCTCCCGATGAAAGGGGATTGTCAGCTGTCTGGAAAAGTTTTGCCCTTCGATGCGAGCAGATTCCTCATTTGCATATGTTGTATATGCCTGCATGCAAACCATCACGCCCATATCCACTTTCACAATGGAGATAAGAGCTTCCTTTGGAAACGGCAGCCCCCCGGTCCTCCTCTTCTGATTTATGCAGAGTCTGACGATTTGGATTTCATGCAAATTAATTCTGTTCTGATTGAGCTCCTTTTGTTTAAGAGATGCATATTCCTGGCTGCATCTCATTCCCAGCCCCTCACCCGGTCCCTGCAGTGGAGTTCGAAATGGGATGTTCACGTGGCACCTCGCGTCTCCACACCTGTTTGTCTGCCTCCCACCAGATGCATCCCGAGCGGCGCTGACATGGCGCTGACAGCGTGAATCCCTGTCAGGTTGTAATGGATGGATATGTTTGACAGAATTGGCAGGGTGGCTATGCTCTCTGTCTTCCTGCAGCCTGCCAGGCAGTAGAGGACAAACGGAGCAACTACGACTTCAGGTGTTCCTGGCATGTCCAAGTGCATGTCATTGAAGCCTCCAACACACTGGAGTACATGCAATCAACACACTTCCCACCCCCACTGCTATTTACTGCTTTAGCCTTCTTTGTCTGTTGAATATGCACAGGGGATATAGGAGCTGTTTATTTAAATTCACCATATAATCCCATTTGTCTTTGTGCCTTATAATTCACACTCTTCTGTATCCCCACATTAGGCTGCCCTGTTAGCTGCTGGGTTTCATTCAAGGCCAGTGGTATGCTTTGCAATAATTATAGCCACAGAAAAACAGCCATTATATCCAATGGAAAGCTAAGAGCCACACAGGTCTAGAAGGTGACCCTTATACTGGGGGAAAACAGATTTAAATTGGCATAATTACTACTACTGCTGATCTGTAACACTTTATTATTAATGTCTTGGGGGAGTATTGGTATTTTTTTAGGGGGAAACTGGGCCTCTTGCTTTATTTGCTCCTATTTCCAAACTTGATTTTTGACCATAGCCTTTTAAGCTGCAGTTGGCTCTTATTCCCTAGTAGCTGTCCAGTCTAGTGGCAAATGTTCATTTGATGGGCGTCCTCCCTGCTGTTTAGTAGTTGACTTCGCTCTCATGTGGTTGCATATTAGTTCTCGGTCCGGCTCACTTTTAGAAGGTCGACAAGTTAACCTAAGACCAAGTGCTTTTCTTTTTTTTTTTTTTTTCTTTTTTTTTTTGACGATCATGGTAGCTGTTGCCTGCTGGTCCTGCACAGAAAATCAGCTGGGAGCAGCAACACGGCCTGGATTTTATAAGTAGCCAGAGATTTTTTTTTTTTTATCTAACGGGCTGCTGTGAGAACCAGACAAGCTGCCACTTGCGTGCTCGGTGTGAATGCTACAGCAGCACTTTCAATATAAATGGCGAGACTGTTGTTGGTTGGCAAAAGTGTCTATGAAAATGAAACTGAATAATCAGATTATTACTATAGTGCCAATTTGATAATGAGCATTAATGTTGGGTAATTGGTTGTAATTAAGTTTATCTCAAGTCAACAAAAAGGAATTCACTGAAAATGTTACATATACACACAGACCTGAAAAAAATAACCACTGCTTGAGGAACAGAAAGGAAACTCTTAAAACAATTAAGAAAACAATTTCCCCTTCATATGTATTCACAGTAGTATTGTCTAGGTCTGGATTTTATCATGGTAGTAAAGCTCCTGAGTTAAAACACTTTGAAAAGCTTTAAAATGAAAATGATATCCTGCTAGTTTCCTGTTTTTTGGGGGGATGTTCTGAACCCTGTAAACTTTGTAATTCAGATATCATTACCTTTGTGCCAACACAAGACCTCCATTGAATTACAGCCTCCCAATCAATCATGGTATTCCACGCTTTTCCCATTAAACATTAACCCTAGCTTTAATTAATCACATTAAGACACTTGTTTTGAAGTGTGACCAAAATGCGTTTCTGTGCATGTTCCGCTTTTAACCGTTTGCCAGGAAAACAGACAGGAGCATTACTCACTCATTCTACTGGATGTTGTTGCCGAATCATTTCTTTTTCTTCACTTAATAAATGTCTTTTCTTTTGATGCAACAAAATAAATATTTTAAAACTCTGCCCGAAGTTGGTTTGACCTTGGCTCGGTATTTAATGAGCTACACTCAAATCTATAACTACCGAACTTAATCTTTGGCCACAGTGAAATGTTAGTTTTGCTTCACATCTAAGATTGTTTTTTCATTCCTTTTTTAACCAAGAGTCTTCTTCCCAGACTGGTGAAACTGCGATTAGAGCTCAGGCTATTTAGTAAATCAGAGCACTCTCCAGTCACAAACTACATTCCCACTTTGAAAACGGCCCTCCCTTTGAAGCCAATCTGGGAGAGTGATTAAAGCAGTCACTAAGCAAATTAGCATGTCAAAAGCTCTGAATCAATACCATTTTTCTATTCCCCCCTCTCTGGCTCTGTGTTGGTTTCACTGGGCTCTGGGTCTCCAGGAAGCCCCTGACAGCTGGGCCAATGGGGAGAAAGAGGTTGTCAATAGCGGCCTGCTACACAGACAGCTTGATCTAGCTGCAGAGTGCTAATCCAAAGATGGCAGGAGTAGTTCATTTGAAAAACTGCTTAAAAGGAAAGGACCTGCTACAAAAGCACAGGGTCATCCTTGTGCTCATGGAGAGGAGTGAACAGAGAAAATATATATACCAATTCTATGCAATTGTAGGGAATAGGGCCTAGAAGGCTTTTACATTGTCTGTCATACTGCTTTTTTAGAAGCAATTCTTTTCGGTTTTTGCTTAGAGTGATTTTATTTCAGGTGTACCCTGTAGAGAGTATAAAGTAATGCCTTGCATAGAACTCAAACATTTTAAGTATATTGAAAAACTACACAAGGTTTGGTATTCTGTAGGTCTGCTGTTATAATTGGTAAAAACCCTGCAGGGCATTCTGTCCACAAGTTGCTTGTTGGTGTCACTTCCAATCTTCCTTTCCTCAGTCAGTTTTGTTTGTACTTCTGCCTTTGTAGAACACATGTTTCCTGACACATTGTGTTGCATTGCACATTGATGTTGAACTGGGTTAAAGTCAGGATACTGGGGAGGCCAGTTAAGAAAGGTAGCTTAGTTACTTCCAAACCATCTCTAGCTAGCATGTGACAAATTGTGTACATTACTTGCTGACTAAAAAACACGCTGCCCCTTTCTTTGCAGATGCACTAAGACAATTATGTATTTTTCTGGCTTCACAACTCTCTATACTATCTATGCATCTCTTCAAAACATTGCTCAAGGTCTTTGTTTTTAATAAATACATAAATAAATACATTATATATATAAATGCAATAGCTTTCTATCTATGTTATTAAGACAAGTATGTTTGTAGTTAATGAACATCTTACATGTTCACATATTTCAAATACATAATTGATGTGTATTTAATACCAGATTGGCATCATTCATTTCCACCTTTGAGGATTTTGTACACATTGCACAAATCAGATATTCGAATGATAAGCATATCAACAGTGCAGGCCATTTTCTATTTACAATCGAGATTGATTGCAAACAACTTAACAAGTGTTTCTCCATTTCATCTTTCACGATTTTGATCTAAGCTGACTAAACCCTTCAAGGCTGTAGGTGGTCTTTTTACACGACAAAATCCCTCAGGAATCAAAGGCTTTGCTGTTAATCAGACTCCGATTTATGAAAAAAAGAGAAAAAAAGGACCTAATCTGATCGGCTAACGTTTCAACTGGATGCACATTTTAATAAGAAAAGACTTTAATCAGAGGGACCTTGCTCAGACAGGCTGCATAACTTACTTCAGTAAATATGATATACAGACAATTATCTCTGGCTTATTCAGTTGAACTTTAGCTAGTGGGGTAAAGGAATTATGTAAATATTTGCATGGTGCTAAATATTATACACATTTGCAGGCTTTGTTTCTAGTGAATTGAGCTGCAGACATGTGGAGATGTCAATATGGAATTTCTTTTGTAGAGACACATTTGAAGGATTAAACCGGAAAATATGTTGATCGAGATCTTTGTGCTTCCCTCAGGAAGAAGTATATGCAGGGTGTAGATATTAACACAAATGCCTTATCGTTGATTTCACTGAGTATTGCATGATTTTATTGACTTAAAATTATCATATAAACCTGACACAGTATCTCCTGAGCATATGCCACCAGCATATACTGCTTACAATTAAAACAAAACGGGAATAGTTTTTAATTGGGTACGATTTACGAGTTTGTTTCATACACTACTGCTGATGTGAAAGGTTAGTTGAGGGCATTTCCTCTGGCTGTTTTATATCACTATTGCCTTGTAAGTCACAACCCCTGTTAAGAGAAATCAATATTATTGTGTTTTCCAGAGGGCAATGAGTCCTAGAAGTCATCTGCATTGCAGTCAAGTTGAAAGTACAAATTGCACAGTATATTTCGTTATTCATTTGAACCCATAATGTGTACTGTATGCACGTGCAGTCATTTGAATGACAAAAGCATTATTTTTATGCTATGAATTTTATTGAATAAAAGTTCTATAAGTATAACTATCATATTAGTGTGTGCATTACGAATAGTAGTATTATAACAAGATGCATTAACTTTGTAACCTTCTTCAACCGAAATCCATTAACCCTGATATCATGTTGCACCAAAGCAGTTAGGTTCAAGCAGGGTGGAGCACGGGTTAATTATGGCAGTTTGACAAAGCAGCTGACACTGTTTCAACAGGGTATCATTTCCATTGAAATAATGACCTAATTAATTTAAAAAGTTCTATAATGCAAAGTACAGTGCACATATACAGTATAGGTCAAAAGCACTGGCATCAAAACGGAAAACTGCCACCTAACTAGAAAACTGATACACAAAATTACTTTGGGGGGGGGGGGGGTTGCAGAAACATGATTTACGGTTGTCATAAACCTATGAATTGTAGTAACTGTGTTCACAATAACCTTAACATATCATATACACACTGATCATAATTAAATTATCTAAAACTAAAAACAATGTATCATTATTATTAAAATATTAGTACATTCAATTCCCACAATATTGTCTTGTCATTCTGCAGAGATAGGCTGCCTCTGATAAGCACAGGCTTGTAACTAAGCTTGCAAGATAAACTATGCATAATAAATACCCTTGAAAGCACCTATTATCTTGAATCTGGAAGGAAACGGAGTTGCATAACACAGCAACAACATTTGGCATGAGACCTATATTACAGTTCTTGGTCTGGGTGGGGGCTTCCATTCATATCTAAGCTCCTGGACGTTGCCCTTCCGCCCTGCATAGTTTCCATATTGCTCTTGGCACCGGAAACTCCAACTACAGGTTATCCTTTAACTGCGACCAGAGGAAGAGAAGTCACTCAGTCAATGACAAGACATCGATAGTTTGAAATGCACTTATAACAGTGTTGGTATGGTGAGTGCCTGTGAATCTGAGGAGGTTAGCAGTTGTTTGAGATGCAAATCATTTTTCGTCAAGGGGTGTCAGACAGGGCAATTGCCTCTCCAGGATGTTTCGCATTGCTGTCACACCAGTCAAACAATCCACATCAACCGAGTATTGTGGGGGAAACACAGTGCCAATCTTCAGCACATTGCTTCGTAATTATTACTGTTTTTTCTGACACTTTGGTGTAATAGCCCACTTATCGTCAGCTGGGTAGTGAGACTTATTCAGAGCAGCTACTGACTTCCTATACGTTGTAAACCCAAGGAGTTATATCAGTATGTAAGCAGCTATTATAGAATGTTTTTAAGGCAAACAAAGACTCTCCCTCTGTTTGACTATGCATCCACATACCCAATTTGCATTTTAAAATGTAATTTAAATGGAACTGGTAACACGGTATCAGAAAAATGTGAGTTATGCCCCTCTCTGCTTCCTCAATGGACCTCAGGAGGTTCACGAAAGTTAAGACGACAATAGCCTTTCTTAGTTTGTTTACTTCCAAATTCCTGAAGCAATCACTGTATGATGGACCAGCCCCCTTTAGCCCCAGTCAGCTCTCTAGCACAAAGCCATCAGTAGGGGAGGGGGGTGCAGCAAGCTTTGTAACCTGCAGGGCTGTATCAGTGATCTGCAGGGGATCACTGGACTACAGGTTTTGATCGTCTGTGTCAAATTGATGGCCAGGCCTTATCATCCCCGTTTTTTCCTCTCTAATGCTTAACAATAATAAGAGACAACAAGAGGCCTCAGCCTGAATTTTTTGAATACTGTGTTCAGGGCATATATCTCTTTCTCTGCTTTGCATGTTGAGAATTGATACCAGTGCTGTCACTTGTATTTATGCATTATATGGATTGCTATTAACAATCCACAGTCTTGCAAAAAATGTGTTAACCATAGATAATATCATATGAATAACCTTGAGATCAAGTTTTACAGTACTGGAGTCGTTTGTGTTTTTCTTTTTTGCCGCCCTTATGTGATGTCCAGCATTCACCCATCATCTTTACCCCGATTACAAAAGGTGATGAAAGTGCTGCCTGCGGGGCTTTTCAGCTGAGAGCAGGTGAGGGGTACCACCCTGTGAATCTGGCACTGGCAGGAGGCTGGAATCTGCTTTCCCCCCCTCGAGCGACAACTTGGCCGCACAAAGATGATTCTGTGTGTTTTGTGGCGATGTAAGTTTAACCCTGCCACTGATACAGGAAACCCACCTGGTGCCAACCTTTCAGAGAGACAATAGCAATCTTTGTGGTACCATTGTGCAAATAGTTGCAGTAAATTAAATGTAAATATTTCCCATTCAGGGGGAAAGCGCTGAATACGTGTGAACGGGGACATGATATCTCGGCCAGTACCATTGAAAACTGAACACGATAAATAGAAACACCGTCTAGCTGGTGTGTCGGAGCAGAGTTGTATGCAGATAGATAGACTTGGAGCAATCTAATAAAGTACGTTTCATAGCACTCATCTCCAAACTGTAACAACACCTGCATAAAGTGCAACAGATTCCTTAAGAACACGCTGTAGTGTACAAATTTGACTGAAGCAGTTTCTACTTACGGATCGTAAAAGAGAGAAGTGTTTCTTTGTCTCTATACCATTTGCAGGCAGCCTTTCTCTTCAAGCTATGAGGGCTGTCCTGTATATAACCAAGTCATTATAAATCACTAATTGTATTTCAGAGAAAGCAGGAACCATTAGCTCCCCTTAAGAGGCAGTACTTGACAGATAAGATGTCTCCTCATGGTGACAGTCTCTGTATTCCGATTGGTCGAGGACGGGACTTTGTCAAGTGATGCCTATTTAATATCTCTCCAAGAGCACCATGCTAATCAGCTATCCTGCTCATGATTGAAGACTTAGATCACTTTTGAAAAACTGTCCTTGAAATACTTTCAGAGAGGTCACACCTCGCAGTCTTACAGATGTTGTGCACTGCAGACATTTAAGTAAAGTTTTTTTCGTACATGTTCCTGACAACTAATTAACAAAGAAGTGCAATTTCCATAAAACCCACACAAATGGACATTCAAAGGCTCTCTGTGTCATTAGAAACACAGAACATAACTCTGTGTGGTGGGCTTCATAAAATAAAGATAGATATCATCAAAAAGAACACTTGTAGCTTAAGTTTAAGGGGGGGGAAATCTGTTCATTTTTTGTGGTATCTTCATGTCAGAAAAGGAAGTTGCTTTTAAACGAGGTTTCAACAAGTGAACTGTGAAAGCTCAGATCACTTCAAACCTCTTCTTACCACGACCTTAAATGTAAAACCCAACAAATTCACAGTTCCACACTTAGTTATGTACACTGTATATTATAAATCAGTCTGAATTTCATCCAATGGGAAAACTGTTTCCTTTAAAAAAAAAAAATCTCATGTTACAAAATTGTAATCAGTCAAGAGAATGTCATTGATGTGTACGATGACCTCACTGATTCTGACATCAGTCCCCTCAAAAAACCTGGGAACTACATGACTTTCAGCCTCAACTATGAATTAATCCGCACAATGAAATGTATATATATATATATATATATATATATATATATATATGTTTAAAGAAAATCTGTCAGGAAGGAATGTTAATGCCTTCACTTGGGTTTATAATTTACCCCAAATGATTTGATGAAATCTATGATTAATACAGCGGGAGGATGTTCGCAGCCCTCATTAATAATCCACACAACACAAAGATAAATCGGCTTACACCTCATCAGTGTAAATCAGCTGAACTTGAAAGAACTCAGGAATGTACCTGCAAGCAGTTCTGGCAGCCAGCCTTTTCTCAAGAAACCAGTTCGCTGGGGAAAGGTAGAGAGGAACAGAAAGAGAGGATACAGGCCGTGCAAAAGCCATTTGCTACGCAGCCTACCTCACCCCGAGGTAGGAAAACCGATCGCTCTTTTGTCAGCAGTGAGATGTAACAGGAACCCTAAGCCCACCCTAAGCTTAGAATTAACTAGTTTGAGGGAAATAAGCTCGCTGACAACTGTATCATAAAAATATAGATGTTGTTTTTGTAATAGTGCAGCCTGCTTCCATTTCAATCGCTCGCATTGTGCAGTGCTGAAGTGTGGAAAGACAGTCGTCTAATGTAGGAGAATGCCCCCTATTGAAATGCTAGAGTTTCATTGCTTGGCCCCCTTTCAGTCTTGTAGTATGCAGGTGAACTCTCTCTTTCTTTCTGACTCCTGATGAACTGGGATGCATTTAACCTTGTATTTCACACGCAGCCACGCAAGGCCCAGGCCTTTCAAGCCCAGGATTAACGCAACTGCGCAGCCTTCATTAACCTTGACAAGGCCCTCCAAAATGTGTTCTTCACAGGAAGAAAAGAAAGAAAGCGAGAAAGAAAGAATGAGAGAAAGCCCAGGGAAAAGAAAGAACAAATTAACAAATGAAAAAAAAAACAAAAAAAAAACAGAACCCATTCTAAGCAATGCCATTTGGCAGAGACACATGAGCGCAGTAAAGTCATTTATACTTCTGACTGACTTTGATGTCACTTCGCTGGCCTGGCACATGAGGTGTCTTTTTTGTCCTGAGAGATGTGCAGTAAAATCTGAGAGCTGACACTGGATTCCCTACAGCCTTGTGGCACCGCTGTCAGAACAGACTTGAGAAATAAATCTGCCACAGCCACATGCGAGAGAAAGACAGGTTTTTCCAGTAAGGTACTTTACTGCCCAGACCTCCCACCTCTACCTTCAGACATCCATTAACCATGGCACCAACAGCAATGTTTTGGAAGCTATACTGAAACTGCATGTAGACTGCCATTTTTTCTTTGTCTAGCAGGGCTGTGTAGCGGGCTATTTCCAGGAGAAAAATACTTCTGAATCAGTACAGTGCCAGTCTTTGTTTAACTGGGGCCTGCATCTTAAGTCTGTAGATACATTTTTTTTTTTGGTCTGTTAATTTTTGGAAGATTGAAATGAATCTCATTTCGGCTTACTATGGTGTGAGATACGGATTTCATTGTTTTATTTTTACAGTCATGTGGTTGGTGGTACACACTTAGACCAGTAGTCAAGCAAACTGTGGACTGCTTAAGTAAACTAAAATAATAATTTCCAGTCATTGCACTGGGCCATTGCACAAAACCCTTTTGGAAGAAGTTTAACTTTTTTATTATTATTATAACCATTTGAAATACAATGATTATTTTTTTCCAACCTCCTGAGAGAAAGAACCACAAAACGTGAATTTAAATACATTTTTTAAAATGAAATAATTCTTGTGGGGAAAAAAAGAAAAAGGAAAATAAGTATTTCATTTAAGAAACCGTGTAAAGAAAAAGCTTTTTTTTTTTTTTTAATGGTTTATCCCTGTGGATGACATAGAAAATAATTGAATGAATAAATCAGTAAATGGTTTCCAAGCTTTTAAAGATACATTGTTCCTTTTGTTGGAAGGAGGATGGATTAATTGCCCTGAATAACACGAGAGACTAAAGTAATTACACCAGGGCAGAATGGCTTTATTTTCAAAAGGAACTCATCAGTTCAATCCAGTATCAGCCCCTTCCCTCGGACTACCAATAAAAAGCATTTGTTCCCCCCACTGCCAAGCAGCTCATGAAAGCTTTGTCCTCAGGTATTAGGGTGGCTACTGGTGTGCCTGTTGTATTCTTGACAACAGGGACTAGAGAGAATGATGTCCTGGTCAAAAGTACTTGCTTCTGGGACAGCTGGACAATTATTAAGCCTGGGTGAACATTTAGGCCCAAGAACAGCTGTACAATCAAATAACCCCGGTGAAGGGCTCATACTGTGGGGCAGAAAGATATTCAAAGAGTAATGCCTGGACAGCCACGGCCTTCAATTAACTCACGCAGAAATCTCCTGGTAAACGAAATTATCGAAACAGTTGGGAGTTTTGCCGCACAATGAGGTGAGCCTCACAGAGGTCACAACCCAGCATATGGAGAAGAAAAGACGAGGCTTATAATGTAGGTGAAAAGAAGAAAAATAATCTCTTTTTTATCTTTTCTTGAAAGACGGGGCTACCATTATCATCAAAGAAAGTTAACTTCGCTTAATCGGTAGCAAACATGCTAGTAATCTTGAATTGAGAGGGTCATTGAGGAAACTAAACTGAGGTATACATTGGGGATAATCTGTATAGCAGCTATATTAGAATAGAATAATAATTATGTTTTTTGGGCCATAAAAGGATAGGTTATATTGTTTGTAGTAAGCTTCTATTTTGATGATTGTGGTAAACCATTTCTTTTTTCATTTATCTATATGATCTATATAAAATGTTTATATAAGAAACAAATTAAATCAGCCTATACATGTTTTTATTAATTAAGTTGTGTATTTTGTGTACTGTAAGAGCTTTTGTTTGGACTACCACACAATCCTTGACCACCTCCAGTGTGTTTGTTATGTAGTCTCTAAATTGATATCTTCTCTAAAATGTATGGAAAACCCCCCAAGGCTGAATAAGGTTTCAACACCAATTGCGACGTCTTCATTTGAAAAATCTGAAGCAACTATTGATGTAGTTTAAAGTTTCTGAGAATGAACTGAAAGCATTTTCCTTTATAAACATTCTTTGCCTTGCTTTTCGGGTGCTAAATATCTCTTTGGCAAACTGTAGTGTTTGGCTTGACAGACAGGCCTCACTCTCCAGGCGTGCGGCTTTGTTCTCGGTCTCCAGCTCAGTTTATGTGCATTCTTTAGTTCAGTTCATCTGTTTTTTTGGTTCATTTTTCGTTCTTTTTTTAAGTCAGATTTGTAAGGGTGAAACAAAAAACCCATGTGCTTTGGTACTATAGCCAAAAGGCACCTTGAAAACTGAACCTAATGTGATTACATTAACTCCAAAGCTCTGCAGTCGTAAATTTTTCATCCAGGTTATGACTTTGAAACTAGGCATGTCCAAAGAGATCATATCACTGAGGGAATTGTACGCAGGATTGAAGATTAAGTTGATAGGGATGCTATTAAAAAGAAAAGATGCAATTTTGCTGTTTCATGTTGGAGTGAAGTCTTGTCAGAGCGACTAAGACTGCATTAAAACATTTTATCCTGCGAATGACTGCGAATTACTGTTGTGCTAAGGAACGGCAGAGGGATGGTTTGTGCTTCCTGATAAGGGCATGCCACAGTCCAGAGATATCAAAGCCAGAGAGAATGAGGGCAATAAAGAATCCAATACCATCTTAATCAAATATGCTTTATACTTCTACAGCCAGTGTTTGATTTTACAGATTTCCTGATGTCAATTAAGTCTGTTGCAGGGAAAAGTTCAACAACTATATAAAGAAAGTAAGAAAATGGGAGAAGTGAGGGACAGGGGACGAAACAACAAAGCCAAAGCCAAAAAAAATTAAAGATGTTCAGAGTGTCTGGATTGACAGCAGTCTGCCTACACAAGATTCTGTTTGCTTAGAGAGTTCAGAAAACATGTCTATCATTTCAAGCTGTAAAAATATCATCACTCTTTTCTTTTTTGCCTCCTCTCTCTTGAAGCCTGTAAGATCGGATACTACAGGGCCCTGTCGAAAGATGTTGGCTGCTCCAAGTGTCCCCTACACAGCTACTCTGTCCGGGAAGGATCGACCTCTTGCACCTGCGACAAGGGCTACTACAGGGCCGAGACCGACCCCGCCTCCATGCCGTGCACCAGTGAGTCATTCGCCTGAGATGAGCTCAGCTACTGTAATATTTATCTTGCATTATTTTTAAAGTAAACCCACGTGGGAACCAGTCAAGGTGTTTTCAGTCTTTTTTTAAAAATAGATTTGAGAAAAGCCTGCTTGGGGCCCTTCAGTGTTCAAATATTCAGATGCTCAAGGGCAGGTGCTACAACCAATTCCTCAATGGCGCCAAATGTTCAAATTCAACCATGCTAAAGAAGTCATTAGCAGCACCCACATCCCATCCTTTCACACTAAGCCCCGTGGTAAATAAATGCTGGTACTGTTGAGATATAGTACCTTGATGTTTTTCGCAGTTGACAAACTTGTGTAATTTTGCCGTTCGCAACGATGATAATCAGGTGTGGGTTCCTGCTCATTATCCCCTCTTTAACTGCTAAATTCTTATTCTAGGTTGCATTTAGTAATCAGTCAGTGTGACAGCACACTAATGAAGAAATAAAACACTGCATCAAAGATTCATTCCTTTGACCAAAGATAGACTATGCTTCACTGGGTTGAAAAATCAAGTTTTTATGCTCTGGAATTTGTAAGCCAGACTGCACCAAATTAGTGCCGTTGAAAGCAAAGAAGAGAGTTTGCATGTTGAGAGAGTGAGGGAGGGAATGCGTCTATTGTATTTAAGTATATATTTATATATATATTGGATTAAAGATAAAAACACAAGTTCAGAATTGAGTGTACCCATCTTCAGTTGCATTATTGAAATACGCCTCTGCTTTCAGAAGCCAACATGGATGTCGGGTTAGCTTTGTCTGCAGGTTGACCTCAAGGTGGTTTTCCTGGAACCTCGAGTTTCTAAAGCTTCCTTCCTCATCAGTGTAATGAGCTGAAATGACACCAGGGTTAATCGTGCAAAGTAGAGAGAGGGGATCCCAGTTTCTCTGGGCCAGACAAAAAAATCCTGAGCAGATTTCCGAGTGCTGAGTCCTTCGCATGTTTCAAGGTCAAATATGAAAGTTGTCTCCGTAATTAAAAATGTTGTCTCCCACTGTTCTGATTTTACTCAGGTCACCGATTAGAACATGATGAAAGAATAATTCTTGCGGTGCCTTCCTAAGCCTTTCCTTCAATTGCCATTTAATGTATTCCATGCTCGGCTAAGCCCCCCTGCACAATAATTTCCAGGTATTATAGTTGCTATTTAAAGAAAAAAAGAAAAAGAAAGCACAGGAATGAATTAGAAAACGTTTTTTTTCTCTCCTTATTGGAGATAATGAATCCACATTCAAAATCAAGCATAAACATACTGAGGGGTCTTATTTTTGGGGGTTGTGTTGTTGGAATGAATTCTGCTAATGGGTCCATTTGGTGTAGAACGAGTGAATAAATAGGAGTGCCAGTGCAACTCTACAATTAATAACTGTTTCGACCGTAATAGCAGGATTCATGTTGGTCTACTGAGTAAAGTCAGCAATTAGTGTCAGAAAGAACGTACCCTCTTGTTAAAAACGGGAAAAGCTTGCTGTTCCTATGCTATGTTCACATGCTTGAAAAAAGCTCAACTCAATCTTTAGAAGCTAATAGTGATCACTGGTCATTGGGACAGTCCCTCTGCAGTCTTACTTTTCAGAGTCCAAACTAAGCATGAAGGTGTTGGCTAAAGCAGCGAAACTGGAATGTGAGAGTAAAGCTTTTGGAATGTGCGCAACGCTATTAACTGTGCTGTAAAACGAGCCCTGAAAGCTTGCTTAAACAAGGCAGACTGGGAACAGATCAGAGCATTCTTATTCGTATATATATTGTGGCCTAAAGTTACATGAATACCCTAGTGATATTACTCTATGTCCCATTGCTATAAAAAAGAATCCCTGCCCACTAATTACATTTAAAATCTTGTAGCCTGATTGCTCAATAAGGTTTTAAAGCATGGGAGATTTATTATGAAAAGGAAAAAATACATCCAGGCCTTAAATTAGGAACCCTATTCATAACAAGACAGTCATTTAGGGACAGTCTGCATAAGAGCATAAAAGTGATGGTTTCTTCATTATACATCATGGGCTTAATGACCCAAGATAATGAATGTTTCAGGAGAGGAAATGAAGGTGCTGTCTCTGGTCATCTCGCCTCTTTCCTCCATTAGGTGACTCCTTTTCTGGTCGCAACCCTGAGCCAGACTCAGCGTGGCTGTTTATGTCTCCCCCAATCCCACCTGCTTCTACTCCATTTTCCGCTTCGCTAAGCTCTTGTTTTGACACAGGCATGCCCTGTCCCACATACTAATTACTGACTTTTGCTTCCTAAGAGAAGGGACTTTGTTTGTAGGCTTTTTTTCCCCTTCTCCCCCCATGTGAACAAAGTGGACACACAGCCTGTGAATGTCGATTAAAAGCCCCTCCGCAACCTTTTAACACTTAGAAAAACGTTTTTAGAAAAAGAAAATAAATCATGCCAGTGTCAGGGTTAGCATCCTTCAATGTTTGTACTGCGTCATGAAGGCGTAGCCTATGGGAGTACTTCTGAAATATTCAAACGTCTCCTCTCGCAGTGAATATTTTAAATACTTTATTGCAAAACCAACCAACAAACAACCAAACTAACAAACAAACAAAAAACAACACAGACAGGAATACAGAATCATGTCACCACCATCATTGTGGTTTTTCTAGTTTCAACATCAAGATGCATGCCACTCTGCCAGTTGCCTAAATGCCATTTCCCCCCCCACCACCTAAATCCTGCTCTGTTTCTCCAGGGCCTCCCTCTGCCCCTCAGAGCCTGATCTCCAACGTGAACGAGACCTCGGTGAATCTGGAGTGGAGCTCCCCGCAGTACACAGGGGGCCGGCAGGATGTCACCTACAACGTTGTGTGCAAGCGCTGCGGGGCGGACCTGGCGCGGTGCCGGCCCTGTGGCAACGGAGTGCACTTCGCTCCCCAGCAGCTCAGCCTGCAGGGCACCAAGGTGTC
This sequence comes from Amia ocellicauda, assembly GCF_036373705.1. Lineage (NCBI taxonomy): Eukaryota > Metazoa > Chordata > Actinopteri > Amiiformes > Amiidae > Amia > Amia ocellicauda. Next base: position 33,984,186 of record NC_089856.1, on the reverse strand, counting down.
CATCAACGACCTGCAGGCTCACACCAACTACACCTTCGAGATCTGGGCCGTCAACGGGGTCTCCAAGCAGAGCCCCAGCCCAGACCAGTCTGTGTCCGTCACTGTGACCACCAACCAAGCAGGTGAGTCACACAGCCGCCTCTCCGTTTTCTTCCTGCATTCCTCAGCACCACTGACATACAAATTCTCTTCACTTAGCTGTTCTAGATTAAAACAAACACAACAAATAAAAAGAAAAGCAGATGACCTTCTAACCTTTTTGAAAATTATACAACTGTGTCATACTGTGAAGTATTATTATTATTTAAAAAATAAAAATCCCCTAGCAATGGCAATTTGTACAGACTACAAGGAAACCCAAGCGCTTTTGTGAATTTGTTGATTAAAAAGCTTTGGTTTTAATGACTGGGGCTGGGGCTGAAAAGATGCAATAAAAGAAAGGGCAGAGCCACATTCTTAACAGCTCAATTGTCATACAACCATTCAGGTTTCCATTTGTTGTGCAACATTTTATAACCTAAGTTTTTACGATAGACTTTTATTATCCTTTTTAAAATAATTTATAGCCATGGACGTTTGTTATTATTTATTTATTTGTTTTAAATATCGCTGATAAAGCAGGTCCTAAGGCAGCGCAAGCATCTTGATTTATTTTGTGAGAAACAGAATTGAAGTCTCTGTAGACTAAAGCAAAAATGTATATTATTAATTATGGTAAGGGTAGATTTGTAAATTGTTACCTGATGGAAATTGCCTGCTGTGAGTGTACTGGAGTGGCATAACCAGTTCCAGAAGGCTTGCAAAATAATTGCAGTGACATTAACTATTCTAATGGCAATCAGTTTTTAATTACAAAGGGTGGGCAACCTAATCATAGCATTACAAGCCCTAAGTTTGTTTAGCAGTGGCCAGCCAGTCCCAGGGTGGAGACAGGGTCTGGAGGAATCCCATTGACCGCCGGGCCGTGGTCAGGAGTTTTAACACTGCTCTGCTCATTTGTATTGCCAGGGTCAGCCCATTGTTTGCACTTGTGTGGCCGAGTATAAATAAGGGGGCCCAAAGGTACAAAAACAAATACAATTCTAAATAAATAAAAGATTATTATGTCAGGGACCAGGGATTAGGACAAAGACAGGGCCTTGTTCATGAATCCCTCCATCGCATCCCCCCTTTCTGCCCGAGAATCCAAAAGTCCCTTTCATAAGTAACTACTCCACACTGAAATCGGAGTACACTCACTTTTCTTGCATGAAGCGGACCATCAAAAGCAGTAAGGACACCAGGATGTGAGCAGTTACAGCGGAGTATATGGAAACCATATACGTCTGGAAATCTAAATATATATTTCTTTTTGCTTTTTTCTCTTCATCTCAGACAATATGATTGCTCTCTTAAAATGCTTATCACAGTGGACTGAATTTTCATCTCTTCTTACCTCATCATCATTTCAAAAGGCATGCTAGCCACTCTCCTAGGTTTTTACCCCTTTTTCATGAAAAAAAAAAAAAAATCCTTGATCGGGGGATAAGGTTACAGCTTTGGGGAACTAGCAAAGCCTGTTGGGGAGATTCTGAATTTCACCATGAACAATCTGCTTCATAAATCACACATTCCCTGCCAAACTCCTGCCCCATTAAAATTATAGTGAAATGGGATTTCTGCTTTGAAATGCGACAGGCTGTAAATGTGTTTTTTGTTATGTTTATGAGCCATAGCCTGGAGGTACAAGCTTTGCTTACACTTTAAACAGTGTAGCTGCCCATTCCCTGACCTGAATTCCTTCTGGGGACAAACGATGCAAGCAAATCGTGCCAATTGTCACCCTGTTCTATCTCCAGCTCACCCACAGGCAAACGTTTCATTTACGATGTTTTATATTTAATCCTCAGAGGTTGATACGTGCTACGAAAAATATGTGATAGACTACATTTTGGATTTAGAGTTGAAATAAAACACCTATTTAAAACCACTTCGGCAGAGTGTCCAAAACCACAATGCCTCGTGAATGGCTTGCGCTAAAGTAGCTCAATCCCAGAGTCTTTTGAAGAGAAATTTGATTGAGTCTACCATCTGTTTATCCGCTTTGTGAACTTGTCCTGCCACATGAAATCATATTATGTTTGCCTCCTTTGTTAACACACTTTCTGCATATTGTATACATCATTCTAGATCTACTGGGTGAATTGTCAGCTTAAAAAACATTGCAATAGTCTATTTTCACTCTTATATATTTTATCCTGCATGTAATGCCTTGTGTTAAGCACAAACAGGTGCATGCTGCAACTTCCTCATAACTGTCCATCTTATAGTCTTTAATTAAAATGACTTTTTCTGGGCATTTGCATGAACTGTTAATCAAAGCACCGATCCATAATCCAAAGGCTTCATCAAATCCCTTTGCCAAACTACTGAGATAATGTTTAGGCATTTTCCCCCACTTGTGCTCTTAAATCCCAGGCCTTGATGCCTCTCCAATAAAAAAGGCAGAGCTTAGCCTCACAAAGGACAGACACCAAAGACTGTGGCCCAGGTTGTGCTTCGCTGCTTTCCTTGGGTTCTGTCCAAAACTAGGGGGGGAAAAAAGATTTTCTGCCTTACTGTTCTCCAGGGACACATTCCTATGTGAACAATTTTATCACACACTCATTTGGTAACTGAACCTGCTTCAAGGGGTAATGCTACACAGGCCTTGATAAAGCACTTTGAAATGCTTCCTGGATGAAAATGAAACAAATTATACACCACCCCCCTTACCTTTATTTTATTTTTATTCTTTTTCAATATAGTTTCCATTTTCCACCTCAATCTGTTGGTAATTGTTGGGCGGTGTCAGTCACACTGTAGCTTTTTTTGTTCAGTGCTCATATTACAGCACTGGTTTATTACAAAAAGAAATAGTTGGATTACATGAAAATTGGCTCAATTCAGTTCGTCTGGTTTCAAAAGTAGCCAGGAGCCTGTTGGTATTTTGTTTTACCAAGAGAAATGTGTATATTTCACCCCCCTTCATGTGTTGTATTTTATTAATCTGTATAGAATTGAACACCTCTGACTACTTCTTCAGACTTTAATCTTCAAACTGTTCCTCTTCATTAACGGAGAATATTTTCACAGCTCTTGTAATCCATTCAGCACTGTGACCATGATAGAAATTAGTAGGCCGTAGTATACCAGCAGTAATGGAAGCACACTGCAGCAATTGTCCGCTTTTTGAATAACCGGAACAAAGCACTTAAAGGATTTGAGTTTTCAGTTTCCCTGCATCTCATATCTCGGAGTTGGCATTGTAGGTGCAAATTTATGCAAGACACCATTAGTCTTGCTGTGTGGGTAGCAGTTTACTCAGCAGTGATGGTCAAAGTGTTTCTCGTTTCCCTCACTAATTTAGGGGAGTTTAAGTTGTTTCTTTTTCAGAAGGTATTTTAAACATGTGGTTCTATCCAAAGTAATAAATAAAACTGAAAGGAAAAAAATCCACATGATCATTAGGAAGCAATGCGCTGTTTACACTACAGCCTTTGTATTCATTGTTATACAAAGAATCTGAAGGCTTAGTTCTATCTCCACATGTAAATATGGGAAAATGAGGGGATATCAAAAAACACTTGCAGTCGCAAATCTTTAACCGTTCCTTCTCAAACGAAAGGAGAGCAGAGCCCAATTCCAATTTCACCCTGATAATGATAAATGTGTACATCACTCAAAAACAAATCCTACATTATTTTATCATCCTCAATCCCCTGGAGCTTCTCAAATTCATTTTGTTGCTGGATTTGTTATGACATGATTGATTTGTGGAACCCAAATGGTGCGGCCTAATTGTTTAACATAGCCGTAACACATTAGACACAGAGATGACATAGCTTGGCTAAATCTATTTACTGACACACACACAAGTTGTTTCCTGCAAAATGATCAATGATGCATTCCACACAAGTAAAGGATGCTTTAACGCAATAGTTACTTAAAAGCTTTGATGTGGTAGCGTACGTTTCAAAGTATGTAAAAAAATGTATTCTATTATGTTTTATATAATAAATGAGCCATTAATCCTCTGCATCATTTATGACAAGACCACATTTTACGTTATAGACAGCATTAAGATTCATGTCGTTTAAACAGCACTACTTGCAAGAAAGCAGGGTAAATTAGGACATTGCAGCTTGCTTTTCTGAAAGCAATAATTTATCCTGCAGTGCCTCTAATTCAAGGTTTTCTTGCTTGAAACATTTAGCACACCTTTGTGGGCTCTGGTTATGAAAGTCATGTGTGTGTTTTACCTGTCACACTGGGGCAACCCTCTAATTGAAACAGGCTTGTTTTCCTGTTTATCTAAAGTCACTGATCTTAATCTCAAGGAAACGTGTGCTGCAGACTGGCATGTTTCTGTTGGCAGGTCTGGAGGTATCTTTATATAAACTTATAGGAAAACGCTGGTATTAGATGAACTTCCTAGCAAGCAGGCCGAAACAAAACAGGCAGTGTTTAGGTTAAATAGAGTGCAGGGTGGCTGAGGAATGCAAAAGCTACACTTTGTATCAGAACACTCACTAACATCTGACAAACCCTGCTTTCTCAAGCTGTGTTTCACCTAACAGTTGACATACTCCATAGGTTAGCGGCATAAGTAGAGAATTCTGTTATACTGAAACTATGTGAGGAAGCAGAACGTCTGATTGTGATTATAATTGGCATGGTTTAACACATTTTCAATATACCTGAACAAATTGATGTAATTGTGAACAAAAACAAAACATTTTAAAAATCAAAAGGAAGGGAACTTCTTTCCAGGAAACTGTAATCATACATACACGTTTTCTAATGGCTCATCATCTTAAAAAACTGTCAGCTGTTGAGATTATTTTGGTTTACCTGCAGTTGTCTCCTATGTCCTCCAGACAAGACACAAGCACACTAGCTGGGCTGTTCAGAACAAATGATTACCTAGAGTCAATCATCTGAAGGGGCCAAGTGTGGCACTAAAACAGTGTGGGGGAGAAAGTCCGGCCATATGTCGGGGTCTCTCATTGTCTCAGAACACATTTCACTCATGGTCGCCTCTAATGGTGTCCGTCCATTTCCTGTTTGTATCCCCGTTTGAGCTGACTTAATGAAACTCGTGTCACTGTCCACTTTGCTTGTCAGGGGCCCTTTGAACACGGTTCTGACTCAGTGCTTAGTGCAGTTAGGAAGGGGGGTGGGGGCTGGTATTGTAGTGGATAATACAGACTCAAGAGGGAGGGAGAGAGGGGGCAATCAATTTTTAGAAGGTGTTTAATTTCAGGTTGTTCAGGAAGTGAAAGACAGGAAAGGGCTTTGTACGTAACTGCAGGGAGCATGGTCCTCAATCCACACAAGAGCAGAAACAGATTTCAACAGAGGAGCAGTTTTGGATTACTGTCTCTTTGAAACTCAGTTCAGCCTTTTCAGTTGCAGGCTGTGTTTGTAAAATGGCACCCTCCCTCTTGTGTTGTTATGTATCAAACCTTGGAAATAGCTGTGGTAATAAGTTATAAAAGATATTGGGATGGATTTTATTGGAGTCTTTACAGAATTGCTGAAGGGCCTCTTTAATCCTAGATATCCTCAGCCTATGAGATAGTGAGAAAGAGATCGATTACCACATGCCAGCTTCCTTGATATGTGGAGATGTTAAATGAGTTTAGATAACATTTTCAGTTAAATGGGGCTGCCGTAAAAGTTTCATAACAGAACAGGTCCTTGTTCTCATGTACATCAAATGTGTTTAGAACTGAGACAGAGTTTGTGTCTGATAGTAGTAGGTAGTAGGAATGGTGGTTTGTGACCGAGGGTCAGTCAGTTGACGCAGAAAACAATTAAACTCTTTCTTCACTAGGGTAGATCATTTTACAAAAGCCAACAAGTTGGTGAGAACTACAACAAATGGTGGGGAGAGAGGGGGGGGGGCGCATGTGAACTACCCATTTATTTTAGCTGTCTTTCAGAAACACAGCTTTCAAAATATTGGTTAACCATTGTGAAGTTAACTTGATTGATGTTCAACCTTCTCTTGGTTCTTTGCTTAGAAGATAACAAGAACAAACTGAAGCCTCCAACATAAGAGACAAATGTTATTAAAAACAGCACTAATCATTGCATTTTTCTTATTTTTATCATGATCATTTCTAGCTCCCTCTACTGTTACATCCATTCAAGCTAAAGACATAACACGGCATACAGTCTCCCTGGTGTGGCAAGAGCCCGAGAGGCCGAACGGGGTCATCTTAGAGTACGAAGTCAAGTATTACGAGAAGGTAAGGTGACAGCGTAGTTCTTTGGTAAACCTTTAGCAAATAAAAATATTCTCACGAGTAAAATAGTGAAGAAAACAAATCAAGGAAACAAGATAGTGTTTCTGTTTGGAGACTTTTGAGCATTGCACGTTTAATTCAGTAAACTCCCACTAATCACCAATGTCATCCCATGTCTTCATATTTGTAGTACAGACAAAAAGAAAAGTCTGATGGGACATATTTTAATGACCTATTAAAGCCAAATATTTTTTGTCTACAATATTATATTATATATGATCTGTGTATAAAAGAAGTTGATCTGTTTAAGGCTAGTTTGAACAAATAATCCTCCAACAAAATGAAACGATGAAAAAATGGTTGACTTTTTTCCCCCCAATCCCACCAGGATCAGAACGAGCGAAGCTACCGCATTGTGAAGACTTCTTCACGAAACACGGATATCAAAGGCCTCAACCCTCTGACATCGTACGTGTTTCATGTGCGCGCCCGGACAGCGGCGGGATACGGAGATTTCAGCGCTCCATTCGAATTCATGACCAACTCCGGTAAATATCGCCAATGCATGCACTCTGTTTATAGCTTAATCATCCTCAGCACCATTTTGAAATAATCTGCCTTGGGTAAATGGTGCGTTTCAGACAAATCAGTTATTTATGTATATTTTTATGAGACTCCCTCAGTGTTGCTGAACTGACTGAGAAATTCTCTCTGAACTCCAGTTCTTAAGTTCCACGTAATTAAAAACAATATTGAGCTTATAGTGACCATATGCAACTAGGAGGATTTGCCTTAGTAACCCCGAATGGTCAGGTTAGGACTTGAGCACAGCGGGGAGGTGAACCTAACAGGCGACGGGTTTGTTTTGCAGTTCCCTCAGCTATCATCGGTGAAGGAGCCAACCCCACGGTGCTGCTGGTCTCAGTGGCTGGGAGTGCGGTCCTCCTCATCATTCTCATTGCAGCTTTTGTCATCAGCAGGAGGTAGGTCCCTGAGCTCCACTTTATGAGTTTATATGCTGCTCTGTTTCCTTCATTGCAGGCGAGGAAAGAAGTGGGGGGCGGGGTGGGGGAAAACCCCAAAACAAAACAAAAAATCCTTCTCCCGAGTAAATCGTCGATTTGCATGAAAAAGACCCTAGCATCAAAAAGACCCTTTCTCTCCTTGATGGAATTCTTCCTGCATTCGAGGCAGCATCCTCCCGAGGCAAGGAATGACAGCTCCTCTGTTCCCCGACTTCTCGTGGAATGTAAACAAGGCGATGTGATTAATTGTCAGCACCATTAGCGATCCCAGAGACGAGAGTGGTGTGTGTTGGTTGTGTCTTCCACAGGAATCGTTCTTTTCTGAACACGCCTGAAACAAGTAGAAACAGGAGAGCCTGCAGAACTGGCCTGCAGAGTGCAGCTATGTAGATATGTCAGTGGTATGGATTCTGTGGTCGGCGTTAGGTTGTGAACGATATGCGCTAAGAAGGCTGCTTCCCACATTTGTTTTGTCTGTCTTCAACGGCAAACAGAAAGACATGTTCGATATTGATCAGATACATAAAATACAATGTTTTTTTTCTCCATTTAAAGTTTGGCTATGCTCACACAAGACTTCAAAGGCTTAGAGCAGAGGACTTTTCTTGCAGTTGTGAATGGAAGCATCTGAATGCTGTCTTTCTGGTTGTTTTATCATATTCCAGATTCACAGGTGTGCCCGATCATTGTGACAGTTTGCAAGCACAATTGATTTCACATAAAGGTTCTGGCGTACATTTCCCATCACATTAATTGCTTCAGGAATCTGCTTCCCAACCTAATTGAAATACATGTGACTAGAATACAAGACCGCGAAGGTGAAATTCATTGTCAGACCTGATGACTTAACGCCTGTCCATTCCTGCTGATGGCTTTATTATAGGGGGCGAGATTGATAGCGTGATACATTGGAATTTTAATTATGGCCCCTTGCCTGAGAAAATCAGCCCAGTCACCCGCCTCCCCTCCCCTGTACGGAAATCGTTTCAGGGGGGACGCTGAGCACAGCCTGCTGATTGGACCTCTACGAATCACTTTTTAGAAAATGAAATGTCAGATTCGTGGCCCAGTATTGATTTTTCTTAACTATCAGCCATAAAGCTGTCGGAATGAAGCCAGGTAGAGGGTATTCGGTGGATATGAGCTCTTCCACCACAGAGACTGGGATGGTTGTGCTGTTGTCACGTGCTGTCCTTTAGCTCTCGGACTCCGAAAGAGAATTCCTGTTTAAATTGCATTAGGCAAGCACTGAGCACACAGAGCCGGTGCTGAAAGGGCTGACAGGAGCGCTGGCTTCAGAGAAGATAAAGTCTATTAAGGAGTGCTCTCGGCAACCATTCAGAAAAGCCTTCCCTCTTTAGTATTGAGTGGCATCATTCAGTGACAGGTTGTTGTGTAGAATTGCACCGTTAAAGTAATCACACGTCTACCCTGCTTCACCCTGTGGGAATTAGTCTGTTAGTTTACAGACAACTGGATTTAAAAATAGGATTTTACAGGAAAATATCAGGTCCAGTTACAGGAATGGAACGGCTACTTAGTGCAGAAATCGCCAGCATTAGTCTGCTCTAATTAAAGTGGGGTGGCTGATACGGGGCAGGCACAGTGTAGACTTTACAAGGCCGTGGTTATCTCTGTAAAGTATGCCTTGTTCAATCATAATTATGCCGGTCTTTGAAGATTTTATGATTCTTTTTATTATTATTACTGTTTACACTGCTTCTTTCCCCCACTTCCGCTGAGTTCCACCCACAAATGCATTATGCATTATGTCCGTCTGTTTTTTTCACAGATATGCTGCTGTGCATGCCTTTAGTGTGCTCTTTATCATTACTATTTTTACTGTTTTACTATAATAAAAAAGTTTGGGCAGGGAACGCATTCTTGACCTAAGATAATAAATTATACAGGGACAGCTTTATCTAAGGATACCTCCTACAGGGAGAAATAAAGACCCGAATTAGATCGGCGCTGTATTCATAGGGCAGACTTGCATTTTGAGGTATTGTGCAAGGTGTTATTGAACTGTAAACGCCCTCTTCAGTAGATGTGTCGTGCTCAGGGAGCTCGTTTAAAACGGCATCTTATATTGTGCTGAAGTATTTCAAACCTCCATGACTTTGTATTTGCTGGAACACGACATAATGGCTTTTGGGTTTACAAACAAGTAACTTGTTACAAAGACCCTCAGCGTCCTTTATAATTCAGAGTGGTCTTAGAATAACTTGAGCCTCAAACAACAAAGCAGGCCCTGAAAACTCAGCTCCCTGTCATCATTACCTGCTGATGTCCCCTTTGTGCATCCCAGCAGCACGTTAAAACCAGGAGGCTCTCTGGGCCTCCTTCTGTGGTCCCTCAGGCATTTCAACTATCCCACACATTTCTCAGGTTCTTACCTGGGACCCCCTCCCTACCCCCTCCTGCCCCCTTCTACATCTTTAATTACCACCAGTTCATACAACTGCTTTCTAAAAGCTTCCTCAGGTTTTTTTTTTTAGCCAGGTAAACTGCCTTCTGGAAGTCTACCCCCTTCCCAGCACCCCCTGCCACCTCTTTCAATGGGCTTCTGTGTGCTCTTAGTTTTCCTTTGTGTGTCTATCCCACAAAATGGTGCTCTGTGGTCCCCGCTGCCTCAGGCCTCTTGGAGGTCAGCAGGTGACAGTGGGAAAGGTGGGGAGGGCGGGAGCCGGGACGGTGCTGGGGCCGTAATTAAAAGGTGGCATTGAGCACAATGGCCATGTTTAAACAGTAATCTTGTGTGTTGCGTTTCCTCAAAGCAGGTGGTCCTGCCTGATTTTATTTTCTTCACACTCCCATACTGTTTTGTTCTTTCCTTGTTTTAAATCCTCTGTGTTTCCATTTTACACATGGCAGAAGAATGCCACATCATGCATTCTCTGCATTCATTCAGATGTTCTCAAGAGATGTTTCCCAGCGGTTTATGACCCAAAACAGATGGGATCTCACTTTAAAAATACACCCCTATGTATCTCTTGCTGGGTGGCATACACACTTTTGAAATGTACTTTTTGTTTATTACTATTTCTAGGAGAAGCAAGTACAGTAAAGCGAAACAAGATGCAGATGAGGAAAAACACTTGCACCAAGGTAAGATTCACTGTAACTATAACTAGGCTATATTAATCAATAGAACTGACCTAAACAGATACTGAAACCATAAGAGGCCAAGGGACAAAAACCTATATATCTCCTATGCATGAATCAAATTTTCTTTCCTTGTCAGGTGTTCGAATATACGTCGACCCCTTCACTTACGAGGACCCCAACCAGGCTGTGCGAGAGTTTGCCAAAGAAATCGACGCGTCCTGCATCAAGATAGAAAAAGTAATCGGAATTGGTAAGTGAGGTTCTATTGGCCAACAAAATGAGTCTGCATATTCTTAAAAAGCCTGTCCAGCCAAGTCTCGCTCTGACAGTGATTGGCGTTTATTTTCCCCGCAGGAGAATTTGGAGAGGTGTGCAGCGGACGCCTAAAAATGCCCGGGAAAAGAGAAATCTGTGTGGCCATCAAGACCTTGAAGGCGGGCTACACCGACAAGCAGAGGCGGGACTTTCTGAGTGAAGCAAGCATCATGGGACAGTTTGACCACCCCAATATCATCCACCTGGAGGGAGTCGTCACCAAATGTAAGTGGAAATCTGGCCGCTTGACCAAACCCACAAAGATGCCAACGCGAGCTGAAATCTGCACCCGCTTCCCTGGGAAAAGAACAGATGGAGCCTATCTTGTCATAGCTAATATGTTAAAATCTGTGTGTTGCACCGGTCATTAATCTTGTTGTCAGCTTTAAATGAGTTTACGGTTTAGAGTGATATCTTATCTGCAAGGCAGCTTGTGTCTGATTTTTGTTTCCCCCGAACTGAATACCCGATATGCATGCGCGTATGCATTTATGCGCGTGCATGGTTTACAAAGCCGTCTTTTAGGTGTGTGTAAGACGAGGAACATTGTCAAAGGGTGCAGGGAGACAGATGGATGGACTGGTGCAATGTATCGTGACAGAAACTGCCTTTATCTTCCCCGGAAGATAAGCTTGAGCTGTCTTTCAAACGCATGTCGGCAAGGGAGGTTCCACAATTGTGATCCTTATCTACATTGTGACATAACAAAAAAAAAGGATGCAGTTACCAGAGAACCTAAAAAGACATTCTCGGCAGCCAGTGCTGTGCGTGGGCTAATGCAGACTTACCTTTTGTGTGGCAGAGCGATGTGCAGAATAAGAGCGATCTTATTCTGAGGCAAGGCCACAGTCCAGTCATAATAATGATTCACTGAAGATAATGTCAACAGATATTATAGGGATAAAAAGGAAGACACTGAAGAAAAGCCCGAGCTGGAAGAACTGTTGATATCCTCTCTTATGCTCAGTTGCTTTCCGTTTTTTTGGTTTTTTAGATTCCAGTAAACAAATTAGCCTCTCAAAGACAAGTGTGTTGGTGAAATCTGTTAAGAATCCATTATTTTAATTACAAAAATTTCACACTTTATAAAAAGTGGCCTACTCACATGCTTTTAATGCAATATCCAGCAGGGGCAATTAAATATTTTTAAATTTTTAATCATTTTAACACACTCCTTAAATAAAATGTCCAAGGAAGTGGTTGAGCTCTTTTTTTTTTAAGTCCCCAAGAAGCATTAAAAACCCACAATTGTTAAATGCTATTTGAGTTGGAGGTGATAAATGGATTGGGTCATTTGCATAATGTAGCTGCTGCTAAATTAAAATTATCATTCCAATTTCCAATAAGAGGGAGCTGACCTATTGTGTGCCATTGTGTGCCTCTCAGCAGGCAGTTCTCTCGTATAATAGGCCTGGTCTTGTGAAGCTTTGCCGTCTCCCCATCACTGCCAGGTAATAAGGCATTCATCTCCTTCGCTCCGCCTGATGCGCGATAGCAAGGATAAATTGACGTATTCAGTAAACAAAAAATTAAAATGCAAATAAGATGTGAGGGGCACAGGGCATGCATTTGGAAACTTGCTTCTGAACTGTCGCTTCAGCAACTTTGCACTATTGAGACTGCATACAAAGCTGGTTCATGGCGAAGCTGGTTTTTAAGACTACAGAAGATTTACTGCTCAATGCACTGATTTTATTCCCACCAAGACAGTCCCGCTTTAATTAAGCCGGGTTCCTAGCTAGTGGAAGCTGGAAAACTAGTGTTGTCCCCGAAAAATAAAAGGAACGATTCTGCATATTCTCTCCATTGCCCTATGGTGCCAGATTTACAGAGCATAAGGAGAAACCTTACGTTTTGTCACAAATAACATCTCTGAGGCAAGAGAGGCCATGATTTTCAAATGAAGATGTTTCTCAAGCTTTTCCTTAGGCCTCTATTATTCTTTCTTGTTTTAAAATATCTTGTCATGCCATGTGAAGTAAATGGGTTGTGAATGTGGCATGGTTTATGTGAAATGTATTCACAGCCACACAATTGGTCTTGCTAGCTTTTGAAAGTCATGGCTTTCAGCTTGCATGAGTGCTGAGACAAATCACGAAGCCCGCTGGGATTTACTTTTTCTCAAATTAGATATATTCTCCTTTCAGCAAAACCAGCAAAGGGTTAATGTGGCAGATGGAAGCCAACTCGTTGTTAAATAATTCATCCGACAGAGGCACAAATTTGGCATTTTTAATTAAATTAGACTGTACAAGACTGATGTACAGACAGTGCTTCTATGTGCTGATTTTTTTTTTTTTTTTTTAATCTCATTAGATGAACTGTTTGCTACATAATAATGTCTCCTTACTCCCATTTCAGGTAAACCTGTAATGATCATCACAGAATACATGGAGAATGGGTCCTTGGATACATTCCTTAGGGTAAGTCATCCATCAAGATGCTGACAGATTCAAATATTTTACAAACAGCCGTTCCGTTCCCAGAGAGCCAGTTAATAATTCTACTACTTACAGTTTTCTATATTTACACCTGTTTCTTTGATAAAAAAAGACACAAAAAGAAGGAAAACATTAAGAACCATGCAAAGTCTACACTTGAAAAGACAACAAAACTAACCGTAAGTCCTTCTTGCTGCATTATAGAAAAATGATGGGAGATTCACAGTCATACAGCTGGTTGGTATCCTGCGTGGAATAGCCTCAGGGATGAAGTACCTCTCCGACATGAGCTATGTGCATCGTGACCTGGCAGCAAGGAATATTCTGGTGAACAGCAACCTGGTCTGCAAAGTGTCCGACTTCGGGATGTCCCGAGTGCTGGAAGACGACCCAGAGGCAGCCTACACTACCCGGGTAAGCCTCTTGGGTTATGATACTAAAAAAAAAAAATTACTAGAGGACAAATAGATCAGCTCTGGACAAATATTGGTGGTTGTTGTTGTTGTCATCTCTTTGCACATATGTGGTGGAGGATATTGTAAATAATTCTGAATGTTTCTCACAGGGTGGCAAAATACCAATTCGCTGGACGGCCCCGGAAGCGATCGCATACCGGAAGTTCACGTCAGCCAGCGATGTGTGGAGCTACGGCATTGTCATGTGGGAAGTGATGTCATACGGAGAGAGGCCCTACTGGGACATGTCTAACCAGGATGTGAGTCTGATTTTCTCAGAAACCTAGCCGTAGTCTGTAGGCTCATTGATCGTGCTTTCCGTGACATAAGGAATCAATGTGGTTTATTTTGCTGTAAACAACAGGGGCCTTTATATTTTGTAAATTAGAATAGAATGGGATTTTGCATTTGTTTTAATTAACTTGAGATCCAGAAAAGAGACATTAAACCAAACAAACAAGCAAACCAAAAAAATATGGGATATAAAGGAGAACATCAGTGGGATTTTAGTTTAAGTTCTGCCTTTTTATATATTTCTTTGTACACCGAAATGGTTGCCTGTGCTATTTCAGTATCAGCATGTTTTCAGCCGGACAGCATGAGCTTTTCTCATCAGGCGTGCGCTGCCGTTCCAGAGAATTAGTTGACTGTGCTGTTTGAGTTAGCTGTCATGCGCTTGGAATGTGGACTCATGCCTCGCTTGTGCCTTGCCTTGCTCTGCAGGTAATTAAAGCCATTGAGGAGGGTTACCGTTTGCCACCCCCCATGGATTGCCCTGTTGCCCTCCACCAGCTGATGCTTGACTGCTGGCAGAAGGAGCGCAGCGACAGGCCTAAGTTCGGACAGATCGTCAACATGCTGGACAAACTGATACGCAACCCTAACAGCCTGAAGAGAACGGGCGCAGAGAACACAAGGTCAGTATCGGGACACGTTTACTAACCGTGATGTATTAGAGGCGAGATTGAATGTGACAAGCAAGCTGGAACAGCCATATATTGCTGTGTTTACAAAATCATACGCCTCAGTCCGTACCATATTGGGAAGTAGTGGCCAATTCCACTTCACAAACTAGCACTGAATTCAGATGAGCCCCCTCAGGCTACTGTCTAAAATCAGAAATGTACATTTTATTTTTATTTTTAACCTTACCTGTTGGAGGATATATATATATATTTTAATAAAGATGCAACCATTAATGCTCATTATTACAGTGTTTGATGTGAAAATTTGATACTGGCCACAGCCTTTTAAAAAGTGGGAAGATTTTTACTGTTTACTTTGAAAGAACTAATTTAACTTTTTCAGTTATTATGTAGCCAATAAAGACACTTTTGTTGTGCACATTCATGGTAATGCAGTACACGTATGCCATTTTAAGTACAAATTACTAAATGGCACATAATGGAGGACAGGAAACAAAAACTAATTATGAGCACACATTAAACTAAACAGAAAATGCGAAAGTGGATTTCCTTTGCAGTCGTGACATTAGCTGTTTTACACTGTTTTACAAGTCGTCAAATTACAAAGGCCCCAGTGTGACAATTTGCGCTGTAGACTTGTAAATTTAACTACAGACAGACAGCCTGCACCTCCTCCAGAGTGCCGTTTGAATTGTGGCAGAAATACAGACTGGCACAAAAAAATGAAAATCCATAGTTCTTTAAATAATTTAGAACGTCATATACTTTAACCCAAGCATGGCTGTCCACATTGCACCTAGATGTTCCAAGTTTAAATGTTTAATGAGAAGCTGTATTACGTGTGGTAAAGGGCTTTTAGGTCAGTTTTCGGGAAATGTTACTTTATGATCAGAATCCCATCAGTAAGTCATGAATTTCCAATCTGTGGTGATTTTAGAAGATTAAGCAATCACTGACTGTGTTATACCTGCAAATCCACTGACAGCAGCAAATTCGTTTCTATATGTTTCTGCTTAGTGCTGTTGCAATAATTGTATCAAATGGTTATTAGATTAAAATTAACTTTTTTTTTTTTTGACATAAACTTAGATCTTTTTAATGTGATCTGTGAATTTGTGAACTGTGAAAACGCCTTCGATTGAACAGTCCCAATTTGTTTCCACAGGCCCAACACTACTCTCCTGGACCCCAGCAGTCCCGAGTTCTCCTCATTAGGGTCAGTGGGCGACTGGCTTCAAGCCATCAAGATGGAAAGATATAAAGATAACTTCACTGCTGCTGGGTACACCACTCTGGAAGCCGTGGTACACATGAATCAGGAGTGAGTACAGTTTCACAACCTCACTGTTTAGTCTACCTTATGATTGCCGAAACCGGAATTCTGCTGTGTTTATTATTACAGGGTGCCCAGCAGAAAATGGGCAACATTAGGGGTTGGTCTTACCAGAAACACACAACGGGACCATACAGAGAAATGTTTCTTTGATACACTTAAATATTCCACAGCTTAAACAAATTTCCATCTAATTTTCCATTTTTGTTTGTTTCCATGTAAACAGGGACATGGGCAGAATTGGAATTACTTCAGCAGCACACCAGAACAAGATCTTGACTAGCGTCCAAGGAATGCGGACCCAAATGCAACAGATACAAGGCAGAATGGTTCCTGTCTGAGGCTAAAACGAATAAACTCAAAACTTTTTTAAGGAAAAAAAAAAAAATTAGTTTACCTCATCCATGCACTTTAATTGAAATAAAAAAAGAAACGAAGAAAAAAAACCCTGCACTTTTATAACTCCATCCCTTGCCCTTCGATATTAGGATATTTTGTTGTCTGCACCATTGTCTGATGACAGCGTACTGAGCAGAAGGGCCTTACTGGTGTGCCTACAGCGTAATAGTGGAAGTTGGAAGACCATTCTTTCTTGTCAAACTGTTGTTGTAGTTTAGTGAAGATCCATGGATTTTATTTTGTAAATTGTTTTATCTGATTTGCTGCCATACTTCGTCTTCAGCGGAATCGATGAACTTCAAACACTGTTATGTCTGTTGGGTGAACCTTGCAAAAAGCAGCTTTGGTTTTGTTTTTTTATGTTTTTATTTTTTTCTGGAGTAATGCATTTCCTCAGGACATTCCAAAAAGTCTTACACACGATCAGAAATAGTTGCCATGTCAATACAAGCGATGCTCTTCCGAGTGGCAGCTGCGTTCTCAATGGACCCGCCTGTGGGACCCGCCTACGTTCTCAGTGCTCCGTCACCTTTGCTGGACATAAACATGGACAACTGGTTAGAAAACCATTCTCTGGATCTCAATAATGGACAAAAAGAACCCGTCTTTGTGCGTCTACATTGCAGCCTTCGACTCTCTCCGGTTTTTAACTCTGCTTCAAAGTCTCCACTAGACATTCATGCAAAACTGAGTTGTTGCAAGTTGGTCTAAAAAAAAAAAATCTTGCCTTACTTCATTTGGAAGTGACCTCTTTCTTGCATTAAGGTGAGCATCTAACAAATTATGTGTGTAATATTTTCAAACTACTTGTTTTTCTATACCTAGCAAACAATATTATTCATAGATTTATTTTTTGGGGGAAGTAAATACAGCCCAACAAATATGTTTTAATGTCCCTTGCATTACAATATGGTAAAAGTAGTCAGATATAAAGCAACTAACCATAAAAACATCAAAGCACTGCAATGTTATGGCAGTATTAACCCTAGGGGAGCTATTTGATAGATTGAATGCATCTCAGAATCAACATAAAGTAACCGCAGTTTGAAGTGTAGTCTTTGACCATTGCTGTTCTTATGCCTCAATGCCTCATGATGACTTTGATTATTTTTATTATAAACATTGTAATAACATATATATATATATATATATATATCAACTAAAATAACTGTGATGAAGGATGTTGGTTGTAATATACTAAACATGACAATTTGCTGCGGGTGGATATAGTATACAACTTAAGAGCTTCTCTTCTGTGCAGACATTCGTTGTGCGCTGCTTGTGGCTTTGTGGCGTTGAGTTTGTGTAGTTGTACACATGAAAAGCCCCAACTGAAAACCCATTGGGATTAATGTGAAGGCATTTTAAGCCTCACAGATCCATCAATGTACACACTTGAGGAGTAACAAAAAAGAACTAGCTTAAAAACTCTGGAGGTAATTTGAGGAAACAACTATCAACAGAAAAGCCCCCCCCCCCCCCCATTATCTCAGACTTAGTTTAGTTTTAGCTGTTTTGTGTTGTTATTTTTGTAAGGACTATGTTATCATTACTATATGCAGATGGCAGTAACACCTGAAAAAAATACTGATCACTTATCAGCTAAAGCCGAATGCTCAGGACACAAACTACAGATTCAACATCCAAAGCCTAATTTTCCTCACTTTTAGCACTTGAGATCTGTTGTGGGAAAACAGAAGGAAAGCATGTTAAGCTGTGTGATGGTGCAATATCCCGAGAACTGGTTAAATAACAAGGGGAGATTCGCTTACGCTTGGTGACATGGCTAGAAAGCCGTTAGTCATTTAAGCCTACAAATGTAACACATATATGGAAGAATACAAATATTGATGTAATGAAGTAATGATTAATGCAATATTATTGAAAAACTGTATATTACTTAAACCAACTGTCAGAAAAATAGGTACAAATTTGTGAATTTAACACAGCAAAATTAATATAATTGCTGAAGTGCTTTATAATATGCCAAAAAGTTGGTAGACAACCCCCTAATGGATGTTTTTTCTTCTTCTTTTTTTCTTAGATTTTTCTAACAGGCGAACTAAACCAACCGCCCACGACGATCAACGTCACAGCCCTCTCTCAAAACAGGAAATATATATAAAAATTCTGCAGTGAAGTAAAAAGCATTTCCAGTCCCTTTGGACTCTGCTCCACTTTACTCCGCATCCCAGGACAGAGCAGGCTAGTGAGTAAGCTTGCAGCTAGACTTCCCAAGAGGCCTGAATTCAGATTTTTTTTTTTTTTTTTTTTAAGTATTTAAAGTTCAGCAACTGTTTCTAGATAACCATCAGAGGAATGTAATATAAAAGGAAGCCAATCTTTCAGACGTTTCATTTAAAAAAAAAATATATATATATATATACTTTTTTTGGGGCGATGCATTTTTTTCTTTGCATGTCATGGCTGCATTTGTGTGTGACGGATATCTTCAAAGCGCTTTAGGTAATTCTAGATGTGTCTGAACTATTTTTAAAAACAAACAAAAAACAACCTGGATCTTTGTCACTCGAAGATGTGTTACAGTACTCTGCATTATCAGTATGTCAATGTGTCAAAAAGAGACAAAACAACAAAAAAGTGTGATGTACTGATAGTGTCATTGTACAGATCATTGGCCTTCAGATGACTTTACTTTCAATGAACCTAAAGCTTGACTTGCTCTGCTTTCATGAATCACTGTACAAAAGACCAGATGAAAAGGAGAAGAGACATTTTTATTTGTATTCAGACTGACAGTGGAACTAATATGTATTTTAAACTTACTGCAGGAATGTCTTTAAAAAGGGAAAACTAATGGACAGTGTGTTTGTCTTTGTTTTTGTTCTTCCATACGCACCAAATGTCTGTTACCTTCAAGATTTTATTTTTTTTACCTTACCAATGTTCACACTCTTCAAAAGCCTGTACCTTCAAAGCCAATTCATATGAATGAGAGTTGCATCTATTTTTGTTTGTTTGTTTTTATCCTTTCAAGGACCCGTTTGGAATATGCAAGGACTGTGGGGGGAGGAAAATAGAATGTACTGTATGATGCATTTTAATTTAGTTTATGAAAATCCTAACTAAACATCTTTTTTTGTTGTTTGCATTCAAATGGCATATGAGCTAGACATATAGATGAACTATTTTTTTGTCTTTGTTTTTTTTTTTTTTTGTTTTGTTTTGATGAATTTTAGGTACATGTAACTTATGTCATTTATTTATGGTCTTTTATACCTAGTTTGTAAATTGTAAAATATTAGCAAAATGAAAAGAGTGCAAAATGCATTCTTATTAAAGTAGATACGGTATAAAACTCTTTGTCTCCATCTTAACTTGATCTGAAGGAATTAAAATGAGTGGCTGGGACATTTTCTCCCTTTTTATCCAAAATTTCAAAGTAGGGTTTGATATATATATATATATATATTTAAATGATTTAGTTTTGTCTGAGTCTCTAATATTTCCAGCTAATGTTACAAACAAGTGAACACATTTCAGCTGCTACCATTTTGTAGCAGTGCTTTGTGCAGCACCAAAGATGTTTCTCATTTCCTTTAAACATGCTCCTGTTATACCTTTTATACAGACACCATCAACTGTAACTTGTTCAGGTTTAGTTTACATCTGTAACAATTCAGACCAAACATAGCTGGCTTTTATTTATGCATATTTTCAACATAACCTATAAACATGCATAATGGGGTCTGAAGCAAATTCCAGTTATCTAGTGCTTTTTTAAATTTTAAAACATATTGCTCTTAATGTGGGCCTTGATCTAAGGTTCATGTGTACATTGTTGCTGATTGCACTGTCCATAAAGGACTTTGGCACCAGGAACAGATATGTATACTCGACAATCAAGAAGTGTTTATCTCTGCTCTGTATAATCCACTGAAACGTCGTTCATGGCTTGGCTGGCAGCTGCTGCTTTTGATCACGTTTCGTTTATAATGAATGGAACACATTTTAGTTTTAGATTTCTAAGTCCTTGTACTCAGAATCTGATACTTGTGTCGCCCAGTCGCTGTTTATAGGACACTCAATTCAATGAATCTCCAGTCGTTCCCCTTTGCAGAACCAATGGAAAAGTATACTTACAGAACTACTTATTAGGATCTTGTAAGGATTTTTAGCAAACAAAACATTTTCTTTGTACTTGCAACCCCAATGTACATAACAATTTTCTCAATTAAATATATTACACACTTGGCCTGCACCTCACCAGTTGAAATGTATCATAAATAAATCATAAGTAAAATCCATATATGAAGCAGCAGAAATATTCACAATATAGAAGTTTTATTGAGAAGGCATTGAGCCCTTCCCCTACAGTATCCTGCAACTTGGTAGTGTTTTTCCTTTTTCTGTTTTTTCTAGATTGCATTGAGAACAGAAATTTGATTGACACCATACAGTATGATTAAAATAAGAAAGTAAATAAATAAACATCAACCACACAATCTTACAATTCAAAAAGCTGTTCCAATTAGAGAACCATTGTTACAAAGCAAATAAATGTGGCCATATTGGCACCATTTATAAATTTAATCAACAAACATCTGTTTCCTGCAGTTATTTCCACACAGATAAACACTGATTGTTGACGTCTTTGATAAAATGCAATTCTATAATAACAGCAACCTTCCCTGTAGCCAAGAAAGGTTTTAATTAGGTTTTTAACATATAGTATACCAATCGCCAATTATTAGTATACATTATAAGCTAATAAAAAATACAAACAGTAATACATTAACTTTCTTGACTACTGTAAAAAAAACACAGCTTCACAATTTTTAAATAATAAATCGAAATCAGTGGTATGGCTTTTAGACACTTTCCTGTACAGTAATGTCTTGACTACAGAATCTCAAATGTGCCGTCCACAAATAGCTTATTTCAGTAAAGTAGCTTTAATTTCCTAGTATAAAACCTCATCATCTGTGTTACCCAAGAAGGGATAAAGAAGATTAAGAAACACAACCATGTGGATCAGGCATAGAAATATATTTAAAATGCACTATTCTGCCTTTGTCAGAATTGTTTCTATAATGTGATGGTCGGTACTGAATCCCTTGACTTTTATTCGTCTGCCTCTGCTCTGAGAGCCCACGGGCCTAATGGTCTGTATGATGGAAGTGCCTGGCTGGAGACAGAAGGGAGAGCTGGAAATGGTTCTAGTGGAGAGGCCTTGACAGGTCACAATGGAAGACACTGACACACAGCAAGGCAATATCTGTCTTGGGATATCTTGGCATTGGCCTAGAAATTAAATGTTTCATGCTCTAGCACTTTCTCACACAGGTACTTAAAGGAAAGAAACGAGTAAGTGCCAATCTCGTGACAAACGCATGTCCAGGGCTGGATTCACTGGTTTAACGGTAGACAGACCCCTACATGGGCTCTCTCATTACACAGGAAGGGAAATTGCTTTTGTCATCAGAATTTGAAGGTCTGGAGCCATATTTGTGCTTTGCAAGATCTTCGAGACAAGGTTTCAAATGAATCACCCCGTTTTTCTCTCCTCCTGGAAATAAATCCTGGTGTCACAAAAAAAGTAAAACACAATTGCAGAACAAAGTGTAGCACTCGGCTCTTCTCACCCTTATTATTATTATTTTAATTCTCCCCGTCAATAGGAAGACAGATGCTGAGTGAAGACAGGTTTATGTGCTGATCTTTCTAGATTAAGGATAATTAGCAGTGAAGGGAAAAATCTGCTATGCGGCAGAAATGCATAACATGATTAAAACTACGCATCCAGCACATCTCTGAATAACTGTTAAAACATGTCCCAGTGTTCACTAGCTGATGGCACACAAAGAAACAACACCCTGTAAGGTTTCTGCAGTATAATTAAAGTACTGTTTAAAGTTACCAGCTTTTCTTTTACAAGAGCCAATTTAAACTGCATATGACATATACCACTTCAAATCACAGTAATCCTACAACTGTAGAACCAGAGAATGTTTGTTACCTTTTGTTCGAAGCGTAGATCCTTCTAAAAGCTACATTCCGATGTTTCAGCTTGCCTAGAAAGAGGATTTGCAATTTTCTAGCCAAGATTGTCATAATACCCTCAGATTGACGGCTGCATTCACTGTTTTTGTTAGGTAACTTAACCAGCACATTTCTGAGTTCATAATCCGCATGCTTAAATATAGCCCCTTCCTGAATATTTTATAACTAAGGGAAAGGGAGCACTGGTCTACTAATTACTGTCGCAGGTGGCTTAATGCATTAGTCTGTTATGGGAATTGATAAGGAGAAGTTACAAGGGAGTTGGCAACAATGTATTTTTAGGCCACCACAACCTCAGGGCTTGGATTTGAATGGTGCTGCATTAAACAGGCACCCGCACATTGAAAGCTAAGATTTGACAGGGTTGGAAGGATAACCGAATACGTCTCACAACTACTGCCAAAGCTCCACCTCACAGAGGTAGTTTATTGCACCGCGTGTCCAATAACTGTAACATGCAATCAGCAGACAGTCAATAGACTGATTCATCTTAATTGCGATTGTCTGATTAATAGGTAAAGCGCTTTGGAAACTCCTAAAGGAAAAGCCACCTGTGTTCTCTTTAATCAACAACATTAGCCATTTCATTCCGGACTCGCTTTCAAAGTACTTCAAAATCAGGTTTACTGGGAAACGTAAGACATGCCAATCACAAATAGAAGTATAAGACTATGCTCGCTAAAAATACTACACTGCAGGAAAAAATGACACACTTTATTATAATTTGTGTTTTTCAGAACTTCCAGAACTGACCGATTTAATTGATACATCAAATGTCAGACACAATCCTGTAAAAGGAGTAGTTTCTCACCATACTTAATTGAACTACAATGCCAGTCTTTTTTTTTATGTTCTGTTGCCAAGACTATACCACAGTAATTTCATATATCCTGGGGACTATTGGGGACTATTGGGGACTGCTGCTCTCTGTAGATTCAATGAATGACCATTTAGGCTGACCAAGTACTTAGTGCATCGTGCAGAAAGTGTGGCTCTTGGTTGAGTAGATAAGAAAATAGTATGAAAATAGCCGTAGACGTACAAGTGTGAATTTGGGTAGAAAAAAAACAAAACACTGCTGAGTTTTCTGAGCTTGTGCTGTTTTCAGATAAACACACAGTGGCAGAAAGCTGAGCTTCAGTTTACAGTAGTGAAGCAGGAACAAGGAAACATTTAGAGACATAAATACTTACATGAGAAGGCTAATTAAACACCTAAGGAGCAACAACTTGCAGCAGTATATTAAGTTTAATTTTCCATTACCCCAATTATGTCAGGAGATTGATTCATTGAATTGATGGACACTGTTAAAACAAACCAGAATTTGACTATAAACTCTGACTGCAAGACTGGAGTATGAATAATGATAATGAATAAAGACAAGAATGAACTGTATTTAGATTAAGATCATATGTACATCTTGAAAGCATCTTTTATGTGTATATGTTTAAACGTTTTCATGTGCCTAAAAAAAGGCAGATGTATGTCTTAAGAGGGATGCAGACAACACAACAGTTCCTATTAAGATGTGTAACTGAAAGAGGCATGTTTGACAATCAAGCGCAAAGGACAATTGTTCAATAAAATATTCAGTTGGTAAATACATGATGAAGAGATGAGTGTTGACTGTTCAGCCCTCAATTCTTCCTCAATTTTGTTTTGGTTGCTTCAGGTCATCAAAGAACTTTAATCACTGGCAAGCATTAGTACCTCCATCGTAACGTTACCATAGAGACGTGACTAAAATGTCTAATGAAGAAGGGAGGACTGTGGGCGGTAACAGGTTTCTAGCCTTAGACGTTATCCCAGGAGATTAAGGATTAGTTTGACGGATAAAACACAAAAGTCATTGTGAATGAACATTTTTGTCATTTTTTTCCTCAATAATAACCACAGAAACTTGCGTTCCTAAAGTGGCTTCAGGATTTATAGTCTTCCTTGAGTAGTTTAATCTTTACAAACTGTTTTCCCATTTCAGCTGTATTGGTAATTGGCTGGACTGAAGTCAAGTGACATGAGCACAGCGCTCCTCCATAACTCAAGTCCTCAGCTCACTTGCTTAGTTATTTATTTATGCAAGACTTCAAACACGAACAAAGCACTTTTAATCTCTTATTGTTATAATGTTATGAAGGCACTGTGATTGCTAGGACACATCGCTGGAGGAGAATCAAATGTTATCCACACTGAGATATTTAAGGCAGGTTTTAAATAAAAACATTTACTTTAGAACCGGAAGGAAACTTTTGCTTGGTCTCAGTTTGAGAGTGGGATCCTTCACACATGGATTTTATTTTCAAAACAAAATGTACACCTCAAAGCAAGAAAAGTCTTACTTTTAGATGTATGAATCACCTAATTAATTCAATTACAGGAACACTCAGTCTACAAGGTATCAATGTGGTCAGATTCACACAAATTAAAAAAGAACACAAAACAAAACATGCAATTAATGGATTCTGGGATTTTTTTTTCTATTCCTCCAGTCATGTGAAACCCCAGACTATAGATTGTACTAAATACCTTAGGCTGAAGTTTTTGTCAGAATATTTTTGCCTTTTATGACCTCACTTTGTCACTTACACTGTACATCCTATATAACTTACAATGGGAAACCACAATTGGCATAGATTTACCATGTTCGTACCTATTTCAGGAAATAATGAATAGGCTGTGATGCAAAATTAGGACTGTAGATGACTGGAAGGTTTAAAAGTTAGTTTCTTTCAATTAAAATAAGGTCTAAATGGTGAAAATCATTCTTCCACAGAATTTGTTAAATACTAGCATTGGTATAGGAGAGGAGATACATTTTTTTCAGTTTTTGGAGTGACTGTATTGAACAGCCAAGGGCTTAATGTGAGATCAGTCGACTAGACGCTGTGTCCATCTGCTGGACCTGCCTTATCTGATGTTGCCCTGACCCTGAATTCAAGTCCTAGAGATCAGAGGTCGTTACATTGTGACAATGCATCATTCTGTTCCGCCACCAAACCCTCTCATGCAAATCACTTGCCATAAATATTTATGTTGCTCTGCCTGTTGTTTTGCATCCTCTGTCAATACCAAGTTTGAGGGCTGAGTTTGTCTTTGCATTTAGCTGATTATGGTGGATTAGGCAAAGATAAACACCTACTACAGGTTACAAGGGTGAATGAAGCAGCTCAAAACTGAGGTGTCCCATTAGCAACAGTCACCTTCCAACATAGAAATGTATCATATTAATAATTCTGATAGGCCCTGCTCTGTACTGGCAAAATCCAAATGGAAACGTGGAGATATAAACAGGCATCCTCAACTAATCTGGACTCATTCTTTATCCAGCAAAAGTAGGACCCTTATGAATATTGCTTTCTGACACTTAAATGTCTGTTGTTTGATTGAACTGAAATGTAAACAACCAGGTAATACATTTTTGATCTGTATCATGAAACAAAAGGAGGTCTGTTTATAGCTTAACTCTGGCTCCTCAAAGCATTGTGCAAACTGCTAATCACAAAATATTCCACAATATTGGTATTTTTTTTCTATTAAAAAGCAAGATATTACTATGACCACCTACATCATACTTCATGCCCAGTTATTCCTGCCCTTGGTAAGACAATTAATAATCTTTCTGCATAGGGGGAATGCTGGCAAACTTAATAAATACGCAGTGTTGTAGAAGGCTGTTAGCAGAGTCTGGCTTGGCTTGAGACATTTCGTTCAATCATTCACCCATTCCGGCACTTTCTACGACTTCACCAGCGGCGCTCTTCAGATGATTAATATTGGCTCTGCTAACTATCCACTCCTAAAACAACAATCGAAAAATAGCATGGAGGCCGGGATGTAGGGCTGCTAAGCGAACACAAACCAAACATCAGCATATGGTAGCCCTTCAAGTGAACAGCATAATTATAGGATGGCGTGAAAAGAGAATGTGTGCAGATTAAACACATTTTTACCAAGATGCCTAAGTAATATGTTTCAGCCATCGGCTGCACATTTGGCTATAAACTCAGTAATCATTTTAGTTGACTGTGTGGCAAAGCGTCTGAGTTCAGCTTTTACTGTGCAAACATTTACATATATTGTCCTGCATTTTAACTGAATGGCAACAAGTTCATTTAGCGTGTTCTGTGAACAGGAAGAGCTTGAACTCGCACCTTCTCCCTGGTGTTGAGGGTGGAAGACATATAGAAACAAAGGGTGAGCAAACATATAGAAACAAAGAAACATCCAGACAAAAGAGTAACATGTTTACGAAAGGGCACAAGAAGTTGAAGAACAAGTCAGACTGAACATGACAGAGGAAGGTCTTGTCAATGACCTTTTTGTAACATTCATATGCAGATTAAATGTATAAATAAAATCTCACCTTCTAATTTAAAGCAAACTGTTTTTATGCCTTTTGAGTATGAGGGTCAGCTTGGTTCTGTACTTCACTGAAACCCTTTCACATGGAGCATGATGGGATTATTATTATTATTCAGTTCCTGCTTCAACCAAATCTAGGCTGCTTATGGCAATGATAGTCTGGCCTGCGTCTGCTGCTTTTTTTAGTTGGCGCCACAGTTAGGACTACTTACGGTGCGCCTCTCATTCTTATTCTAATTTGCAGGATAAACAGAACATAAAAGAAACCAATAAAGCATGCAAGGCAAGTTGATTTGCCGATAAGAACGAGTTTTTGAAAAGAAAACAAAATTGCGGCAATTTATTAAAATCACGAGCCTTCCACGAAGCCCCGGCCCACCACTGCACAGAGGTCCTCTGGCCTTTCTTCTCTCCCTTGGCCTGACGTTGAAAAATGAGGGTTGGTTTCACAGCAGCTAGAGTTCAAGGGTTCAGAGGGATCACTTATAATATTATTTTTCTCCATTTACAGTTGCACGGATGTTTTCAAACACTTAGGGCCGAAACTGTACTTTAAGAATCAATTGGCCGCTTTTGTTCTGCCCGCTATGCCCTTGGTAGTAAGGCAGTCACAGCCCTCTCCCTGACCCGGGTAATTGTGAATTATCTCGGTCAGCAGACTCATCGCTTCACCATCCAGTGCTGCCATTTGAGATCCTATCTGCCGTGATTCGGATCACTTAGTCAATGGGGCGACACAACAGTCACGGTGAATTGGTAAACAAATTTGAAGTTGTTTCCTCTGCTTGTCATGCAAAGGAAATAAAAAATGTATCAACTAGAGGAGGGCAGATGAACCCTGCAGAATGCAATGGAGATTTCAGTTGCGTGGCAGATACGGTGTCTTGTCAAACTTGGTACCCAGAGGCAGCCTGGACTTGATAGCAAGGCTCTGCAGTAAGGGTTCACTGCTCATGTAACAGTTGTCGGTATCGTCAATGCAAGCTGAACAACAGAACTTGATTCCCAACATCACAACATCCCAACAGTGCAATGTGGACTGACTGCTCTAACGACTTTGTAGGTGAAGAGACGTGACTGACAAAGGCAAACAAAACAGGTAATTAAAATCCCACATCTAATGGCAGGTCAGTCAGAGACGTTTACAATAAATAAATTACAAATCTGAACAATAATAACTGATGGCGACTGATCACGTCTCAAGGATAAATTTAAAGATGGTTTGTGCTTTCGATATTGTCTTCAGGATTACTGGTTCAGAGACATGGTTAAGAAGGGTTTGCATGCTGATGCCATGTCTAATGGCATGATCAATAATCTGAACTACAGTGCTCAAGGACTCAGCTGGGGCATGACATTGTTCTACTCCAGCACGGCTGTAAATTTGTTTTCTTTGACATATTCTGCTTGTATGTTACAGCCCATGGCTGCAATCCAAGTGAACACCCATGTATGGAATCATGTAAATGAAAAAGAGCCGGTCTGCAGTATACACAGATTTACAACATATGTGGTTACACACATAATGCAGAAGCAGACTGATTGCAGTTTGAATGCACTTTAATTTAACTTAACAGCTGGGTATGGCAGTGCAGTCGTTGTTCTACTCATTTCTGACAGCCAGGCTGTGGTTGTTTCAGATCTGGTGGTTTCATCTGCGTCCTAACAATACAGTGAGTGAAATGCATTGAATCCTTCATGGTTCCCTAAGGTTTTGTGGCGAGGGAATGTGGCACAACGTTAACCGCTGTGCCAACAGGCCCTGCCATTTCAGAAGGCCTTTTCGAACAGGGAGAATAAAAACCAACGCACTGACCATGTTTTTTGTAGTAAATTATGTAAAATCGGAGGGATGGTGGCCAGTGAAACTGTTGTAATCCTCACTCATGTCTCTCTCCTGCAGCAAGGCAATCCAATGAGCACAACTGGCTTATTCATTAGTTCCACATTGGTAGGTTGCCATGTGAAATTAAATATAATTTAAATGAAAACCTTGATGATATATGACATGAACAACCCAATATTCTTTATCATGAGGTTTTATAAACACTGTCAATGATTCATTTCAAGTCTGCATGAACAGGGATTTATATAGAAGCATATCTTAAAGCAAAACATCCTAACTAAACAAGAGTGAATGTTTCTGACGTGAGCTATAGATATAAAACCAAATCTATAGAGAAAAAAAATGAAAATCATAATTCGTGTGGACTAGTATTATCCGTGAGCTTCCTTTAAAAAATATTTTGAATCAGTATTACGTCTACAACACTTTACAGTTCTCTCTTTTTAATTACTGCTGTCAGAGGAAAAGGTTAAGAAGCCATTATTTGGTGATAAAATAAGTATTATGTGTCAAATCCAGGAAAGTCAGACTAAAATTCAAGACATTAAAAAAGAAAAAACAGATCTGTTGAGGTAATTTCTCCAGGGGCGTATCCCTAATTTTGCAAGCTGAGGAGATAGATCTGATAAGTTTTCAGAATGTCAAAAGGGCAAAAAAAAAGCAGGGTACTCCCCTAGGGAGCTTCATACAGTTATGGGAAAATATTTTAAAATTTCCTTTTAATCTCCCCCAAAAACAGACTGTACAAACTCTATAAAATAAAATGATACGCTGCCCAAAAATTGCCCAGAAGTAAGACTTTAAAGACACCTGTCCACACAGTTAAATATGTTAAATGTAATGTGAGGGATTCTTAAACTCCCACCATCCCTGGATGTGGATTCACAGTTTGCTATAAATGTGTGTGTGTGTAGGGGAAGCACTCTACAGATCCCAATCACTTTTCTAGTTATCGCTGACCTGCAGCCAGCTGATGCTCATAACTAGTGGGGGAATTAAACTGATTCACCTCTTTTCCCATTAAGATCTGACCTGTGAAACAAAGTGTCTGGAATCGTGTAATAACCAGACCAAACTCTGTGTTTGAGTCACTGGACTGCAACATAGTTGGGGGAGTAATTTCCAGGATGAATTTAGAAAAGTATTTTCTACAATGGAGTAAAGCACTTTTATCTTCTGGTTTTAAAACTTTTTACAAATGTTAAACCGTACATAAACACTTTACATAAACAAATTATGATATGTATATGTATATTATATATATACTTACATATACACACATAGAAACACTGTTATAATTAAAATCCAATGGTCATGTGCTCTATGTACATCGCCTCTCTCTCTATTCAGATGGAGTCTAAAATAAAAAGCTCCCTGAGGACACCAGCTCTCCCCATAGCCCTTGCAGGATGAAACAGTGGTGATTTATGTGTCTGCAGGGAGAACAGCTCATGCTTTCTGGCTTTAGCAATTCAGTTCACTTAAAAATAGGTAGAGTTCTCTGCATTTTTATGGAAACAGGCAAACCTCTGCATTCTCATCTCAGTATGCATATTTTTAGTGAAAACACTGAAATCTTAAAAGGAAAGAGCAACCTCCACAAGGCCTGCTGAGACTCGTGATTCGCTGTGCAATTAACCAAAGTACTTCTGATTGCTACATTATCCTATATTATTTCTTAAACCCGAGGATGATGTGGATTGGGTATTTTTATATTTAGTTCAGGTACTGTAATTGTGCAAGGTCATGAAGTACATATGATAGAAATTATGGCCAATCATTTTGACTTCCCCAAAATATCCAATATTAACAATGCTTTCCCAATAAAAACGGAACCACTGCCGATACAACCCTTTAGAATCAACTACCTAAAACGGATATGTTACTTAAATTCTATTCCGTAGTGGCAGAGAGAACATAAGTGTGTCTGCTGCTTTGGAGACAAGCTATTCGTTGATGATAATGTGTGGCTTCTTATTTAAACGTAAAACAAGGTGGATCAGGCAGAGAGGGGGAAACATGCTGTTAAAACATTTACGGTCAAAAAAGTTAATCCTGGGAGATTTAGTGGGATTATAGACCTCGACAAGAAATAAAAGTAAAGCACTCACACTGGCTGAAAACATGCACACAGGTCTAATTACACCTCAGCTAACATAAAGCAGAAATCATGCAAGAGTTAGAAAACTGTGCCTCTTTGGAACATTACTGAAAATAACCAAAACCAAATAACACATTTCAAACGGATGTTTGCAAAAGACAAGCATATAATATAATAAAGTAGGCATACCAGCCGAATACATCAAAACTAGAAATATAAGCTTTCAGATAGATCAAGGACACATATATGACCATACAGCACCTGCAGTACATTTACATGGCCACACATCACATAAAAACCTGATTGAGGAGATTTGTTATGTAAGAGAAAGATTGCAAATGAAGATAGAAAGGAAAATAATGCATCTTTGTTACTGTCACTGAAATTGCAAGCCAATTGCAGCATAAACACGAACGGTTACAAATCACTGCACTGTACAGAGTTTGTGATTAATTACCATGGCACATTATTATACATTACAGTAAAACCAGAGTAAGTTATGGTGTACTGCGGTAAATTGCCTAGTACATTTGTAACTACCTTGGGATAGCATGATTTACTCTCACTGCTTTACAAAACAAATGCAGTGCGGAAAAATTAAGATTAATATTAGTGGTTGCATCGCAAAATGTATGTTGACGCAAGCAGCAATAATCTCCTTTTAGGAAGTTTAAAAACTAAGAAACAAATACATTGGTGATAGCTTTACCCAAATTACTCTCACAAGTGAGACAGCAAAATGATCTAAATACATTGGAGGAATGTATTAGGCAAAATTAATACATTTTCTAAATATTACAGCACATGGTCAGTTCACAAAAATCTCTCCTTTTTAAATTTACGATAAGGAGTCTTCTGTTTAGCTTTGCTCTTGGTTCTGGAAAAATGTTGCACAATCTCCATGTCAAACGTGTCTTGGGGAAGACGTGTCTCAAGCATACAATGAAAATAAATGTAAAGTATGGTGGACTTTGTGGTGCGTTTGTATAAACAGTGGGATTAGAAAACTGTCATCACTTTCACTGGATGACTGCCAATGCCTGGTAATCACGGACAATCACAAAAGTGTCTTAAACTTAAAAAGAGAGGAAGAGAAAAAAATAATTAGCAAGAACAAATCAACATATCTCATGCCTCAATTGCCAAAAAATTGAAGTATATGGTTGAGTTAGTGTTGAACAACAGAGGAGTCTCTCCCATAAGCACTTTGTTTTGTCATCTTGCTTGCAAATGTTAATGGCCTTCATTTTGTGAACTCGTGCACAAGCAGAGATCTGCAAGCGTGGCAAGCGTGAAGGTCTTATTTCCACCAGACCTTTGCTAAATCACTATAGTTGGTTGCTGGTGGGAGATGGATACTCATAGTCGGCTAATGTTGGACCGAATTTGAAAGACAAGCCCTTCAGTAAAGCCTGTGAAAACAGACCTTTACTAATTAAAACTTATTTTTGGTGTATGATTATGAACTGGTTGTTATTCATCTGCACCATACAGTTTTCAAAGCAGATGGAGAAATGATAGAAAGGTGAAAGGTGACTGAAAAGGTGTGCCACTTTGACATCCCAGAAATTCAAAAGATTACTTCAAAGAGATAAATTAATAAAACTCACCTCTAACTCCTGTGAACAAACGTGACGCTACAGAGATTGTTATTTTAAATGTCTTTGCAGCCAAAAAAAAAAAAAAAAAAAAAAAAAAAAAACTCACAGCGTAACTCATATTATAAAGTACTATCTCATCTGACCTTGGGAAACACTTTTTAAAATAGTTCTTCATAACAGAGCAGGGCTTAATGAAATACCAGTTACAGCCATATATCTTTTGGTCCTGCTCCCACAGAGTCAGAGACCTTGACTAAACAGCCGAAACTCCATCAATTTCAGCTGTTATAAATAAAATCATTCAGGGGAATGGCAGAGGCTTTTGTGCTCTGTCTTTGGTGCTGGATTTGTGTTTACACTGCCGAGTGCTGAGGAGTGGGATCACGGTTTCTCTTTCGCTGCTGTGAACTCTATAATTATGGGCGCCGGCCAATTGGAAGTCTTGTGTTGGAAACAAGTGACCGAGACTGTGAGGCCGTTAAAGCTAAGTTCACATCTGTGGTGTTCATGTGTGAGGCCGTTTGAGCTGAGGTGGTTAATTGTGCAGCTTTAAGAGTGATATTGGCCTGTGTTTGACAGATCAGGAAAGGATCAGCAGGCCTGACTACTGATTTTGAAAGCTCTTCCTAGCGTGACTATCACATATTAGAAACAATTCATCACATGCCTATAGCAATTAAACTGTAAGTTAGACAGTTATTAAGCTGGTCCCTGACTCCTTAAAAGCGCATTACCGCTAACACTTTTATGCCAGGCAATAAACAAATCATTTTTTTTTAACCCTTCGGGAACTTGCTCAAGCCCTTCACAGATGGTGGGTTACATTTGGCAATACCTTCTGTGCCAGGTATTGCAATTAAGAGTTTAACCAACTTTGAGTGCACTCTGAACAGTCTTATTTCACAGGCCTATATCACAGCACCAATAATTCACAGCTAGGATTAAGATAATATTACCTTAATTACCTATAAGACAGAAAATCGCAACACTCCACCTTACTTGGTTAAGCCGGCTAACAAGCTAAAATACTCCTGGAGGGCATTAGGCAGCGCTGATGGCGGGTTGATGTTGTGTATTGAATGAAGCCTCATGAATCTTAGGAAAAATGAATCAAAGTTGTCAGCAGGTAATCTTGGGCATTGGCTTGCTGGCCTAATTACTGTTTAAAAGAAGTATAAGCATTATTTCTGAATTGTGGATGACATAATGCACCTGTGTGATTTTAGATTTTGGTGTCACATTTGGCGATGAGCTTGTAAAACATAGTAGACACACAAAGTAATATTATGATTACAGGGAAAACCTAATAATACCACAAATATGTCTTCATTTCATAGTTTTATTTTATTTAAAGCTCACCAATGTTTAATAGGAATCAGACAACACCGGAGCAAAACACTTCTAAATCATGTGAAAGGACCTAATGATGGGTAACAACAATGGGTAATAGGAATGCTTGCTTCTGGATAAGTCAATTTGCTCATACTCTAATGTGAACTATTTTGAAAAAAACAGCTTGGAGGGAAAATATATATTTTTATCATTTCCCCACAGGCACATTTCAATTATATATTAGGAGAAACCTGCCTCTAAATGTATAATGTCACCTACATAAACAAAAAAAGGAAAAAGCTATGGAAACAATACAGAATAACACATTAATATTTTAAGCTATCAATCATGGAAAAATATAATCATAGGTCACAAGAACAGAAAGTCATACCATATGCTACAGTGAAATTTAATATGATACAGCATTTGAGCAGTGTCGATTGAAACGGCAAATGCCATTTGTCAAGGGTTATGTTTCCACGAAAATGACAATTCTCAAAAAGCATGTAGTGTTTTTAAAAGATGAAATTTTAGAATTTAAGAGACAATAAATAGTTTTATGGCATACGGCAAGCATGAAAGAACATATCAAATGACCCCGGACATTCTTTCGGTGCAGCTGAGATTTTTATTTCCACACATACAACACAGCAGAGGAATTGGCCCTGTAAAGCACTACTTATTGTGCAGGTCATACTGTGAACAATTTGCAGGGTATACGGAACAATAACAGTACTTAATTATAACCTGTTACTAAAATCTAGTGGTCAGATGCAGGTGTGCAGCACAGTAAAGGATTGACAATGTGATGCAATGCGAAGGTGGTTTCTAAAACACTGACTAAAAAAGTAAAATTGATATAGGTTCTACAATGGAGATAAACTTTGATCAGTATTTAGTTTGTGCAGACTGGTAGTGGTGTCGTATTTTACACAGTATCACTGACCACAACCTTTTTAAACATACCTGTCAAGTAACTGGAGAGGTATGAGTATGGATTCAGGGGGCGTGCTTGAAAAGAAAAAAAGAATGGTTCCATTTTTTATTAAACTGAAGGTGTCTTATGAATTATACCGGTAAGAGGTCTCTCTTTATATTCATTTGATCTTTTCCCTTCTTGAGAGTCCGAGGCTGGTTGACCTGTCACCATGTGTTGTTCATGTGAATATGGCACCTCATTAGGAGCCTTTCAAACACCTCATTATGTCTCTGAGTCCAGTCTCGGTCTCTCCAAAGCCCGGATGCTATGGGAGCTAGAGACTGGAAAATGTCCAACGGGTCTACTCCTCAGGCATCCATTTCAACTGTACACAGCGTTTCCAAAGGTGGGTCACAGGTCATGCGAGATGATGGGTTCAAACTGTGTTTTCAGAAAGTTGTCAGAGCTGTTGAATACATTTCTGAAACACTTGTTCCTTTTCTGCAAATCACATATTGGTCATTTTGTTTAATTTAATACATTTTTTGTCATGTTATCTCATCTGAAACCTAAAAGCATTTTGCGGTTTCTATGAGTGAGTAAGTTTAGTACATTGAATAACAACCCTGTCTCCTTGATATCAGGTAACTGTGGTGGACATCCATGTGTGAATCACCCTTCATTCACAACAGCTCATACAACGTTTTCACAACAGTCCATGAAGGTTACTATAAGGTTCTAGTTTGGTCATAGCAGACAAAGAGGACAAAAATTAGGTATGCCAGTCTTCTGTTTACTAGATGGGCATAGCGATTCCAGATTTAGACCTCTGTCTGTCGAAATGGACGTGATCTTACTTAAAAATTACTGAAAATGTTACTTCCTTTGCATTTAAAGTGAAAACCGGACCTTTTTTCTCTTTTAACATTAGAACAATCTATTTCTTGCAAGTTTTCAAGTTTAATCCCATCCTCAGGGCTTATAATTAAACACAGTCAATTTTGTCCGCTTGCTATGGGTGAATGCCCTGTTACACTGAATAAAACAGCAGCGCACGTTGCTTCGCTTGTGCTAAGGCTGTGTCTAGACTAGCCTATGAAACTGGAGAAAATACATTCTGCATCAGTTACATCTTTCATCATTGCTTACTCTTTTTGTTTGACTGCCACAAACAATGTAGCACTGATACTGTGTCAGATACTCTGAGAAGTAAGAAAGTCGGTGACAACCGGATCTGCATTACTGATTGATTCTCCCGAAAATACCAATGACTCCTCCAGATCTCGAGAGAGAGTGTTTCTTCTCTTCAATTCATCAGCACTGCCACTGCTTAATGCACCGTATTCACCATAATTGTCTTCAGTAGCTTTTAAAAAAACAACTCTCAAATGTCGTACTTTTGGCCAGCATACCAAAGGTGTGTGTGGCTTTTACTTTCAGTGGGGAAAGAAACAGGAGATTTCTGCTGAAGACACACCTACCATTTTACATAGATAGTATGGACAGAGCTCATCGTGTCTAAAAGCAAATAATGGGACCACAACAACAATCACTTAATTGTGGGCTACATACTCAGCCACGTACAGGACAACATCTAGGTTCTGTTGTAGAACACAGTGACAGAAAAAATACATTTCTAGAAACTGAAATGAAAAAGTGAACTAGACAGACCAGCTCAGTGCAGAGCACAATCCTGATGCCATGGTGTCCAAAACGATCAGATCAGATAAGATCAGATCAGATCAGTTTCAGATCCAAACCAAACATTCACCTCCACATAACCACAATACCCATGTGGCAAAATCAAATATACACACACACATATATGTAAAAACTACAAATCATTAATTGAATAAATTCCATGTAGAAATATTCACCAGAGTGGTTTATTAAGTAACACATGAAGACATGAGCTATCAGTAGACACAGAGAGATGGAAACCAGATGCAGGATGTTCGCTTGCTGGAACCTCGGGCTGCTGTAGGATAGGGGCTGAGTGTTGCTCAGCTGAGTGCTGACACACATCTTACAGCAAATAATCACTCACAAGTACAGTTCAAAGGGCCCAGTACCCTTGGGCAATTAATACGCCATGTGAATCAATGGTGCTACGGCTAATATCGCACAACTCCCAGAGGGAAGGCGAAGAAACAATTTGTGATCTCAGGGATGGGACAGTTAACCTCCACTGAGGTTTAAAGGTAGGTCACGCTTGTTGCTTTCATCCTCTGTCGTGTCCATGATTTCTTTCCGCTGTAATTTCTTAAAAAACAACACACAGTAGAAATTGTCAATTATGTTTTATTCCAGGGCTGGTCTTGTTGCTGTTGTAATTCAGGGATGTTAGCAGGCTTTTCATGCTCATGTTACCACTATGTACATGTAGCTTCACAGCTTAAACACTGCAACAACACCACTTCATAGCAGTGCTAACTAATCATCAGACCATATTATTATCATCATCATCATTATCCGATTTCTTAGCAGACACCCTTATCCAGGGTGACTTACAATTGTTACAACATATCACACTATTTTTACATTTGTACCTGTTTATATGTTTACTGTTTACTGGAGCAATCTAGGTGAAGTACCTTGCGCAGGGGTACAACAGCAGTGCCCCCCACCTGGGGATTGACACAACCCTCCACTCCAGAGTCCAGAGCCCTCACCACTAATCCACACTGCCACCCCATCCTGATGTCATGTTTTTTTTCTGTATTCTTTAAATATCCTAAGCATTGGCATTTACCATTCTTTACTGTACTATGCATTTTACCTTTATTAAAAATTAATAAATAAATACAGTATGTTTTCAGTTTTTCCAGCAGGGCTTTACCATAAAGCAGGAGGCCTGAAGTGACACATAGTATCATTGTACAAGTGATCAATTTTTGGAAACACAGAAATAAATGATTTGTTAACAAAAGTATATTATTTAATATGGGTGTAACACCTGCCAACAAAACAATCCTGAAACTGGTGTCTTTTTTCCCAATTTTAAAATCGTCAGTATATGTGAATATGAAAAGCCTCCTTTTTTCCTAGATTATTTTTAAACATTTGTTTACTGCAAGCTTACAAAAACAATACACATTTTAAACTGAACCTCCGAGAACTGCCTCTAATTTCATGATCAAACTGCCAGAAAAATTGATCAACGTAATCTCTGATAGGAGCCTTTTGCGACCTTGCGATTTTGCCGCAGGAACAGACACAACAGTGCTTACTGTAATAAAAATAACTGTCTGAGAGCTAGAGTGCACTTATGGTGCCGGTCTGTGGATGTGCCAGGATATTAATCGTGTTTTACATCCAGGGTAAATATGTGTATTCATCTGTGCAGTGTCTGCCGCAGCTCGAGCCGGTAATGTGATTCATTAGCTGCGGAACAGCAGAGAAAGCAGAACGGGGTAATAAGTAGGTACAGTAATTAATAGATCGGTCTACACAGGTGTATAAATGGAATTTAGGTGACAATTACTCAGAGACAGTAATGTTTTCACACAATACAGTACAGGAAACAATTGGATTGATTACCCTTGAGTTCTCTTCCTAAAAAAAAAAAAAAAAGCTTAGGAAACTTAGGTGTAGTATTTATCTCATTCGGAATCTGTTGGACTATGTGTATTTATTAATCAATAAGGAGAATGCTGGGGCCTTTGGTCATTTTGTTTTAGCAACAACAAAAACTAAAGTCTTCCTTTGACAATATTCCAATGGAATTCATGTCATGCAGCCAGAAACTGTCCCTGCAAAGTACGGACATCAGGCATCCACATGCGCTGGTGTAAGATCCACGTTACTTTTGCATAGCTCCAGCCTAAACAGATGTAGTTATTTGATCAAAGTCCAAACATCTCTTGCCAAAAACAGGGAGAAGATCTGTACATGACTGTGGTTTCATCACACTCCATTCAAATGCAGAATCACTCTCTCTATCCTCTTCTAAAGCCCAAATATTTCTCCAGTTGTAGAATAATGATAATAAAATGAGTCTGCCTGTCTGAACTGATACCCCTAAGCGAAATCGTGTGTTAAACATTGTAAACTCACTTCGGCCTGCTTGTCATTTGTGGAATAAACATGAATGCATGAGGAGCACTATTCATAACAATGCTGCCAGTAATTGTGAAAGTGTATCAGGTGTTTTGTTAAAACAAAAACTCTTGTATATTTCATTATTTTGTCAAAACAAAATACATAATGCTTCAAACTGTTTATATATATATATATATAAAAAAAAAAAAAAATCTCCGTTTGTGAACAAATCTTATAACCTGACACTTAATCTGTGTGAGAAGATTTTTTTATGGTCCAAGTTTTCCCATTTGGAACCTTTAAAGAAAAGGAGAAAAACATTGTGCTGCTTCAGAAATGTAGCTTTCAGGGAAGCTTTTACTTTAGGACGACTGCTATGGTTAGAGCTTAGGCCGGCTTTGAGGATGTGAAATAAAGGGCAGTATAAACGCATTGGAATTGGGTTATTTTTCTCTTTTGTGCGACTCTAGCTCCTTTAACAAAAAGTGGATTAGAAAAGAAAAGGAAGCTCCCACAATGACATGAATCCCCCTGGAAGCCTTGCTGCTTAATGGACGTTTTTATGCTTCATTGACAAAAAGGGAAATTCAAAAACAAGGCCCTTTTGATTGGAGTCTCATAAAATGCAGGATATCATAATGTATTACAGATTCAGCAAGTCCTAAGTATGATAAAAAGAAAAAGCTTAATCAGAATGCAATCGGGTCATTTTCAGAAACACCCTCGTCTTCAAGTTTTAAGAGAAAAATCATGATTTGAAAACAAGTTTTGAACAAGAATAATGGCACTATATAGGCTAGATATTTTCTTTCTTCTTGATGTTGCAGTAAAAAAGAAGAGTGAGATTGCATTTACTGAACATGGCTACCGACTGTCTCAGAGTCTGAAGTCTATAAATGTGTCACTGAGCTACCGCATGTTATGGGCAAATTTTTATAAATTAAAAGTGTAACTAGATAGCTTCAGGCAGCAGGTGAGGTCTGGCAATCACTTCCTAGCAATAGAAACGTTAAAATAAGTAATTACGTTCTTGATTAATCTGTCTATCTCCTGAATAGCTGGAATTAAATGGAATCACTTTAAAATTAAAAACATATATAAATAGATTATTACTTAAAATAAAAGAACACTGAATACAGGAGACATCATGCAATGTGTCGTTCAATAAGAAATAGACTTAATGCGATGTAACAATGCGTTCTTTAGCCTCACCTTTCAGCTTTCCCCTACTCTAAAAGTAATACGATCCTTAGGAATAGGGATATGTCCTGCATAATTACATTTTTTGGTGCCTTTGATAACAAAAATCAGATACATTAAAAATAATGTCCAGGGACTTCAGTGGACCTTCAAATATGCTGTGTTCCATTTCAGAAAGGCCGTTAAATCCATCTGACATAACCAAAACAAATGTGATTCCTCATTAGCTCTCCCATTAGCAATATTGGTGGCATTATGACTAGTTAGAATTA
Source organism: Amia ocellicauda (assembly GCF_036373705.1). Classification (NCBI taxonomy): domain Eukaryota; kingdom Metazoa; phylum Chordata; class Actinopteri; order Amiiformes; family Amiidae; genus Amia; species Amia ocellicauda. The sequence continues at coordinate 33,944,217 of NC_089856.1, read as the reverse complement.
CTATGGTAATATACAGTTAACATGCACAAATGTAAAACAGTAAGATGTTAGCTTTAAAAACAAATAACTCCCAGCTGTACAACCTTCAGATATGTGTCTTGAAAAAAAAACAGGGTAGACTAGAATGCGCTTCATACTCGGTTGTTTATTTTACTATGTAATTCAGTTTTCTGAATTTATTTTATATGCATGTTTTTTCTTGCCTATGAGGAAAGGCTAATCCATACTTAATGTTTAACATTATCATAAGAAATTCTGTAGACTAACAACAGAAAACTATCATTTAAAATGTACTTCATTCGGTTTCATTTATTAGAAACTCCAAGCTGATCTACCAAATGTATTCAAATTTGTTATCTGGTATTTCTTAAGTTTATTTGCTTAAAAGGAAATGGCTGGTTTAAACAGGTAAATAAGAAAATAAAAAGAGAAGCTAAAAACTACTTTACATACAAACACTTTGCATATCCCCGATAGAGGCAAAGACATCTCAATGACAAGAATACTACGTGGTGCATTCAAACAGAAGTCTGTCTACTGATTGACTGAACTTCACTGTACAAAACATTTTTTCATATTTTATATTTAACCAAAAAAAATACAATTTCATGAAACAAACGGTTTGGCTTCAGATGTGACTATCTCACAACTTCAACTAAATTAAAACGTCCTGTTTGAATGAGCACTAATAGTTACAATTGTGTTTTTCTCTGGGGCGGAAAATAAATAAATAGAAAGCCTAAGTACATGAGCAAATGCATTATCCAAATGCAAAAGTTATTTTTCAAGACAAAATTCAAATACAAGAAGTTCTGGCTCTGATTTTTTAATCACATTATAGTTGACAGATAGTAAGACAGCACTATCAACATTGGACATTTTAACAGAACTGAATATGTTCACATCAGCTTTAGCATCTCTTTATGTTTTTTGCAATAGCCTTTAAAAGCTCTTTTTGTGGGTTTAGAAATGGTTGTGTATGAATATAAAGCTGCAAATTAAAGCAGACTGGAACTTTCCCCTCTCTCCTCAGGACATTATTGTTACTTTTACCTTTTAAGATTTTTCTGGATTATTATTTTATTTGATTCTTTAATCTTTAAAGACCATACAACACAGTCCAACTGTGTCGTCTTTACCGTGCAATGAGCCATACTTAAATTTGTCGTGACAGAAAAAAGTGGGATTTAAAAGTATCGTTTAAGATATATTTCCATTTAAATACATCTTATTTTGTCAGGGTCTTCCAACAGGTGTTACCATGGAAACCTCAGGAAAGGAATACACTTTGGGAACAATACGGCTGGGACATGTGCACAGGGGAACGGGTTGGTTTGTGTCCCCACCGCAGCTGGGGTTGTTTGAGCCTTCAGGAGTTGAATGACTTCATAGCTGGACATCTTGGACTAGTTTGTTTGCTACCGACCGAAATGCCAAGTCTGAAAAGAAAATCCTTTCAGGGGATTTAGACATAGTTCCCAGCAGTGACACATGCAATTATTTCCAGATTTTAAGTTTCTTTTTGCAGATTCTATTAGATCCTCTATTGCATCTTGACCACAAATTAAAAGGCCACTACTCACGCTTCTTTTTGTTGTTGGTGTTTCACCTCTTAAAAATAATAGTTATAATAATACTTGGCAATGACTGTAAGAAGTTGAAAACAAGTCTCAGTGACAGACTGGCAAAGTGTTTTCTTATGTTGTCTTTTATTTATCTACCACTTCCACCTAGGTGCATAATTAAAAAAAAAAAGAAAAAACTGTGATAATATACAAATTAATATAGTGCACAAAAGGGATTATTTCACTTGAATAAGAGATCACAAACTACTACAAACTGTTTACTAAGCAAAACAATCTAAATTAAAGAAAGTATATATTTTTGTAAAGTTAAAAATAAAAGAAAAACTTTCAGGACTGCATAAATCAATCCAGGGGATTTACTTTAAAAATTATTTGCTTTTCATCACATAGATTTCAAAGCACAGTAAACAAAGAACTTTGTTACAAAAGCAGACACGAAACTGAAACTTGGATTAATATGTACTATACAAATGGGATAAGCAAAGCAAGCGCTTAGAGTGAGGAAGGCAACCACACCTAATGCAATTTAGCAGCTGCAGAGGGGTCCTCAGGTACAATAACTGACATATTGTGCAAAACCTAATTGTGTGAAAAACATGGCAAAGTATGCAGAAGAGTAAAAGAGAGGAAGAGGGCAGAAGCACTCGCTCAGGTTTCTATATATTGACTAGGCAAAAGCAAACAAGAATCAGTGAAAAATACAACTTATATCCAAGACAATACCCCTATACAAATTAAACATGTCAGAACATGCTATGGGGTGCATTAGATAAAAGGTATGACCAAAATCCAAGTAAACTACATCCACTGCTTCATTCCCTACACAAAACTATCTTTGAAATAGTAAGATGTGAAACAAGCCCAAAACATGATGCCTTACTATGGAACAAGACACACAGGGTAAGTTTAACTTGTACTATTTTCTCACATATGCAAAATTTAAAAACACTGTGCCCTGTTCTAAGCCTAAGATACTCAATGCTTTTGGTCTTTTTGGTCTATATAAATACTCCCGTCTCAACATCCCCAATTTACTATAGAAGTGTTTGATTGGCCAACCAGTCTTCCCCCTATTATTTCCATGCTAGCTCTTTATCACGTTGCTTATCAAAGGTCCGGTGCATCCTGTAACCCCCATTAAATGAGATGCCTGGGAATGAAGGCTCTGATTGAAAGATTGATGGTCTCACAGGTAACAAAAAAGGCTTCATGGCTCTGCGTGGAGGCAGGTAAAAGACAAAAAAAAAAAAAACCTGGGGTCAGAGGTCACATCCGTGCAGTCTTCAGCTGGGAACCTCAGAACAGGGGTTGAGGCCTGCATGTCAAGCCTATCCATTCTGCCCATACCTCTAATGGAGTATAATTCATAAAAAGAGGTTCAGTCCAAATGAAATAATTACCATAGCCACACACACACACACAAAAAGACCTTTGAGCCCTCTTAGGCATGAAAGCCAGGTAATTAACTGAAACCCGTACACACTCCACGGGTTGGTGAGTTTCTTGTGAAAATGATACCTGGTCCTCAGCGGAGCACCTGAGGGTAATGATGGGTAATGATGGACCTGAAGTCACTGGGGCTCGGTGCTCCTACAACCATGGGAACAGAGCAACCCTTTAACCAGAACAAGGGCCTTCTTTCTGGCACCTGCAGCAGGGCCACGTGTGGGGACCGTTCGGTAACGGGTCGTGTCTCTGTTGACAATGGGTCACTTCTGGAAATGTGACCAAGATCTTTTACGAAGGGAAAACAACTTGCTTCTTAAAAAAGACACACACACATACACACAAAACAAAACTTAGCTATTCTTTCTTTTTTTCTCTCTCGCTCTAATCATGCCACTTTGCATTCCTGTCAATAGCTCTGGCTTCAATGGCTTTTCTGTCGCACAAAATGGCTTGTTTACTCATGGGTTCAACTCGGTGAAGGCCTATCTTTGTCTGAAAAGTATGTTCAGTAAACACAATCTCAGGAGAGTCCAGTCAAATTAAAATGCGATTGTCTATGCTGCTTCAGTGTTTCCCCGAAGGAGTTTCTATTGATGGCAAGACACTTTGGAATCCGTGTTTATGAATTGTAATATAGAAGTGATGTTTATAATTATTTGTATGTAGGAAACTACTTAACATTCCCAAATGAATGAAGTATCTAAATATTGCTAATCCATAAAACATAATCAATCTAGTTGCCAATAGCCTTCTATCATTTAGAAAGAGAATGAATTATGTTACTGAATATTTCTACTTGAATTGAACTCCTAATCTGAAAATAGAGGCTTTTACGCAGAGAACCATTTAATTAAATCATGATAACAAAAAGAGAATTAAAATGAGCGGTCAAAACATAACTGCTTGGCATTTCTTTTATGAACATTACACTAAAAAACAACATCAAGTAGCTCAAACACCATAGCTGTGCAAATTCGTCCTAACAGCTCACTGCACGATGAAATGAAATGATATAAAGATCAGTAGTTTAGTTTGTACATAAACTTAATAACACATTAAGCTGTGAAGGTCAACTGTAGTTCATAGCAAGAGGTATGGGCTTCGTTCCCTTTACGGTTTCTGAATATAAGTTAATGCAGTCGAGTCAGAGCAGTATTTTCTCTATCACCTTCCGATAAGACTGACAGAATATAAACATGAGATGAAGGAAGTTTCCTTCGACTTCGGCTGAAGCCCTGCACGGAAAGTCAGTGAGTTCTCCATCTGGATCCCATTATAACCTTATAGCATTTCGGTCCTCTGGTATTGTGTTCAGATTTCCCTGATGTATTTATCCTCAGGAGTTGGAACTTTATCTAATAATATCTGGATTTCATTTAGTGACATAGTTTAGAATGTAAAACGGATTTGTGTCAAAAGAAATATGTCAAGTTCCATCGGTGGCTGTCTTTTCTCTGCAAAGCCATCTGTGCCGTTTAACTCCAAACCTTTCATTAGCCGGATTATTTATTTATTCTGTACCATGTATCATCTATTTCTGTTAGTTATTTCTTGTTTAAAGTGGAAAATAGGCAAAAGCTTCCCTTGTGTTATGAATGAGGTCTCTAATATTATAAATATCTTTTTAGTTGTTTATATTTCTCAAACAGTATAAGTAAACAAGCTTAATGAGTGATAATCCAAGAGAACACGTTATTTTGCTAAGAGATACTTTAACATTTGGGGGAATTAATTCCTTTATGAAGTAATTGTTTATATGCATTGTGCTAATATTACTCCATGACAACCATCATGAGATATTTCAAGGTTGGACTAGGCATCTTGAAATAGTTACTTTACCTAGTTAATTTGGTGTTTTAATTATGAGCTAGATGTTTGAAAACAAAAAAATTCAGATGTGCCACCATCTTGCTAGGGTTACTGCAAGGATATGCCTAAGTTACAATACTAATTCGTAAATTATCTTTTAGCTTCAGAATTAGTAGACAAATTAAAAAGCCGTGATTTGTTTGCATGTAAATGACTATTTATTTAATAAAGTTTAATTTATATTAATTCTACTCAAGATCATGCAGAAAATGAAATTAAAAACCATTGACACTTTTAGGATTAATGACATTTTTGCTTGAATGAAAACATTTCCCATTTCTCGTTGTTTCTTTTTCATTAACTGTAATTATGTTTGTAGCTCTACTGATTAAGAGAGTTGCTGTGGAGGAACCAGGCTGCCACGACTGTATGCAATGCTATTTTCTATAAACACATTTCATGCAGCCAAGCATTAAAAAGCTATTACACCCTGCTCATTTAAAACAATTGAAAAGAAAGAAAATCACATTTTGAAAGATGCATTAAAATGAATATTAAAACTAACTTGGAAGCAGCATTATTTTAGGTACATGGCTGAACACCCATTATAGTACATAATATAATCAGATTAGAATATAATCATAATATAAAAATCTATCTTTGTCACATATTGTTATATTGTTTTTTTTATATTGGATCAAATTAAGCTGGGGTGAATGCAGCACAAGTGAGAGCCACAGGGTCTTTCCTTTTTCTTTTTATCTTCTAGTAATGCCTTGATTACTTCATTAAACTAATTATTCCCTCCATAGGTCAAAATGGCACATCTCAAAGGTTATTAGTTGTGGAAGATTTTACAAAACCTATAAAAGCTGCAGGACTTCAGCACATGAGCTGAACATGAGCTGCTAAGACCTGCTTTTAGTGGTAGACAAGACCCAGTTTCTATGCAACCATACATCCAGGTTTCACCTAAGGAAGAGACTGCATTTCCATACTTCACTCGCAGCTAGTTGTTTCTAGGAAATTAGAAGAAAAATTAACCAAAAAAAAAGATTTGGGAGCATTTCATGTATGTCATTCGATCTGCTAGATGTAACCATCTTCATTTTGCAAGGATTAAAGTCAATCAATAGGGAAAATGAAGATGAGCATCAAAAAGGCTTCTTGTGGCAATACTGCTATTTTACCCATTAATAAAACTAAGGATCATGCTACAGCAAGCCAGGGTGGAGCTCAGTCCTGGGACTCGGGTGTCTTCAGACAGCTGAGAAGTGACAATATCCCTGACAACCAATGCCCCTGAGGATCTATTGTAATTATGAAATAGAACCTAAAAAACAAAGCCTTCTTAGAACGATAAGAATCAAAGTTGGCCCCATTTCCAGAAATGCACACCATTAGTAGTGTATTCATATGCCATATCTATTTAATTTGTCGTCTTTGTCATGCTCCTATGGCACACCCATTTAAATTGTAAGATACTGGTGTTTTCCATTTATTTGTTTATTTAAGCAAAAATATATGGAACTACAGTTTCCTTTAGTTCCATTAAACCCTGCCTAATGCAATCGATTGGAAATTGTGAAGAACTTCCCTACAGTAACTGGTGCAATAGAATTGCCTTGTCAAATATTAAATGTTTAAACTGCAACCCGACTAAAATCAATCAGATGATTCTGTAAAATCACATCTCAAAGTATCAGACGCTGCCTGATGTGACTGGAAAATCACATTGCGATTGATCACATTGAGCAGGAAACTGGGCACAATTATTCAATGAAACTGAAAAAAATGCCTGTGATTTCTCAAAGCCTTGTATTATTTGTTAAAGTTTCCACATGTAGTAAAATTAATGTGTCAGCTGTTAGCAGTGCCAATCAAAATAATAGCAATAACATCCATTTCTGGAAAATACAACAGGGTTGTACTCCCCTGTGATATCATAATACAGTCATGAGAATTGTTTATATTTTTTCTGTTGACTTGCATTTCCCTTGTGCTAGCTCAGATCCATATGATTCTCATTCTATTGATATTCATGGACATTTTCAATTTAATTTTGGTTTCATATGAAGATTGAAAACAAGAGCTCTGCAGAATTATTTTAAGAATTCCTTTTAAATTGCATGCCTTGACTTTCATCATGTTGTCTGACCTTACATTACATCTTAGGTAGAATGATCGCTGCACGGTTATATGAAATCATTTCAGTTTCGCTGGAATGCAACTGCCTTTCAAAGAACCTTTACGTATAGACAAATACGACTTTCAAGACAGCAGAGTTCATCACTGAAATGCACCTATAGTTTAAAGATGGACTTGACAGAACAGTTGGCCTAATTCTCCGGTCCAAGGCAGTGGGTGTACACCGCATGCATATTTTAGTTACGCAATAGGCCCTGAGGCTTACCTGTCCCAGTGGAGAGAGTGCCTGAGAGAGGTGAAGCTTGACAGAAGCCCTGAGTCTGAGAGATTTGGTAGCAAATGGTAAGTCTCAGGAGGCAGAATTACATTGTAAAGCAGGGGAGGGCAAGTTAGAAGGTGAAGAAAAGGCAATTCACCAGCAAAGAAAAGGCTCATTCGCAGTTTATTCAGCGTGCAGGTAACTGACATTCGCCACTCATTGGCTGGTCCTGCACTTCCTGCATCATGCCAGGGGGAGCATTAAATCAAAATGCAGTGTACCTTCATGGTATATTTTATGACTGGTATGGCAGCAGTTAATGTTTCCTTTTGTATTCCCTCAAGCCATTAAAGATAGGGGAGAAAAATACAATGTCAAAATGTGGGTTTCATTAAGTATCTTGTTAATGATGTCGAACTACTGTACTTCATTTCAAAGTAATACTCCTCAGAACCATATTTCACCAGGCGCTTACATTTTGCCAATATTCTGTCTTCAGATATAAGAATGCCCTGCGTTGGTAGGTCTTCAAGCAAACGGAGGGGGAAAAAATATGAAACGTTTGCTCCTGGGATTTTGTTCAATTTTGCTGCAAGAGTGGAGTAAACTTCAAATATTTACATTTTATGTGATGATGAAATCAATGCTTGAATGCTTAATATTATTAAATAAAAACATACACGATTAATAAAAGAACAAATGTCAGCTCTGGCAGAAGTCTGCTGTCTGTTTTTTTTTGTTTTGTTTTGTTTTTACATTTATAAAGTTGGCAACATTTGGTTTTCTTCAGCAGCATTTTCTCAGTCCTGATAACAATCAAGGTCAATTTTTACCGACCTCAAGGAATTTTCTGTGGATTCATGAATGATTCATCGTTCACAGCATGAGAGACCTTCCACCTGGCCAATACAAATCCAGTTGTTGTCCTTCTTACAATTTTTTAGATATGAATTATTAAAAAAAACTTAATAAGTAAATTATGAAAAACACATCTATTTAATTTTGAGTGTATAATGAGAAAGATTATGCTAAGTATGTATATCTTAGTAGTTGGAAATTAAAGGCTTGAAATCCACAATCTGCAGTATTTGACTTAAGCTTTAGAACAGTGCAGTATCAAATATGAAGAGTAACTGTACTGATGCCATTAATAAACAGGGGGAAATGCTCAACTGATGTTTATGTCCACAACTGTTGTTCATGGTCTATGCATACTGGAAAGCACCACAGATATCCAACAAAATGCCTGAAGTTGTCTGTTTTTGAAAGGCGCACAATGGTTAAAATCAGATAGAGAGGACTGACTGCCATATCAGTTCACTACTTCCTGAAAGCAGGACATATGTCTCAGAAGGACTATCAAGCAAAGTCCTGTATGTTTGTCGTTTATGGATGCATGGATTGCTATTGAATAATCTTGAGGCAAGGAGGCAAAATTCATTTTCTGTACCCATCTTCAAAGACCTGCAGTGGGAGCAAGGAAATGATATTCAAGGCAAGTGGGCAATGTTGACAGTTTGCACACAGGGCACTGGGGTCAGTGGTGGCCGTCTGTTGTCTTAGTGGTGCATGACTCATCTGTCAACAATGCAAAGCAGACAATGGTTCATCATCTCAGTCAAATAGCAGAGGCCCAGGAAAGAGCCACAGGGCACCAGCAGCTCTCTGCGGGGGATTTCGATGGATTCTGCAGGTTATTTCCAGGTAGACCTGGAAGGTATTCTAGCCAATCACTTCCAAAAACATCCCACTCAGGATTAATATCCTACTGCTAAAGTGTACAAATACAATCCAAAAATACGAATACAAATTAAAGCGGCACAAGGTGTCAGTTTAACATTATGTAAGACAATAATTTAATTTCCTTGTATGCACTTTGTTTTGTACATTTAGTCTACCTTGCTTAAGACAAGCTGAAAATCCAGTGTTATTCATCCAATATTTCAAGAGAAAAGTCCCTTGAAGTCCAATGTGAATAGAGGAATGGTGTTGTGTTACTTTTGCTCTTAGGCATGCTTTTGGTATGTTTTTGTTTGGTAATTCCTTAAAATGTATCTTTGCTACTTTGAAATTGAAGAGCGGTTATAAAATAAACTTGATATGCTTTGCACCACTTTTTCCTTTTCTAATAAAAAACACAATTGCCACCCTTTCGGTCCATAGGACGTTGTGTTCTGCCAAAGCTACAGTGGGGTGAATTTTAGAGGTACAACTGATTTTGGCACACTTACTAAGTAATTAAGCCAAACCGGTTGCCCTTGTTCAATAATAACAGTATGTTTTCATATAGTTATTGTCTTTGTTTGACTAAATACCATATTAATCTGTCTGTTAGGCTTTAGCTATCCTGATAACACAAACCTTTGGGTTAATATATTATTTTTGTAGTTAAAGAATTCAACTCATATTGGGTTTGCATTTCAACGGCAAGTAAATTAGCAACAGAACAGTGAGAAAACAAACATAGATTTAAGGTTTTCGAGAAGGACAGTGGGTCTTGAATTATAACAGTCCTTGTCCTCAGGTCATGTCACATAAAAAGCAGGTACCATAAAGACCTCTGTGAGCACCTTGACTGTGGATGCTATATGGAGTAAAAATGGAGTAAGGCTTGTTGTTATCTCTAGTCAGTAGTGTTGTAAAAAGCAGAGAAAGAGGCCCACATAAAAACGTGACTAAAAGAATAGACATGTTCACATGAAACATTAAAAGCTGCATATGAGAACAAAAAACAAACTACTGGGTCATTCCCTTCTTGGACTTTCGTTTGAATGGAAGGATGAAACTGGGAGGAGCGGTTAGTGTAGGGAGGAAAAAAATAATCCATCCATCCATCCATTTTCGAAACCGCTTATCCTGATGAGGGTCGCGGGGTAGACGGAACCGATCCCGGCAGGCATAGGGCGCAAGGCAGGAATACACCCAGGACAGGACACCAGTCCATCTTTGGGCAGGAAAAAAATAAGTAAGGGTCAAATGCGAGTTGTGCATGAAATGGGCAAGACATAAAGGTAGCTATCACCTGTCACTTTCAGCATGTTAACACCCAGGCTGAAGAAAAATGAAGAAAGAAAAAAGAAAAGAAAACTGCCCCACTACATCAAACAGATTGCCAATGTGTTTTGCAGCAGCAGGGGTCATCGGAGCTGCTGAGACTTCATTCAGAGATAGAAAGTGCAGATTGGAACGTGTTTTTCCCCCTCAGTTGGTCAGAGATTCCATTCTAAAGGCCTCTAGTCTAACCCTTGCCCCATCCTTGTCTACACACTCACTCACAGTGTTTCTGTCTACATTACCATTTCATGTTTGAACTCATGCTTGGTAATTAATCAGGTGTCTTTCTTGCCCTCCTGATTTTACGGCAGCTAATTCTGACCTTCAGATCTTCTAGCCACTGATAATGAATCAACGATTCTCTCTCAAAATCAAGACAGGAATGTTGTTCTTGGAATACCTCAGCCAAACTGTACTTCGGTTATTTTCTGTTGTGATTGTGCTTGCCCTTTTGCTTACAGTTCTCTGCATGTATCACATGAAACGTATGAAATAGAAACTAGCTGTGCCTTTTATATCAAATTAATCAGACTACGCACAAAAAAGGATTGTTGACATTTCTTTTATGCATTAGCAATAATATGCTTAGTAAAAATGTGGCAATAAACATTCCTCATCAAGATGCATTGTTTTCAAAACATATTTACTGAATGTAATAATCAGACACTAAATAAAAGCAGTGACTCATAGATGAACTGTGTATGAATTAATTCCTAAACCAATATACCACATTTAAAGAGTTCAAAACTATAACCTCTATGTATTGCTCTAACACTGTCCTAGCAGTGTCTGTTAATTTTTTGAGAAATATTGTTCTAGCTTCATACTTTCTTCTATTTTGACTTTATTAATTATGTTGAAATTAAGCACCTTGTCATATTGACATACTCATTATTTTAAATATTACTCTTCCTATAGGAGGATTCACAGCTACTATAGAAGTGTGTGAAACACTCCTTTCTACATTTCATAAGTAGAAGACAGCTTATACAATGTCAAAGGTCAGCTTATAAAGTACACCTGGGGATGCTGTATTTTGTTTGAAGTTGGTGCAGCTGAGGTATGGGAAAGTACTAATAATACCAGAGGTAAACAGTGATACTAACAAGACAGTGTAGTAGCGTACATGCAGTTCTAACCTTGAATAACATTAGATAAAACAAAAAAACAATGTGATCCAATGTAGTTATACAGACTCTTTCAAGTTTAGTTGGCCTCAGATACCATACAAAATACCTGGCAACCCTTTCTGTATCGCTTACCATTGCCAGTGGATAACCAATCAGTGGAAGGGTTTCAAAGCCCTTAAGGTATTGTCCTGAATTTGTAGTGCAGAGATTTATATGAACTGACAAAACCAAAGTTGCAATCAGGGGCCAGCTTTTGTTTTTCCTTTGCAGATGGTTTCTACACAGGTATCATGCCAACTATCGAAGGAGACCATTTGTTATTTTAACCAAAATATGCAAAAAAGAGGATCATTTGAGGAAATCAGCACTGGATTCCAAATTTTCCTGCAACAAGTCGGTCAACACTCACATCGACTTACAAATAAAATAAAAACATCAACGCAAAGGTCGGGAGATACTGTAACCATAGATGTATTCATTTTTTTATTATAATAATAATAATAATAATAATAATAATAATAATAATAATAAGGAAGTCTCAAAGTACTTCAGGTTGTATTCTACAGGGTTTGATTGCAGATAGGCCTTATATTCAAAATGTTCATATTTGCAAGGGTTTGCTTTCTGTTAATTAACTGACCTAATACTGCAGTGGATACCTTACTTACTTTATCATCAAAAGCTCAAAACCATTTAACTAAAATTTACTAACTCTAAGTATTAAACTAACTATCCCTATGCCTATCCTAACATTACACCCAACCACAAGCTCAGCCCAGACTCCAACCCAGTCCAAAATGTGTGCAGCACCTCTAGAGCACATTAAGATTCAGATCCCATACACATCTACATTGTAAGCCTGTTATAATAAACTAATTTCTAACTGCACATTCCTCCTTCACCTGATAACTTTATGTAGATTTATTCATTCCAACATGTTCTGCTCGTGGATAGAACATAATTTGTGGTTTTCTGAGCTGTCTTGTTAGGTCCACCTTTCTTAACGACACCTCCGTCTCATTTGAAAGCTCTTATGTTTGAAATCAAACGGACCACAAATGATACCAATAAATGCTCCGGTTCAATCCCCCCTCTTTGAAGAATCCAAGTAATCTGTAGGACGAGATTCAGTTCAATTCGCCACACCTCATTGTACTGTAAGGCAATTACAGCATGGATATCTGTCAAGGCTAGACTTGGCATCCCCTGCATTACTCATAAATTAAACCCTCTGAAGTTGAGACTCCCTGCCCTCGTTATTTCTCGACACATCGCAAGTTAAATGATGGCACTGAGCTGCACTTCTCATGGTCTGATGTTCCTGCTAATGCCTGTAATACAGAGGAGGGGGAAACAAATAATGATGGCCAAACAATTTCTTAATACCATTAAACCTCAGAGGCCTTGTTCATCCATATCAAATGTGTGCTTTGGATTTCAGTAGATTTGAACAACATCGCCTTGGAAGGCAAGTCGACAATGAGAATCCCTTTGCTCGGATTTAATGAAGAAACATGCTGCGCGTCCACCCTGCGCCGGCGAATGTGAGGGGTTCATGCCAGCATGAACGCAAGACTTACAGGACAATGCTCAAATTGGATACTCCGCTGACCTTTTCATATAATATGTTACCTCGTATATAAGTTACATCCAATGCAAAGCTCTGTGGACATTCTATGAATAAAGGTCATTTGTAAGACAGGATATTACACACTATAAGTGGTGAATTTGGTAATTTCGTTATTACTGATTAATTTGGATTTTGCCTGTTATACAGCAATCCACTCATTGCACTGGTAACAAGAAACAATAATGATAGCAATGCAGTAAATGGGCACAGGTACTGTACAAAGGTTAATTCTCCATGTTGCTACTTGCCCTAGTCTCCTACAGGCCTGTCTAGTCCCTTGACAATTTGGCTGTGTTTTCTTTATTAATAGGATCATTCATTAAGACTGGTTGATTTATCTTCTATTTTGCAACTGCACAGGCAACATCTGAGAGAAATTAAAGAACAATTACCACAGTGTACTCTGTTTCTGAGGGATTGACAACCAATGGAAAATAGCAAAGGCTTAGAGGTAGATTAGAGGTAATAATACTGAAAATTGCTGTACTTCTTGGTATCATTTTTTAACAATAGTAATTACTGTCAGAGCTTGACGGATTTATCCATCTATAAGTACACAACTATTTCTTCTTCGTCTTCTTTTAGTTACTATTGTCTAATGGCAAAAAAAAATGAATTAAAGCAGAGGACAGAGTCAAAGAAGTAGTTGGAGGCTGCAATATGAGATGTGATTTATTATTATTATCTGATTTCTTAGCAGACTTACAATTGTTACAACATATCAAATTATTTTTACATTTGTACCCATTTATACAGCTGGGCATTTACTGGAGCAGTCTAGGTAAAGTACCTTGCTCAAGGGTACAACAGCAGTGCCCCCCACCTGAGGATTGAATCCACAACCCTCTACTCCAGAGCCCTAACCACTACTCCACACTGCCACCACTGCTGCGTGATAGTATGAGGTGGGAGATTCTGTTTAAATCTCTGATTAACTATTTTTACTACATACATGTTCAAATCACTAGCTTTGGTTTTGTACAGATCAAAGACATTTTGATTAGTACTACCATTCAATGACACCTAATAACAAACCTGATAAAAGACAAAACCTTTCACCTATGCAAGGACACATTTCCTGTATTAGGACTGGCATGTTTCACTTTTTACAGGAGATCCACAAGGGTTAATTCAAGCACACTGTGATTGCTATACCTTTACTTGGAATGAAAATTACTGTGAACAGAAAGGAAAAGTACAGTAAAGCGGAACACAGAGCCAGGAAACAGAAATCAAGGCCAGAAATGAGACCTATAGGTGATAATCAGACTGGTTTAGATCACCCCAGCTCTTTCTCTCGTACGCCGCACTTAAATACATCATTGAAACGGCTTCTATTTTTCCCTTTAATCTCATAGCAGATTGCTTTCTCCCTCCTCCCAGGGCGAAGTTCTCTAAGCCTCTCTAAACCAGCTTGGCACCAGGTTTGATTACTTCATTTGCCTAGGTTTCCGACTGTTCCTCAACTTGTTTTTCCTCTGCAGGGATCCTTCGTTTCATGTCATGTGAAACCTTTCATGTGTATCATGGAACTATGTTCAACTTTCACTCGTGCATTGGGAAAAAGAGAACATTATGAACTTCATGAACTTTACCCAGAAAACAAGGGGATCACAAAAACAATTTGGCCTAATGTGAATTGGCCAATATTGGTTAATACTTATTTACTTGAGAATGATACTTCCCCAATTATTGTTTAACCTTTTAAATATATGTTTGGTTACTGGTCATAGCTCACTAAACAACCAATGCTTAATACTGAATTTTAATATTTCCAAACATTATTAAACTCTGCACAGAGTCTCCTTTTCTGTAATTCGACACCTGTTTTTGTTTGTGTTATTTCAGGTGAATATGCACAATGATTATTGTGAAATTTACTGAAATGTTATGAAATATACTTTCAATGCATGCCAGTGAAGCAAATTTAGAATAAAGAAATAACTTGATGAGAAGTTCAGAAAAGGCGTTACAATTCTTAAGAATGCTCCAAATTCACACTGCAGTAGGAAATATTTGTAAAACATAAGTAACAACAAGAAGTAATGGATACTGAAAAGTCTCACAGCAGGGTCTGGAGACTACCTAGTAGTTTTACATTAGGGTAATGCATTCATACCAACAAGACAGCCACTTGAAGTTGTGCCTCACAAGCTGTTATATCCATAATGGAAGGGGACTGCATTGTGTTTTATATTATGCATGCTTATTATTCCAATGCAAACAATACCTATCTTCTATTCACATAAAACATCAAGCAATGTCAAGCAAGGTAATTCTTGAAAGCTGAAAAAGACTCAAGAGACAAACAACGTTATTCTCTTTGATGTGGTTTGATGTGCTGCGTGCATTCTGATCTGCTAATAACATAAGGATATTCAATTTTTGTGACCTTTTTTATGCAGAGACATATATATATATATATATTCAAAAGAACACAGACACTTTATTGTGGCACAATTGAAAAATATAACCTTGTAAAATAAAGAAAAATGTCAGTGTTATGGCACTTGAGAGAAACACTTGTTCCCGATGGAACATGGTTTGTCAATTAGGGAGAAGCCTCCAGAGGTTTACTGAGAATTTGATTATTTTTGGTACAGATGCATGGCACTGCCTTTCAAAAACATTTAATCACAAGCCAACTTGTTGGTTTTCAAAGTGGAAACAAAAGAATGGTTAGTACCATAAAATTCAACATCTGCACCAATACCACCCTGACAGCTGCACTGTCTCTTGCTTTTTATGTCCTCATTCAGCAGCATCCATTTCATATCAGAGAAATATAGAGGAAATGTAAGTTTGCATTTGGGCAAAAATCTCTTAAAATGTATTTTACAATTACCTTTGTAGCAACTGTACACTTCTTTCATATATCATAAACAGTAAATAGGAGTAAACAGCAAATAGTAAAGGTTGCATGAGCAAACTAACATTAACTTTCAAAATCAAAAATATCTCTGAAAGGGACTATGGAATACTGCACACCCCAGCAGTATTCAACTGACAAAATCCCAGGAAAACCAATTCCAAGGCCTGTGGCCTGCAAGGACACAAAAGAGGACATCATCAGGAGCAGGGACTCTACAGAGGGTACCGAGGCTCAACTTAACCTAGCACAGGGGCACCAATAGATGAGGCTGGTTCTGTAAAATGCCATGAATGTGTGGTAAAGCCCTGCTCTGTTGATGTAGGCCACAATGGAGTTGTTGACCATACATATCAGCACATGCCCACAGAATGGGCAGAAAGTGATGAAGGCCAAGGAAAACTTCACAGAGTCCAAATGCATTGCTGTAGAGAGCCTGGTAAGACTCTATCCACATCCCCCGGACTGCTCTCCTGTTTCACGCTGACCCCCAACCTTAGCTGGAGGAGTCTGTGGTCAAGACCTCTTCACGTTATAGAGGCCCCACCCTGTGGGTCAAATTTGAAGGACTCCACCATAGGAAGGCTGAGCGCAAAAAGACTCAGTAAGAGTTTTCAACACTTCCCCTTGCGTGCTGCAATGTCCCACAGACCCTTTGGGACCTATTTTCGACTTGAAATATAACTTTAAAAATAAAAATCTAATAAAAATAAAAAATAAAATACCAATCTGCTCATACAATACAATATATATATATATATATATATATATATACATATATATATATATATATGTTTTATAACAAATTGGCTTATGTTAGAGTTATAAATATTATAACAGCTCAGAGCTTTATTTGTAGTTCAGCTGCCAGATGACATATGAAAACAAAATGTTCTGGTGTGCCAGGGGTCATTATTAGCATTATCTCGGGTCAAGTCTGGTGCTTATAAAAAAAAACGATTGACAAGCTTGGATCCCTCTACTGTAGCTTTCCAGTATTCATCTATGGCACAGACAGACACAGTTTGGGAGCGGTGCCAGCTCAGCCTTGACCCGGCTCTGCGCAGACCACCCGACAAGCTTATTTAATCGACAGGAGAGGCCTTTTCAGCAGAACTTTACATATTCTTTCTACTCATAAGACTCAAATGCAGAACAGATATGGTCAAGACAAAAAACACTTTAACCCAAGGAGAAATATTTAAGATTGGTATCTTATATGTCGGAGATGTAAAAGTCTGCTTTATTAGCACTTTAAAGAACAATGTGATCAGAGCCAAAAAAATAACATAGGAAAACAAACAAAAGTGTAAGAACCATTGTAAAGTACTGTGCTACTAGGAGGAATGTGAAAAGAAATTTGACCCATTCTCTGCTTTCAATTATAAAAGTCAGAAATCCAACAATTACAGCATATGTCATGCTGTATGAACACTGCCAAAACATTATGAATTTATTTATCCGGGCAAAGAGCAACTTTTGCTTTGTGGATTGTAAATGTTATACACTGCTTTGGATGGTCTAAAAGGATCAGTGCTTCACTATAGAGAATACAGGACTATAGGACTAGAGGTTGCTATAATCCATAAATGTCAGTCATATTGTTGCTTGCACCTTTCCCTTTTAGAAATTGATTCAAGCAATCCAGCTTACAGGAAAGGTATAATTACACTCAGTGACCTCCGAGGGAAGGTGGACTTTTCCTGCTCTCCGAGGATCAGACTGAATATTGACAACACTACCATTACATACAGTGTGTGCCGGTGAGGAAGAAATACTTACCTCTCAGCAATGTGCGTTCTTGACTAATTTTCCTTTCTTTTATTTTTCAAAGGTCCAGAAGCAAGAGGCTTTTAATAGCAGATATGGACATGGGTATTTACACAGGTGCTGTTTGACCATGATTAAGTGACCATGGCAAATGTTGTATTAGGTACTACAACCAGGACAAATGCGATAGCTTTGGCTATTTGCATACACCTACACAAACCTGAAATCAAATAAATCTTAAATAAAATCCCATTAATTATAATCTGTAAAGTGTTTGAGATTGAATATTGTTATACCAGTGTTATAAGACTGTTATAACAATTACGTTCACAATACTGACAGTGCAATTTTAATTTTCATCCCTAACCATTTTAAGATGCATTTATATAAGGGGTATAGTTTGATTGGTGTAGTTTTGTGGAAGACCTAAAGAACAATTTCCATCTTTTTAGTAGTAGTACTTTGTGAGAATTGACTGTCCTCTATTCCACTTAACAGAAATGCCAGAGCCAAGTATTACTGGTTCATCAATGCAATAGTGTCCTGAAACAAGATGTTAACATCTGTTGCTCTGAAATGTAGATGCTTCCATTTAATTAAGTGCTTCAGCTCTACAAGGCAAGCCTCTCTTAGCTGCATGTCCCTTCATAACTTGGTTATTAAAAACACATTTGCTAAGTAGACTATTTGTCACGCGAAAATGTTAACGCTCCAGCAGTTGGGTACTGTTAACACTGCTGTGCACCAAAGAGATAAAGTATTGCAAAGTAGCATCATAAATAGTTCCAGTTGTTAATAAAGGAAGGCAGACAATTTCACCTTTTCCTATATTGTCATTGTTTTCCACAAATGTGTATCTATACAGAGCAGGTTGTTGGGGAGAATATGAGCGAGAAGGTGCGGAAAAGAGAGTCAGTTCGGCTTCAGAAGAGCTAGGGTTTTACCTGCACCGTAAATATAATAAATGACCTTCTTTGTACCATATCCCTGCCTTGCTGTGTCTGTTTCCCAAGCCCCGTCTATTTAAAAGAGTCCAACACTCTGGCAACCCCCTACTGTGTTACAATAGGTTAGATCCTATTTCTTTTACAAATAAATAGTCCTTTTCCTCTTATTTTAACTCAAGAATTGCAGCCATCTTCGCCCATTTTCAGCCATTATGCTGGGCTGTCGAGTGAATGCACAAATTACTCAATGACTGTCAGTCCTACCACGAATTACATTAAAAAGACTAGGAAAGCCCTTAATCACCAGCTTGTTATCTCACAAAGCTTCTGGTGCATTATGTTCAATCTAGAGCTGTTTTAGAACAGAAACCTACCACCATTAACCACATAAAACCAAAGCTTACAAAGCCCAGACTACAAAACCACAACAAATAATTGAAAGTTAAACAAGAATGTATCAAAGATATGTTGTTTTTCTCTGACTGTCAAACGATATTTTGTGAAGGGCAGAGACTTGTACTGAAGGGTTAGTCATGGCCAATGATTACAGGCAGAACAGATCTATGGATGTATGGTTTCTCGTACCAAGGGGGCTGCACCCACACTCCATATCTTCACATCTTCTTTCAGCCTCATACCTCCTTTTGAACTTATTCTACAACTAATACAAAGCCCCCCCCCTCATATTGGACAATCTATTAGATGTATTGAATCATTCCATATATATCTCTTACACAGTTTTCTATTAACAGCTGTAATGTTCTGAATTTCACATGGGATATTAAATAAATAAAAATCTCTTCTCAAATCTTTTTTTCTTTTTTAACTTGCTTTCTAAATTTTTAATCTGAGGATTAGGAGCTACAGATTCTGAAATGTCAAGGATGTGGAATGCATTCAAGTACTGTGCACAATCCCAGTAAACTTTTAACTGCATGGCCTTTGGATTCAAGAACATACCACTGCAGCGTTAACACTAATCTGCTGCCATACTAACTTCCCTGAGGCAGTTTGGAGTTCCTTAAAAGTCCTCTCAACATAAACATGTCTTCCTTCAAGGCCCCAGGCACCCTTAAAGGGGTTACAATGGTCAAAAACCTCCTCAGCATTACTATATGTAAAACACAAAGGTCTTTTTATTGTATTCAATGGAGGGCAGTGAAGTCGTTACAACGAATGGTGGACTCTTAAGTCCTATCAAAGGCTTCTTCTGCCCTAAGGGTGGCGTCCCATCACTGACCCCTCTCCTTCTGTTATCAATAACCTCTCGCTTGTCTTACCACACAAAGTTTCTTATCTATCTAGGAAACAACCTTATCATACTCCTGCTTTGTAAGGCCTCAGCTTTCTACAACCGTTGGGTTTAAGCTCAATGTTTTCAGAGCTAAATGTGGCACTAGAAACAGGTAAGATGTTCACTCATTTCCAATTATAAAGCAATATGAGAGTCGGGATGGAAAAAAAATTAAATCAGATTGCATTCGTTCTACTTAATTTCATATTTGACCTCTTTTAAGAAATCTGATTAACACAATGAACAGTGTAGGACAGACTGGATTTAGCACAATTACCAAAGACACTTACACTAAGTCTCAGTCTAGTGATTCTTCTATCTTCCTTAATACTGTAGATTTCAAAGGAAAGAAAGGAAGACAAAGAGATACCGAAAGATGAAAAAAGAAAATAAATGGAGCCAAATAAAGTGTTTCTTGCTGATAAGGGTGATGAAAGAGGATTTGAGGATCGGTAAGCTCTTCCTTCACTGAACCAGGATTGGCAGAAGACACCCCACCACACACACTCTATCCCTGCCCCCAATCCACAGCTCGAGCCCTTGTCTCAAACCCCAGCACTGAGTTGTCTACTGTGAACAGGGGTGATATAAATATGGAAAAGTGCTGCAATGTGTTTATTTTTAGGTATACATTTCTAAGGAGCCCAGGCTGCTTCTGATTCCTATTCAAACCTAAACATAGGATTTCCTTACCAAACTCGACTTCCTCTTCATTTCAAGTGTCAGAGGCTGTAAAGACAGCAGCAGGCTTTCTGAACGTGTCTCTCTGCGTTTTGTGTTTTTTCAGGTAAAGATGCTTTGACTTCAGAATAAATCAGATGAAGTGTTTGTTTATTCTGTTTTGGCTGCATTTCCCTGTGTCGTTCTTTGATTTCTGCTGTGCACCTATACATGGATGCCTGCAGCAATACCTGCTGGGAAAAGAAGGTACTGGAGTTTCTCCAAACACTCCAACTGTCATGGCTTATCCATGGTTGTTTTCAACAGCATGTCTGCCAGCTGGTTTTGATTTTGGCAGTTTTGAAGGTGGGAGACTTGTCATTTCTGCATTGTCCAGTCACATTAAACTGTTGCTGAAACCTTTCAACTCTTCCAGTGTCAGAACGACCTTAACAAAATCAGTCAAGAGTTGGGAGGAATGAAAATTATCAACTCTAATTAACCCCAAAAAAGATGTGTTTTTAATGTCAAAAACATATTTTCCTATTATGCTTGAGTATAATGTTGTCAATCATATTTTTACAGATTGATCATTACACACAAATTTGAAGTTTTACTGTTTTACGGACTGCACAAAATCTATCGCCAATATCTTGATGATCAGAAACTGTTTTCTATGATTTATGCACTTTTTCACTTTGAGACACATTATCTACCCTCTGAATCTGTTTTTAATTTCACTGAACTACAGCTGATATATCAAATTTACTCATGTCACAGCTTCGTGAAACAAAGCATCTCGGAGAAGAGAAATTCAAAAGAACTTAAAAACGTGACTCGCATCTAAAACATCCACCAAATATCCAAATTTTCAGAAGAAGTCAGAAGATCATCAACAGAGTAATTGGAAGAGAGATCAGCACACTAGTGGGCCAGCTCTTGTCTATATTACAGCAAATGTGAATTAAAAGTAAACCAATGCCTGACTGAGACCTTTGCCACTGGAACCACTAGGGAGCTACTGGAATTATGCAGATGTTTGATCTTGCTTCATTCTTAATGCTAGTTATGGTTGGCAGGATCATGGCTTCTGCAGGAAATACAGTTTGATGTTTCAGCTGCATGCAGGGATTCTGATAACCTTGGAGAGGTCTAAATGTTAATTGGGATATGGAGTCACCCGGCAACTCGAAAGCAGTCGCAAAATACTTTTATTTACCTGCTTCTATATTCTGCAATTATATTGTCTACGACAGACCTCACATCTACTGCTTAATCACCTCTTTGTTCAAGGAGTATACAGAGAAACACATCAGTCTAGTTTTAAAAGTAAAGTAATGGCTGGATGTGTGTGTGTGTGGGGGGGAAATTAGCCCTAGAATGGAAAAGCCTCCCGCCTGGTTCCCCCGTTTATGATTGTGAGTAAGTCTGTTCAATCCAGTCACACGTTGGCTTTTCAACCTCCTCCCAGAGACCATCAGTCTCCTGACCTACCTGAATAGCCTTTCTGACTATCTTATGGCAGCTATAAATAAATTAGAAAGTCCTCTGAGGGAACTAGCTGTATGGTGGCCTAAAGCCTGAATACTGTGGCCGGAACCCACACAATTAACCCTACCAAATAAACCTCTGTTCAATTATTACCCATATCTTAAGGATTTTAATGTAGTTTTCCACAAAAATGAACACAAAATATGCTAGGAACTTAAACCTAAATTGTATCTTAGGCTTATAAATGTGTACAATTAAATACATGGATACTGATGCTGTCGTGTATCATTTGTTGCAGATGTCTGTATAAATGAAACGAACCCAGATTTAGTCTGAATATTCCACAAAGCAGGAGGCATGCAAAGACCAATGCTCCTATAAAACCTCAAAACAAACTCCATGTATTTATTTTGAGAAGTCGGTACAGGTTACCCTAGTAACCACAGAAAATGACACGGGGAAGAAGCAGCACAGTCCTGTCACAGCCACTCAATGTGCTTTTGAAGATGTTCTGTAACATGGAGAAAACCACATAATGCAATAAAAACTTAAAAATATATAGGGTGCCTGTGTGTGTGAGTTCGCATATATTACATCTCCGAAGTAACAATACATTCTTCCCTCGTGAAGTGCTAGATCCCTAATGCATAGTTTGGATTAGATACGTAAATTACTGCAGACCTAACAGGACCAGTAAGGGGGGTGTAGGCAAAACATTATTCCCCTGTTAAACTATGGTGATTCTATTTTCACAAAATTATAGTGTGGGTTACAGGCTAATAGAACAACCGCAGCGTAAAAAGTGTGATTTAGGGGCGATGGAGGGATTGAAAGGTTTATCACTGTGTCAGCTTAGGGGCTTTTCACATGACAGCACCATAAACACTGTCTCAGTTCTTCCTGGAAGAGCCAGAGACTGAGTGCTGGTTTCACTGCAGGCTAGAGAAGGTGCTGGAGTGAAAAGAGTAAATTGCCCTCTTCTGTTGAGGATAAAACAGCGCAAGTGATGCTTCTCGTTGCTGGCAGTAAAACGACTGGTTGCCTGTAATGACAAGGCTGCTTGATTGTCAATAAAAACCCTTACGTTTCCTCTCCAAACTCTCACAGAAATGACAAGACCCATTAGCTTTAATAGAGTCTGACAGGTCTGTGTTTAAAAACATTGATCACATGTACGGTTTATGCATTATAAGCACTCTTTCAATGGAGAGCAAGGTGCGGAGATGCCTGCTAAGTCACTTACCAATGTGGTAAAATTTCAGTCTGGCTTTTGCAGTTTCAAAGCCAACAGTCTGTACAGATACTAAATTGAAACACAATATACCAATTACCCATGAAATGCTTTAAAAGGAGAAGTAGTTCGGAAGTTGGCCAAAACTCAAGGCCTTCTGTCCAATTGGATTTTGGTTGATATTAGATCTCATTGGGCCCGACTCTTGAGGTTCAAACAAATGAAATTATCCTTTTTTTTTTTAAAGCGTTATCTTGTATTCTGTTTCCTATAGTGCATACAGTTAAGCACTATATCAATATGATGGAAATGATAAACAGGACAAACATATTTTATTACATTTATTTGTTCTTGTTTCTAAATATAGTCTTATAAAGTGATTGTTTGCCATTTTATTTTTTTTAATATTTTTCTTCTGTTTTTTATTTTTAAGTAAGTCACTTCTTAATATCCCAAATCATAAATGAATACAGGGATAATGTTTCATTAACTTAACACCTAAATAATTATGAGAATCTTTATTATGACTCATAATAGTGGATTTGCAGTGTTGATTACGCTACACACCATATAACAAAAGACTGAATCCTAATTGCATCACATCATTTAATTGTATTGCAATAATTAAATATTACTCTCAATAATGCTTTTCAAATACCTAAATTAACCTGTCAGACAATTCCACCATCTGTATTACTAATTAAATCCTAGCTTAATCAATTTTGTTTCCTTCCTTCTTTTCTTTGTGGCTTTTTTTTAACTTCCTAATCTTCAGTTAATACAGATTTGACATTTGATTAGCCGAACACCTACATCAAATGTAGATTGAACTGTGAACAGAAAGCAGGGGACTTTCACTATAAACCACGATACTAAATCAGTAGGTTACCTGCCCCATTTTCAGGCCAAACAACAACCTGAGCACCAGGCTGAGCCAAAACCAAAATTTGAATCTAAGTCTATACAAATCAACAACAACAATCTGAATGAAACTATAACCCACTGTATTACATCAATACCCAATTGTAAGGCCCAACAACAAGTCTGCTGATTGGTAAGAATGTAAAATGTATCCTGGGCAGACATTTCAAGCAACAATCAAACAAAATAAACAATCTAATGCTCAGTAGGTAGTAGTCATTTTTATTATCACCCACAGCAGCTTATGCAGACATGAAATTTCAAATCCCTAATCAGCCTGATAGCTGGGCTCCTGTACTACCAATACAATCTTTCCAAATTTACAGTCCTCCATCTGGCACTTGCAGACTGAAATGCCGTCCTAATGATATCCTGAATTGAGTTATACATTTTCAGCCGAGATTTATTCCATCTCTTCCAACACAGACCTGCTCAGTGATATGATAAGATTTATGCATCTTTTTTTTCCCCATATGGAAAGTCTTACAATAGGTAACTGTTCACAGAGCACAAACAAGCAACTCAGAAACCACTTCCTGTGAATGGCTTGGAAGCAGCTCTTTGGGTACTGGAAGCAGAAGTGACACCTGGTTTTAGGTAACCTTTTGCCATTTCTACAATTCTGAAAAGGCTGTTCAGCACCGACTGTTTCTGCTCCTAGAGACGTGCAAAGGGAATTCGGGGTCTTTGGGTGAAAAACATTCTCACTGCATTTCGCAAAGTGCTGGTTCTGATGCTTCAATTTATTTAAATTATGGTTTTTATTTCGATTAAAAAAATATTTTCAATGTAAATTAATAGTTTTTAGTCTTTTTGGAAAAGTCACCTCAGGCATTGCAGCTAATTCGTCTCTCTTATCTGGCTGTTATTGCATAAGACCGACATTATTTAGGTTTTTGAAGACCATTCGGATTGCTAATCACAGAATGATCCTGGGTGGCAGCTATTTTAGAGTGGGTGGTCATGGAATCTCCCCAACAGACCGGGTCTCCATATTAAGAATAGGACTGAGACAAACAGACTAGTTTGAGAATACTTTAAGTAAGTGGAAGGTTAAAAATACAAACACACACGCACGCACGCACGTATATTTAAGTATATTATAAGATGTTCTGGGAGTACTATTTGAGTCAGAATATACGTGCAACTCAAGTCTTCTGTTATTTTTTACTTACAGAAATAATTCTGTGCAAGCAATAGAATAAGCAAATCTGTTTTTTTTTTTTAAATATATATATTTATATATAATAAAAGCATTTTCACGAATGATGGTAATGATGCACTGGCAAAAAAAAAAATTAAAATGAAGGCAGATGACAATCATAACATAAATACATCTTGACGAGGAACAGCTATGTGTAAACACTGGCAGTCAGCCAGCTAAATAGAAACCAACAGTGCTTAAAAACTTTGGAGGACTTACAGAGTTTTCTGCCTGGAACACTACAAGCCAAAAATTTCCTTTTTTTTCCCCCCCTTTCTTTAAAGATGGAAAGGTCCTCTGAAAGGCCTGTCAGAGCGGGAGGAGAAGCTGAAGATTTAATCCATACCCTCCCTTGTAGAAACTGTGGCAGCACTTTCCTGCTCACACACAATCTCCCCGTCTTCCTCGCACTTCCCTGGAGAGAAGAAAGGAGCAGCGCACAGCGGTGCATTTTTCAACCGTTGGAATTTCATTCTGCTCCAAATCGCTATTCCTGTTGTGTTCACGAAGGCGGCCTGAGCCTCTTTGTTTTTAAAAGGTGTAAAAACAAACAAACAACAACAAAGTTTGTAGGGGGATAAAATTAAGGTACATGCTTGTGGCATTGTGGCGGGCATTAACCTTTTTTTGATATTTGGAATCCACTGTTGTTCTTTTTCATGCTAAACAGCTGAATCCAGGGAATATGGGTTTCCAGCAGGTTCTCATTGCAACGCTCTTTAAGCCTATTACCAAAAATACCAACAGTATCCTGGAAAGGTGATGTACTAATTTACCACAGCTCCTGACATTTAGCCTAATTCCTAGAACAGTTTTCAGGGGGATTTTTATTTTTTGTATTTGTTTTAGAGCTAGTATGTAAAAAAATGTAAGGTGCAATTTAAATAGTAAATTAAATAATAATAAATACCAGGTTTGTGCATTGGATAAACCAGACTGAAAGCACTTGTAATTAATGTTTGCAGAAGTTAAACAATGTGAGTCGGGCACTGTCTGACTCAAGTAGGGTTCATTACAGTCAAATGATTGTCTGACTGGACAACATTTATGGACTTGATGGAGACAGCGGGGGTTGATTCAATTAACACAAATCTCAGTGGGATGAGTCTCCTATGGATTTTATGAGTGCTTTCTGGAATCAGAGCACCGAGCATCCAGGGAATTTTTGATGGAGGGGTTATGGGGTGAGTGTGGGTTACTGTGGCTGTTAATATGCTTTGCCTTTGATGGTATTCTGCAAATTCACTATTAAAGAAACTTAACATATTTGACATGACAGCGAGATTTTGACATTAATTAGAGGATGGCTCGGACATGAAATCCAATAAGGCCATGTAATGCATGTTGAGAAAACATAAAAGTCTTTAAAAATGTCTCTTACAGACATGCATCTTTGACCTTACTTCCTGTCCTTTGTGCAATGTAAAACAAACTTGGGTGCTGTACTAATTTAAAAAACCTGTGGGCAGACAACTTGCATTTGGCTACATGAGCCGAGTGGAATAGAGGTGCTAATCAGACTTCAGACCACCTTATGAGATGTAACACTGATGAAGATGCCAGTAACCCCAGCAGCCTCAAGGAAGAGGAAAAACACAAAAAACACACACACAAAATCACAGATGACTTTTTTTAGGGGTCACGACTCAAGTCTATTTGCAAAACCATGAAATTGGACCAGCACAGATTCAATTAATTCAATTTTCGGAAGTGCTTAAGGTGCAATCAAGATCCATCCAATAAAGATGCAAAGATATGTATTTACTGATTCAAACTTCCTAATACAGAAGTCTCGTACTGCATGATACAGCAGACCTGCACAGAATTTCTTGCAATGTTCCCCCTTTATAATATACGTGCAGCATTCAATACAATCTCAAATTAAAACCATGACTTGGTATGACAAGAGACATCTATCCGCTGACATGTCTGTGTTGTTGTGTTACACAGAGGAGGTTCAGTTTCAGTGCTAATGAAAGCACACCTTCAACACATGCGATGAGGAATGTTTGTGGGCAATTTCGGTATAAAGGTCGTACTGGGGCACGATCATCTAATGGGAGAAACTTCAGTGCCTTTACTTTTGATGCAACAATGCAAAACATCTGTTCTGTTTTAGTTATTTTAGATATATTTCCATTTTAAATATCCGTGGGGATTACGGCTTTATAAATGTGATAATTTTGCAGTTTTCTTAAGCTTTACATTTTAAACTATTTTCGGCTAAAGCAAACCTTAATTGAATCTGATTTCATTATTTTTTACAGGCAGTATGAAGACACATTTAACAATGCATTTCAGATTAAAATATTTATTTAATTTAATATAGTTGTACTGGATTATGTTTCAACATAACGCAAATGTACCAATATACTTCATAATCACAAGGGCTCATGAGAATATAGTTTGTTTTTTTAATAACTACAAACAGAAGTATGCCTCAAAGTCTAAATGTAAATATAATAAATATAATATAATAAATGTAATATAAATCTAATATCAAAATAAAGGAGTTCTAGCTGTAACTGAAACCTATGTTTAGTTACACTAAATCACATTCTATTCTATTATTGTTTAATAAAATTATCTGAAAATCAGGGACATGGGCTTTCTGTATTTGTCAATTTCATGCATTTCAGGGAGATTCCGTCAGTTACAAAGATGACAACACGGTACGAATGAACTAACAGTTTCTCAGGGATTACCATGCAACTACTGCACAATTACTGGAAGTGGAAAATGTGTAGTTTCCCAGAGGGACACAACTGGTTTAATTATAGGAATTATCACAAAATAACTGAATTAATGACCTAATGTTTTTTTTTTAATTACTATTATTGAAAGAATGCATAAAAACACATTATGCAGACCTTTCGGGAAGGCCTCATAATAGTTTAATTCAACTGAACTACATACAAATATGCTGTAAATTTAAAATGATGTTTAAAGTTAGAGCATGTTCAAAGTTTCCTTCCAAAAACTGCTAAAGCATTTCTTAAATAAATAAAAATGATTAATGCAGAAAGTGTCAGAGTATCCTCATCTTTAAAAGACAAAACCAAAAAACAGGTGAGGTTTAAAAGGAATGCAATACAGAAAAAAAATATGATACAGCCTAATTGCACCTAATAGCCCATTACATAGTCTAATATTCTTAAAGCTGTTACAGGCCTGAACAAATATAATTACCTTTTTAGCTTAAATAAGATGAACTGCTCTATAGTAACTCTGGGTGTTTTTTGTTCAAGGATTGTCATTCATCATAAAAAAAGTTCTGCAGTAGGAACTCAAATGTGTAAAGTAAAAACAAACTAACTCTGAGACTATACCAACTATAACTCCTCTATATTTTAATCAGGGACACAGCAAGAAGCTTCAGGGTACACGAATCCCGCAAACATCCTTTCCTGCCTGCAGGCCCTGCACTTGAGGATTCAATGTGGGATTTAGATGATCAAGAATAAACATCTATGATGGATTAAGTCATTGTCTGTTCTCCTATATTGGATTTATTACAATTAATTTAAGTGCAGTGGTTATATCATCAAAGGCTATAAAAACACACCTCATTATACTAATTGTCTCATCAGTACATTCTCAGGTTTCCTGCCAATAGAGGTTTTTCTTGGAGGCAAACTAGAGGAGCTGCCTTTACCGTCTCATAGACAGAAAATGCTTGCCACTGTCACCCTGATTACACAGATGTGTTGTGTTGCTTTGTTTTGATCCTTTACAAAGTTCACACCCGGGTTAGTCCTGTCATTTCGATATGTTAATAAAAGGACCAGACTGGAAGACTTCAAGCAGCCAGGCTCCTGCAAACTGAAATGTTTGAATAAAAGAGTCCTAAAACTGTAAGCCTCGGGTCAGAGGTCAGACAAGTTCAAGCCCAGAGAGTTCAATAAGAGCCATTACAACTGAGGGCAGCTATTGCTGTGCTCACATTCCTGCCACAATCAGATTAGTCAAAATGCTTTATTTCTGCTGCTATAAAGTATGCTGCATACATACACATACAGTATATCAGGTCAGCATGTAAAAAAACATTGCATCAGGTCATACACTTCAGTGTGGGGATGTACTGTTCACTAATAACAGTTATGATGCATTTTCTATCCTGTAGATGGCATAACATATAGGCTACTGTGACATCTCAGTGAAAACAAATGCTGCTTTTCTGTGCTAACAGTGGGTTCCAAAATGCCCTTTAAAAAGTCTCACACTGATAATTAGCTCTATAGAAAAAACAATGAAGAAAGCGGCAGAAAGCAAAATGAAGATACATATCATGGTGCTAACAATATATTAGTTATATAAGTGACATTAAGAAGAAGAAAAAAACTCAAGGTATATTAGCAAGTAAGATATTACTCATTGTTCCTGTTCTAATTAGTACACATTGCACACAACCTTTACCTATTGGTACGCCATTTAGAGAAAAATATATTCTACAACACACAGTACTGTCTCTGTGAGATGTACAGTCTGGCATAACTCAACTCAGCAATGCCAACTGTGTCATATTATTTAGAAACAAAGTGCTGTAGAACACAACACTAGAAAATGTATCCGCAATCATCCATAATTTAAAAGAATGCAAATCTAAACAAAGTATCGCAACAATTGTGGGAAATAGATTCTCAGTCTGACAACAAAAGCAATTCTAAATGTCAATTAGACCTTATTATATTCATTATCTACTCCTTGCCATGCATAATTTGAAAAACAAAAACAAGAAACAAGAAAAACCAACAAACAAACAAAAACAATCCAACAGTAAACATGTTTGGAAAAATTGTCATCCAAACATTACATAATATATTTTTAAATATATACAGAAAGGTGACAAATTCAAAGAAAAATCAACATAAAGTGTCTCAGTAAGGTGTTGGGCACCACGAGCCGACAGATCAGCTTCAATGCTCTTGGCACAGATTCTACGAGTCTCTGGACTCTACTGGAGGGATGAACACCATTCATCCAAAAGATATTCCCTCATTTGGGGTTTTGATGATGGTGGTGGAGAGCGCTGTCTAACACGTCGGTCCAAAATCTCCGATAGGTGTTAAATTAGGTTGAGATCTGGTGACTGCAAAGGCCACAGCATATGATTCACATCAGTTTCATACTCATCAGGCCATTCAGTGCGCCCTCGTGCCCTGTGGATGGGGCATTGTCATCCTGGAAGAGACTGCTCCCATGAGGATAGAAATGTTTCACCATAGGAGGTGATCACTCAGAATAACGTTGTAATGATTTGCAGTGACCCTTCCCTCGAAGGGGACAAGTGGACCCAAACCATGCCAGGAAAATGCCCCCCCAGCATAACAGAGCCTCTAGACCCCCTCACTGTAGGGGTCAAGCAGTCAGGCCTGTAACATTCTCTTGGTGTTGCCACTCATACACTCGCCCAATTGTAGAGAATATGGTGAAGGATGACTCATCTGACCATATCACTTTTTTCCACATCTCTGTATGTGAACAGTGCCTATGGTTTTGCCTGCATTTGCATTTGCCTGTGTCTGCATTCATTATGTTCCTCCACTCACTTATTCAGGTATTTCCTTTAATTTGTCACCCGTCTATATACAGTGAGGGAATAAAGTAATTGATCCCCTGCTGATTTTGTACATTTGCCCACTGACAAATAAATGATCAGTCTATAATTTAAATGGTAGGTGTATTTTAACAGTGAGAGACAGAATAACAACAAAATAATCCAGAAAAACGCATTTCAAAAAAGTTATACATTGATTTGCATGTTAATGAGGGAAATAAGTATTTGATCCCCTATCAATCAGCAAGATTTCTGGCTCCCAGGTGTCTTTTATACAGGTAACGAGCTGAGATTAGGAGCACTCTCTTAAAGGCCCGTCTGAAGTTTGCCAATGATTCAGAGGAGAACTGGGTGAAAGTGCTGTGGTCAGATGAGACCAAAATCAAGCTCTTTGGCATCAACTCAACTTGCTGTGTTTGGAGGAGGAGGAATGACCCCAAGAACACCATCCCCACCGTCAAACATGGAGGTGGAAACATTATGCTTTGGGGGTGTTTTTCTGCTAAGGGGACAGGACAACTGCACCGCATCAAAGGGACAATGGACGGGGCCATGTACCGTCTAATCTTGGGTGAGAACCTCCTTCCCTCAGCCAGGGCATTGAAAATGGGTCGTGGATGGGTATTCCAGCATGACAATGACCCAAAACACACCGACAAGGCAACAAAGGAGTGGCTCAAGAAGAAGCACATTAAGGTCCTGGAGTGGCCTAGCCAGTCTCCAGACCTTAATCCCATAGAAAATCTGTGGAGGGAGCTGAAGGTTCGAGTTGCCAAACGTCAGCCTCGAAACCTTAATGACTTGGAGAGGATCTGCAAAGAGGAGTGGGATAAAATCCCTCCTGAGATGTGTGCAAACCTGGTGGCCAACTACAAGAAACGTCTGACCTCTGTGATTGCCAACAAGGGTTTTGCCACCAAGTACTAAGTCGAAGGGGTCAAATACTTTTTCCCTCATTAACATGCAAATCAATGTATAACTTTTTTGAAATGCGTTTTTCTGGATTTTGTTGTTGTTATTCTGTCTCTCACTGTTAAAATACACCTACCATTAAAATTATAGACTGATCATTTCATTGTCAGTGGGCAAATGTACAAAATCAGCAGGGGATCAAATACTTTTTTCCCTCACTGTATATAGTCTGCTGTAAGTTTTCAATTCTTCAGATTTTTCTCCAGCCCATTTTGATTCCCATTCCAATTTAATTTTGTAACACCTGATAAGTGAAAAACAAGGCAGCAAACCAATATAACACAAATAACACAACAGGAAAGATATTTTATTGTTGTGATCGTGTAGTGGTTCTGCCAACAGCTCTGCTAAACTTGTTTAATTCTCTGAATATAAAAATAAAGAAATTCATGAATACAATTAAAAAAAAAAAAAAAACAAAGCAAGCATAAACACAAAAACATTGTGCAACACCTTCAGTTGTCTTGCTCAGTTAACTTTTTTCCCCTTAACAAAATTAAAAGATTTTTGTACACAGTCCTTTAAGAATACTGAAGACTGAATAGGTAAGCTTAACAAATCTCAGCAAAGCTAAGATCTGAATTTGGGTTATACCAAGTGAGTTTACATCTATGTTTTTCAGAATCATTCATGGGTGTTCCTCAGTGACATTAAGAGACACAACAAGCTGACATGTATGCTAATGGTGTATGTGTAATTCTGTGCTACTTCAAAATCCATGATATTCTTGTAGTTAAGAATCCTTCTTGATTTGCATATGGTGCTACTGATTAATAGCAAGCTGCTGCTTTTGCGAAAAACATACTACAGAGGTAACGGTAAGCATTGAGAAAAGGTTTGACTGTGTCATTTATTTCCTCTGCTCTCATACTGCAATCTGTATATATACAGTACTGTGCAAATGTTTTAGGTAGGTGTGCAAAAAATGCTGTAAATAAGAATGCTTTGCTTTTCCAGAATGCAAAACTAGACATGTAAATAGATTATATTTATCAATTAACTAAATGCAAAGTGAGTGAACAGAAGACAAATCTAAATCAAATCCAGATTTGGTGTGACCACCATTTGCCTTCAAAACAGCATCAATTAGTCTAGGTGCACTTGCACACAGTCAGGGATTTTGTAGGCATATAGTCAGGTATATGATTAACATGTATATCATGTATATCAATTCAATATGTAGGTTGAAACACAATCATTAAGTGAAACAGAAACAGCCGTGTAGGAGGAATAAAACTGGGTGAGGAACAGCCAAACTCAGCTAACAATTAACAGTTGCTGAAGACAGTTCACTGTCAAAAGTCATACACCATGGCAAGACTTTGTTCGCCGAAGGACTGGAGAGCGGTACACAAATGAGTGTCTGCAGGCAACAGAGTGTCTGAAGCTTGGTGGAGGTTCGTTGCAAGTTTCTGGCTGCATTTCTGCAAATGCAGTTGGGGATTTGGTCAGAATGAATGGTCTCCTCAATGCTGAGAAGTACAAGCAGATACTTATCCATCATGCTATACCATCAGGGAGGCATCTGATTGGCCCCAAATTTATTCTGCTGCATGACAACGACCCCAAACATACAGCGGAAGTCACTAAGAAATACCTAAGAACAAGGAGTCCTGGAAGTGGTGGTATGGCCCCCACAGAGCCCAGATCTCAACATTGAGTCTGTCTGGGATTACATAAAGAGAGTGAAGCAACTGAGGCTGCCTAAATCCACAGAAGAACTGTGGTTAGATCTCCAAGATGTTTGGGCCAAACTACCTGCAGAGTTCCTTCAAAAACTGTTTACCTAGAAGAATTTATTGTGTTTTGAAGGCTTTGATGTAGATTTGTCTTCTGTTCACTCACTTTGCATTTAGTTACTTGACAAATATAATCTATGAACATGTCTATTTTTGAAAGCATTCTTACTTTACAGCATTTTCTCACACCTACCTAAAACTTTTGCACAGTACTGTATATTTCTTTACATTATCCGTAAAACATCTGCACACATGGCATTTAATAACCTTAATACAATTAGGCTACAGTTTATTTCTACCTACACCAACAATGACATTTTAAAAGCTCGAGAAGCCAAATTGAGTAAGTAACACTTAAATATCCTTGTTATATGGTTGGTTTAATACCCAATAGCAAGAATTTCACGTGTAGATGACTAAACACTAGATTAATTTGAAAATGTTTCTACATATCTCTCCACCTACACATGCAAGTGAGTAACTGTGCGCTTCATGCTATGTGTTGTGTATTATTTTGATATGTAAAAGATAAAGGGACAGGTTTTCTCATACCATGCGATTAATTCCCCTGCATGAAAACCTTGAATAGTCTAGC
The DNA here is from genome assembly GCF_036373705.1 of Amia ocellicauda. NCBI lineage: Eukaryota > Metazoa > Chordata > Actinopteri > Amiiformes > Amiidae > Amia > Amia ocellicauda. The sequence continues at coordinate 33,909,902 of NC_089856.1, read as the reverse complement.
AATTAAATGTCCTTGTCTCATTTGACAAAGCAAAAGTCATGGATGATCTATTTGATTAGGATCTTTCCATGGGAATCTACAGACTAAAATAAAAAGCTTGGTGTCTCTTTTTTCCAACATATGACATGGTTATAATCTGTCACTAAGCAGGTCAGGTAAAACCAACACAACACAATTCTCAAAACCTGAATGGTACAGAGAGCGGTTTAAACTCTGCAGCACTTCCAATATGACACAATTAGAGTGGATGGCTGCCAGTTTATCGTTCATCTGACATCTCTCTTGCATGTGTTTTCTTTTGTGTAAGCGTAATTCACAAGGGCCTCTAATGAACATAAACTGGCAGTAATCCATGCCGGGCTTGAATTGCTATCAGATAGGGCCGGTTTTACTGTTTATTCTTCCTAAAGTGAGCATCCCAGTGGACACTCAGAACTCCCAGTTTTGTCAAGAGTGGGCAAATATGTATTGTGTCAGAAAACCAGTGACCCATACAGGTCTCACAAGTGAGCGCAGTCATTAGTCAATGCCAAAAGGACGCTGACCACCTACCTTGCTTCCCGTTTCAGGTGTGCTCTGGCTGGACCCAGAGGAGCCCAAAAAGAACAAAAACACTAAAAAAAAAAAATGTATCTTAAACAGCAAACTGTCCCATAACAGCACTGCTAATGTTATTACAAGCCCCAAAGAAACTGTCTGGTGAGTACAAATGTAATACGTTAAAGTATGATCACGGAGAACCCATGTGATACTGGTACACAAACCATTGGAAAATGCTTACCAGGAATTGATGGGTGTTATATTTTACTGTAGCACAATCTTAATACAGAACAAGCAAAAATATGAATGTATCTTGTCTCAAAGTAGTACAGACTATCAAGAAGACTAACATGCCATATCTGATTTTGTGCTGAAACCGAATTCAGCTCCACTCACCACTTTCTTTCAGCGAGAAATCTGCTGGTGTATTCCCTTCATGCGAAACAATGACAAGCTATGATTCTTCATAGACAAAGAATAATTGCAAGGTTCATAAACAAGGTGAAGCAATCCCACATTTCGAAACGTGTGACCAAAATGCAGATACGCGTCTAAACTAAGAAGCAGGATACATCACTATAAACAGACAATCCTCATTACACACTAGGAAGACATGGGGCTCGATTCTGCTCTTCAAGTTTATTTTGATATTCAGCTGCAAGTTCAAGTGGCTACGGTACAATGCCTAACATCGCAAGTGTTTTTTGGATCACCTCCATGAACTGTGCTTATATCTTTGTGTGTATATTGCTATGTGAAAAGAGGGATTAACGAAAGTATGAGATGGTGTGTTAATTTTACATGTTTTCTGGAGGTGTTGAAAACAAGGCTAAATTTTTCATGGACTGCAGCTGCTTTCCATTGGGAAGACCGACGAGCATAATAGATAGCTTTAAACGAACAAGAACACACACCCTGAGGACAACAGCTGTGTTATTTCTGGGTTGAAGAGCTCTGGAGGCTTGCTGAAGGTGTAAGTGAAGACTCCCATCATTGAGATTACATGTAAACTGTATCTGTGAAAACAGGACTAACGCTGCCAGGGCTCTGAAAAATGTGAGTTTAGGAGGCTTGTACTGCTGATGACTCGACATAGCAAAACAAATAAGCGGTCAGATTCACTGATGAACTTTGCGGAGTTTCGAAAAAAAAAAGGGAGTTATTTCCCAAACCTTGAAGCGGTTGCCGAGGAAAGTTAAGGAAAACAGTACAGTTACAAATCCCATTCAGATTCTTAAATCCACACGTGCCATTGGCAAGGTCATTTAGCAAAGGCACTGCAATTAAATGTGTGTAATTCACCAGCACTGGCAATTAAAAAACGAGAAGTGTGAAAGGAACCTCCATAACCGAGCGTTAATAAGGTTAATATCCAACTAACTGATAATGGTCACCTCCAGGGAGTCCCATCTACCGTACTGTACATCAGACGGCTATTGACAGAGTGCAGACAGAACTCATTGACAGGTGCTTTTTGTCGGTTTGTTTGTGGAGTTTAGTTTTTCCCACAGTATGTTTATTAGTTTGCTTTGGCAGTACATCATTTTATTTCTGTTCACCTTTTTAAAGGTTTGCTTCATTTTAAAAGCCAGTAGTCTGTAGGAAAAAAAACAAAAAAAAAACACATCACTCCCTCTCCGGATGGCGGCAAACCAGACCACTTGTGTCTAAGCGCAGCTGAAGACGATCCCCCCAACTCTAGACGGTGGGCTTCAGCAATTACAGGAGGCTAGATCCCTTCCGTTAACTCCTGCAGTGCTGGCTGGATTGTTTCAACGTTCCCGTAAAATGTATAACATAAAGGAAATCTTGAATCTAATAGCATTGTACATATTGAATAACTGTCATAAAATTAAGTTTGGACACAATTATTACATTCCACAAGACTGTCTGAGTGGCTGTGGTCATATTTAGCTTGCATGATGACAGTGTGTCTGATTCATACACATGGATGTTTTTCTCAGTGTATAATCACAATCATTTTTATGCTCTCCTACTGCTGAGAACTGACTATCAATATGTTTCTTACTGTATTGCTGCCACTCCATTGATAACCTCGTTTAGCTTTAATAACTCAAGACTTATTGAAGAATACTGACGGAATCTATTTCTGATATACACTCACCTAAAGGATTATTAGGAACACCATACTAATACTGTGTTTGACCCCCTTTCGCCTTCAGAACTGCCTTAATTCTACGTGGCATTGATTCAACAAGGTGCTGAAAGCATTCTTTAGAAATGTTGGCCCATATTGATAGGATAGCATCTTGCAGTTGATGGAGATTTGTGGGATGCACATCCAGGGCACGAAGCTCCCGTTCCACCACATCCCAAAGATGCTCTATTGGGTTGAGATCTGGTGACTGTGGGGGCCAGTTTAGTACAGTGAACTCAATGTCATGTTCAAGAAACCAATTTGAAATGATTCGACCTTTGTGACATGGTGCATTATCCTGCTGGAAGTAGCCATCAGAGGATGGGTACATGGTGGTCATAAAGGGATGGACATGGTCAGAAACAATGCTCAGGTAGGCCGTGGCATTTAAACGATGCCCAATTGGCACTAAGGGGCCTAAAGTGTGCCAAAAAAACATCCCCCACACCATTACACCACCACCACCAGCCTGCACAGTGGTAACCAGGCATGATGGATCCATGTTCTCATTCTGTTTACGCCAAATTCTGACTCTACCATCTGAATGTCTCAACAGAAATCGAGACTCATCAGACCAGGCAACATTTTTCCAGTCTTCAACTGTCCAATTTTGGTGAGCTTGTGCAAATTGTAGCCTCTTTTTCCTATTTGTAGTGGAGATGAGTGGTACCCGGTGGGGTCTTCTGCTGTTGTAGCCCATCCGCCTCAAGGTTGTACATGCTGTGGCTTCACAAATGCTTTGCTGCATACCTCGGTTGTAACGAGTGGTTATTTCAGTCAAAGTTGCTCTTCTATCAGCTTGAATCAGTCGGCCCATTCTCCTCTGACCTCTAGCATCAACAAGGCATTTTCGCCCACAGGACTGCCGCATACTGGATGTTTTTCCCTTTTCACACCATTCTTTGTAAACCCTAGAAATGGTTGTGCGTGAAAATCCCAGTAACTGAGCAGATTGTGAAATACTCAGACCGGCCCGTCTGGCACCAACAACCATGCCACGCTCAAAATTGCTTAAATCACCTTTCTTTCCCATTCAGACATTCAGTTTGGAGTTCAGGAGATTGTCTTGACCAGGACCACACCCCTAAATGCATTGAAGCAACTGCCATGTGATTGGTTGGTTAGATAATTGCATTAATGAGAAATTGAACAGGTGTTCCTAATAATCCTTTAGGTGAGTGTATATACACACATTGTGTAATAATTACTTATTCACTTGTCATCTATGCTATATCTTTAACAAAATATTTTGATAAAACAATTATAATTAAGTAACACACATACACATGGTCATAGTGATAAATTACTATTTAATATCTTCACTTAATTTTACATTTTAATGTCTCAGGCTTGATTTTTTCAAAATAAAATTAGATGCATTGATTCCAGATTTATATCATACTCTATACTTGCTGTTGATTAAATATTCCCCAGTGTGATATTATGCCTGATAATTTAACACTTACACACAACCAGTTTCTGTTCTGACATTGTGTGGTTGAATTCAATAAATATACATACAGACTGACACACACATACCTCCATTACCATTTTTCTTTATAATATTGTGACAGGAAACTATAGTCAAATGTTACATTGTAGAAAAAAACATCTGTTAATCAAAGCACCTGCAAAGCTGGAGGCGTAATTAGTGCAGCAGTGTGTATCTACAGGGCTGTGATTGATGTTTGATTCCACTTCTCTCCTCGCTATGTTAATCTAGTCCACAGGCTGTGATTTCAATTAGGAGTCGCTGTGTGAGTAAAGGTGTGACAGTCAATGTCATCATCTCAGGGACTCCCTTTCCTAAACAGAAGACCAGGTGATTTGTGAAGAGCTGTCCGTCTGATGTTGGGAGCAGTTTCCCTAACAAGTCACTTTTTAGCACCCTTTATTTCCAGCTCCATGTCTGCAGTGTTATTACGCCCTCTGAAAAGCAACTGTGATAGTGGCAGCCAAATCATAGCTTTTCTCATGGCAAGCCTGGTCCTCGATTGAAAAGAACATCTCACAGAAAACTGAAACGGGAGTCTTATTGACTTCACACCACCTACGCCTCGTCTCCACTGCTGCTGTGAAGTTCGGTCATTATGAAATACAGGCTGCGGAGGAAGGCTAGGGGCAAATGGGGGTCTGGAATAATGAGAGTGGCTTATTTGGCAGACGGTCATAAAAAAAGAAAAACAGATGGATTTGATAAACTATTAAATCAACTCCTGCAATGTTTAAAGGTATAAGTGGAAAATGGGCTGTGCATGGATCGCCTTATCCAGGTCATTTTCAAAGCACCAATCAGGTACTGATCCTGCACAAAAGTTACCAAATATAGCTCTCAGTTCGGGAACTGTCATTGTAGCAGATAAGAAATATAATGTAAAGATTTTGTGTGAATTTCACCAAAATAACGTTTTATATATATTTGTACATTGTTTTCTATAATACCTATAAAATAACACGGTTATGGGTAAATATTGAACCCTAGTGGTCAGAGGCAGTCTCTGCGTAGTGATTATCAGCCACCCACCATTTTCTCGTCAGTCAAGTTATATGAACTGAAGAGAGAGTTCTGTATATGGAGTTGGAGACTGAAGTCATCACATCCCTCTGATGGTTTATCACCGTGTCTTTTACCCAGTAAACCTTTGAGCTCAAGCGAGGCAGTGTGTGCTGCATTATTTTCCAAGGAACCGAGAAGAAGGTTTACATCGTGGCTGGCACCCAGATTAGCATACAGCCCATGTCTCTGCAGTGTTTTGATCCTGGACCAGTTGAAAAGATGGCACTACAATGCGTCAGATCCACCATAGAGACCGTTATCAGAGGAGGTATGAGCTGACTGATCGGCCGGCTCAGGCCTCTTGCTGGTGGCTCAGCTCAGTTCAGTTGGTCAATGTTTTCTCAAAAACATATAATGCAGCCAGAATGAATCAGACCAAAATAAAGTCATGGTAACAAACAGCAGAAACATTACCCATTACTTCTGATGTTCAGTTCCAAAATAGAAATCTGGGAAATGGTCTGGGAAGCTTCAAGCCTATGCACACGGTACAGGTACAGTGGCACATGTCCATCCACAGTAGCAGTATGATCCATTTCCCAGCAAGTGTTTTAATGACATTTCCACAATGTTTAGAGCATCGCACATTTCCAAAAACCTATGAAAAGTCTATTTTTAAATCATTGTATCTAATGGAAATGTGCAGGTCTCATACTAGACACTTGTAATGCTTTCTGAGAGTGATTCACTGCATAAAAAGAAGGCTGCATTCCTTACATGGACCGCAACTCACTTTCAGTACAGATTGTATTCCATTAGAGAGAGAGAGAGAGAGAGTGAAACCTTATGCAAATGTCTCTGGAGTTATGTCCCTTGAGGCATATACAATTTGCCTATATGCCTTATGAGCAGGCAGCTGTACATAGCGTAATGCACACAGGTGTTTGATATGGGTTACCTTGGCTCTTTTGTGCAGGCAATATATTTTGGGAGAAAAAAAAAACACATACTGCAACAAAAGTCTGGAAAGAAATAAACTTCCATTGCACGGGCAGGCAGTTATTCAGTATTGTGTTTCTGACACTGGATCAACAATAAGAAAAATAAAAGAAAAAAATATGGTCTGCATTCATATTGCATTGAAGGCAGAATCACCTTTTCCCTTTGTGCTCCTTACCACAGCATCCTGGCATGTGTAGCAATCAATACTCATCTTTTTGCACAGAAATGATAGCTCTAACAACGTGAGACTATTGATAGGCTTTTCTAAATACATGTTTTCCTGCAAGAATAAACATCTGATGGGCCATTATGTGGGCTTAGTCTAGAAACGGATCAATCTGTCTGGGTTTCATTGTGTTGATATAGGAATACTTGTTCAGTAGAAAACTATTAAAAATATTCCTTTGGTATTTTAGACATATTGGCCTGGTTTCGAAAAGTTTTGGACTGTTATTTAGGCAAATGTTTTCTTTACCTATAGCATATAATTCTAAGTTTTCAAAGTAAACACATTCATTCTCTGGTTCAACACTGAAGGAAATATATGCAAGAACAGATCCTATCATTCAAAGTAACAACCCATTATTCATAATAACATAAGAAAACAAATTAATTTGGAGAGAACAAGAAAAAACAACACACGCAGAAATCAAATCGAATGTTATCTTAACATATTCCATAAATTACTTAGCACTGTCACAATAATCATGTTCCCTGTCAGGAATCTATTTATCTTACAAGCCATGTCAAGTCTTTGTAGTCTGCAGTTTTTATAGTTTGATTTGATTACACAGTAAGACAAATTGATCATAGAAAATATAAAAAGCATTCACAAAGGGAAAATGTTTTCAAATTAGTTTTTGGTTTTTTAGTGCTTTCTAGCCATGAAATGTAAAAATCAGCCTTGAGCCCTGCACACCTCGTTTCCTTAACTTTGTGTTGCCCTGCTCTTGTCCCGTCAGTGACACCACACAGAATTGTTCTATTGTTTAAATGCACGGTACAGGGTCAGCAGTCTGCGGGAATCACATTCTTCCTCTGCCCGCATCCTCTGCAGGGATGCTTTGCTGACCAAGCAAGTTTTTATACGTGTGTCCAAAATTAAAAAATGATGCGATTCCAAGTCCCACATTTCTACTTAAAAAGAATGCATGCAAAAACTGTAGAGCTCCCACTATTATGTCATGCATATTTTGAAACCGTTGTACAGTGGCCAATTGAAGTTTTACAAGCAACACACATTTGGGGAACTCAGTAGGTGTCTCAGATCCCCCCTTACTACTTTCAGGCCTCACCCATTTATCCTTAAAAATGATTCCAGCCTAGTGATCCTAAGGTTGAAAAAGTTTTCCCATCTTGCTCAGCAGAAACAGGTGGTGTGTTGTGCTGAAGACACTTAATGTATGGAGGGGGTGTGCTCAATGAATTTCAGGCTTGCGTTCACTTGTGTTGCTGTTCAGTTTAGATTGCCTTTCCCCAATATACAATGTAGACAGTGGTTATTTTAAATGGTATGAGGCCATTAGCCAGTAATTATTCTGGTCGATTAAACAGAACAATCACAAGCACAAACATGTGTCCAGACACACAGTTCTGGATCAAGAAAGTTGTTCCACTTCAATTTTAATTCACGAAAAAAGCTAATGAAGGCCTGAATTGGTTTGTTTAATAGTTTAAAGCCTTGGCTGGAATAATTCCTTGGAAAGAAAGTGGAGATTTGCTGCCAGACTTGGCCCAAACTCATTACTTGTCCAAGCCACAGGCATGTGCAGTCCAACACAGCGTTCCCATGTCAGTACAGATAGTAAGAGCAGCTGCATTTCAGTTTTCAGTTTAAATAAATACTCAATTTATTTGGAAATATGTTGTATGGAACATATCTGAAAAATTAGAGTGTACTGCTGCCTTTATAACATTGAAAAAGAGCATTGTGCAGATTGCGGATTTTCTGGCAAGCTCCTAAGTATTTTGGGAGGGAGTGCCTCATTCCAAAAAAAGCATGGCCCCGTCAACCAGTTTGAAATATTGAGAAAGTCAAGGCTGCCGAAAACTGTCAAGTGTATCTGTTTTTAAGGAACGTTTAGCTATTTGTCAAAGGGAATATTTCTGAATTGAGAATATTTTCTCTCTCTGGACAAGACAATGCAACTGAATTCATAAACAATAACAACATTGTTCAGGGAAGGTGAGTCTGAGGTGAAATTGCCTTCATAGGGAGTATATTTTAAATAATTTTAGACTTGGGTCCAGACACAGTACTACATTGTGGACTTATGAAAACAGTAGACACGTCACATTAAAGAGGCAATATTACAGCATATGAATTAAGCATACACACTCCATAGGTGAATGGCGACGCATTACATTACTTTATTAAACAATTCCAAAGATCCTGAATATAAGAAATACCTACTGGGATCACTTTTCCATGAGAGTCATACAAACAAATGTAATTTTCTTTGAATATCACTGGTGATAGTAGAATGATTGTAGTGGAATGGAGATTGAGTAGTTAGTTTTGGAGATTGCCGTGTAAAAACGAAACAGCGAAACGAGATTACTCTGTGTACCTTGAGATTAGAAATCAGAGTTTAACTGCACAAGCGGTGATTTTTCTTATTGCCGTGGCTGCTTGGCAGTTGTGTAATTAGATGGGACCAGAGCACAGTGTATTCTGTGAAATTAACTGAGGCCTCCAAACAGTCACGGCTGGATTCAGAATGCTGCCCTCTTCGCCTAAAGGCCTGACCTTGAATTAAAAACGGAAAACAAGGCATACTATATTCCAGCTGTGAAGATTTCATTTCCTAAAGCACAGAAAGATACTTTTTTCACTTTCTTTTTTTTTCTTTGCATTTGGTTTTCTTTTCCCCAAGAAGTGATTGTTAAGTAACACATGTACAAACCACTACATTTAAAAATAATCACATTCTGCAGAGCTCAGTTTCAGTATTTACATTGACTACAGACATAATTATCCCAAATTCAGTGTTTACACTAAAGTACATGTGCAATCAGTACAAATCTGGTTTTGGATTTTCTATATTTGTCATACTTGCACTTTTCAGAGTTAAGCACCAAAGCCATCCAGTTAGCAGATAGCAGAGGTGGAAAACATAGTTTCTCAACAGACTCTTCAGTATTTTGAGACCTGGCTGACATGTTAGGGATCTTAGCTCAGTTCCTTCAGATCTTTATTTGTGTGATATTAACTCAATGGCTGAAGTAAAGTAGAGTCAAAGCAGTCAGTCTATATTTCTCAACATTTATATCCATGTAAGAAACTAAAATGAGGCTTGCAAACAACCAACCTTTAATGCAGCCAGGCTAATTAAAAGATTAATGGGGATATTTTTAAATAATAGACCAATTGTATTAAAAAAATAAAATAAAATAAAATCAATGTAATTATCATGCAAGAAATGGAACACAAGAAACACAAGATGTGATACCTGCAGAAAGAATCAGGCAGTGCAACTGTTAATGCGTTATATAGCATATTTTTCTTTTTTTTTACTTTAAAGGCTTGTGGTGAACATATTTATTCCACATTTTCAAAAGGCTGCACTAGACCAAAGCCATTGCAGATCCGCTCCTGCTTTTATTACATCCATTTTGGGATGATTTGTTATTGAACTAAAGAATGCAACTTACAGCTTTGACCACACAATTTTTTACATTTCACAGCATTCCAGTTTCAGAAGTTATTTCTTTTGTCCAGCTCTGAAAGAGGCTGTTGGAAAAATATTCCTATTAGAAACCATTTTTAAACCACCATTACAAGAACAAAGGAACTTTAAGAACAGAATGCTTCAAAAGGCTTTACTAGAATTTTAAATTAATGCTCCAAGAAGCAAAAGTCCTGTCATTCTTTACACTACTGTATAAGATCCAATAAGTTACTCACCCCCACTTTAATCCCAGACCTAGCCAACTCAGAAGTTAAACCCATACAAATCTACACCCCATTGAGAAGAAATGCAATGCTAACTTTAATGGCAGTCGTGCTGCTGAAATATTAAGTTTATAGAGGACTCTGGCTCTATCGCAAGACTGGACCAAAATCTAATCCTAATTTCACTGCAAAATTTGTGTGCATGATTTCACTCAATTACCCATTACCAATGTAACCATTAGACCATTCCTACCTTCATCTGTATTTATAAATCAAAGATATCATTTGGAACATTTTTAAATGTCACATTTTCCTTTTTAGTATCCATAATTAATGTGTTCATAACACCCACATCTTCAGTGTGAAACGGCTCTTCCGTACCTTTTTCACTACCCTGTTCCCCCTCTGCAGCCATCACTGTAGCCCATGCTTACCGGCACTGTGGTGTTGTTGTTCGCTAATGCCCGTTTTGGTTCTTAATGAAACATGAACGCAGTTTATTGGGGTAGAATATGTATTTTATTATATGTCTATCGCTCAATTTACATCTGTGCTGCAGGAGGTCTTGGAAGTGTTTAAACTTGTATAAACTTAAAGAGTGGGGGAGCGTTGGCGTCTCTCGGCTGCGTCCCTCTGTTGCGCTTCCTGGAGTGCGAGTGGGGGCCTGCTTTTCAGGGTGCGCGCTACTGCATGTATCAGTGTCTGAAGCTGTTATTATTGGAGGGGTGGGAGTACTCACACACTGAATAATATAACCTCAGGAGGGAATTTTGGTGGTGTCTCCAGTATGTAACATGCTTATGCTGGAGACTCTTTACACATTAGAATCTACTGGACTGTGTCAGAAAGTCGTTTTGGTTAAATTGTTTAATTTTCTTAGCTGGCTACCCCTGTATCCACCTGCTTTAGTGGTATGGCCCAATTAGGGTAGGGTTGTGGGGATTATTCTTCTTTCTTTATTTTTGATATTTTGTTAATAAACAAGCCCTGTTGTTTTTGCACCGACCTTCTGGAATGGACCGTCTTTATTCTCCACCCACACCAGTGCCTTGCCACAGACTATCCTTTTATTAGTGGTGGTATCAACTATCACCCCACATTCAGTAATACACATAAGATAGTTAATTAGTCCAAGTAATACTTGTAAGCTAAATACATTTCAAAATCTTTATGCTGAAGTCTAATACTGCACTGCAGTGCAGATAGAGGAAACTTCCCGCTCATTATATTATATCATTAGGTTGCCTGTCCTATTTTAAGGCCAAACAACAGCTTGAACACCAACCCCTACCAACACCATAATTTCAAGATAGGCCCTTGAAAATCTGCGCCCATTTCAGTTACAGTGAGGGAATAAAGTAATTGATCCCCTGCTGATTTTGTACATTTGCCCACTGACAAATAAATGATCAGTCTATAATTTAAATGGTAGGTGTATTTTAACAGTGAGAGACAGAATAACAACAAAATAATCCAGAAAAACGCATTTCAAAAAAGTTATACATTGATTTGCATGTTAATGAGGGAAATAAGTATTTGATCCCCTATCAATCAGCAAGATTTCTGGCTCCCAGGTGTCTTTTATACAGGTAACGAGCTGAGATTAGGAGCACTCTCTTAAAGGGAGTGCTCCTAATCTCAGCTCGTTACCTGTATAAAAGACACCTGTCCACAGAAGCAATCAATCAATCAGATTCCAAACTCTCCACCATGGCCAAGACCAAAGAGCTGTCCAAGGATGTCAGGGACAAGATTGTAGACCTACACAAGGCTGGAATGGGCTACAAGACCATCGCCAAGCAGCTTGGTGAGAAGGTGACAACAGTTGGTGCGATTATTCGCAAATGGAAGAAACACAAAATAACTGTCAGTCTCCCTCGGTCTGGGGCTCCATGCAAGATCTCACCTTGTGGAGCTTCAATGATCATGAGAACGGTGAGGAATCAGCCCAGAACTACACGGGAGGATCTTGTTAATGATCTCAAGGCAGCTGGGACCATAGTCACCAAGAAAACAATTGCGCCGTGAAGGACTGAAATCCTGCAGCGACCGCAAGGTCCCCCTGCTCAAGAAAGAACATGTACAGGCCCGTCTGAAGTTTGCCAATGAACATCTGAATGATTCAGAGGAGAACTGGGTGAAAGTGTTGTGGTCAGATGAGACCAAAATCGAGCTCTTTGGCATCAACTCAACTCGCCGTGTTTGGAGGAGGAGGAATGACCCCAAGAACACCATCCCCACCGTCAAACATGGAGGTGGAAACATTATGCTTTGGGGGTGTTTTTCTGCTAAGGGGACAGGACAACTGCACCGCATCAAAGGGACGATGGACGGGGCCATGTACCGTCTAATCTTGGGTGAGAACCTCCTTCCCTCAGCCAGGGCATTGAAAATGGGTCGTGGATGGGTATTCCAGCATGACAATGACCCAAAACACACAGCCAAGGCAACAAAGGAGTGGCTCAAGAAGAAGCACATTAAGGTCCTGGAGTGGCCTAGCCAGTCTCCAGACCTTAATCCCATAGAAAATCTGTGGAGGGAGCTGAAGGTTCGAGTTGCAAACGTCAGCCTCGAAACCTTAATGACTTGGAGAGGATCTGCAAAGAGGAGTGGGACAAAATCCCTCCTGAGATGTGTGCAAACCTGGTGGCCAACTACAAGAAACGTCTGACCTCTGTGATTGCCAACAAGGGTTTTGCCACCAAGTACTAAGTCGAAGGGTCTCAAATACTTATTTCCCTCATTAACATGCAAATCAATGTATAACTTTTTTGAAATGTGTTTTTCTGGATTTTCTTGTTGTTATTCTGTCTCTCACTGTTAAAATACACCTACCATTAAAATTATAGACTGATCATTTCTTTGTCAGTGGGCAAACGTACAAAATCAGCAGGGGATCAAATACTTTTTTCCCCTCACTGTAAGTCAGTAGAAAAGTCACCACAAACAGAAAGCCTATGTTAACTGGGGAGGCCTCTAATTCTAGCCTGGAACAAAATGTAAGAAATGTGATTGCCAATCCTCATTTTAGTGCAAAATGTTGATAATTTTACTCAAACCAATACATTAAGAACAATGTAACAGTATGTGGTAGACCACTGCCACCTTCATTGTATTCCTCATTAAAATTTTCCTAAACACTGCTATCTAACAGGAATAACAATTAATTATAGTAACATCAAAATAGTACTCAGAATCTTAATTTAGAACTGTGATACCGTACTGTAGTGTCACACTGAGAGACTTGATATTGTAAAACTATTGTTCTACATTCACAGATTACCTAAATCATTTCAAACCTTGAAGACAGCTAGTGGTATTAATTTTATTCAGACCCACCACGCTCCCCTCTAAAAAGATTGCAGATAAATCTTTCATGTATAATTCCACCCCTACCCCTCACTCTCTTATGCATGTACTGCAAGCAGGAATTCATTTTTCCACTAAGACCGTCAAACTCTGTAATGAATGATAAGGTTCATTACTGTAATAAAGAGCAGGAAGCAGAACTTGTTATCAGTTGATTTGACGACAGATTGAATCATTGGTTTTCATTAGCAGTACAGTACCACTAAGGACACCAAACTGTGCCTCATAAATTATTATAACAACTAGAAAGAGCAGCATTACTAATGTAAGGTGCAAAACCATGCAACAAAATAACAATTTTTCACAATCCATCTATTATTTGTAATCAAATGTCTTGTTTTTCCCCTTCAGAACAATTAGGCATTGCAAATGTTGTGGTTAGAGTCCATATGAAATTAATGCACCAAAAGGTATGATGCTTTCATATGTAAATAAACAAACATTGTATGTTATTGTAGCAAACTTAAAAGTAATATCCGATAAAAAAATAAAATAAACAGGCCTCTATGGGTTCTCTCTACTTTTTATTATTTTGAGAGAAACAAAAGTTTAAATTACTTGTCTCATTTATATCAACTGCATACTAAATCATATTCTTAGGGTTTTCACTGTACTAACAACCTGAGACAATTGCACATCATTGCTAGTCTTTTAACTGCATACATGGACTTCAGATGACTTTCCTACTGTACTGATTTAGAGTTTATAAGGACGGTTGACCATAAATCCTGTAACGGCTTATCGTTAATCACGTGCCTGTTCTACAGCAACCAAACTCTAAGCCGAAGATACAGTTCTCCATTACAAGTTCTGACCTCTGTTTCATATATCTGGAATCAATTTTCTCTTGGATTCATTGCCCAAATAACCTTAGCTATTTTAAGTTTTGATGTTTTTCTTTTCTTTTAAAGGTCTTGAAAGAATGATCACCTGGATTGAAATAGTTCTATTTGACAAAGTATTGATTTAGCATTCTGTCATGTCTGTACTGGTAGTATTTTGTGTGATAGCCATACAAATAACCAGTAATATGGAAAATTTAGTATCAAGTGGAGTCTGTTCACTATTTTCACATATTTTAAAATCAATTTCAATTAATGATTAATCAAACACTTTGAAGCCACAAAATGAGTTTTCATGTCATCGCCTGACCTTCAGTATGATTAATTAAGACAAACTATCTAATCAAAAGCAAACCCTAATGAGTGTCTAATGTGGAAACCTGGGGATTGCAAGCTGTGTATCAAGATACAAAATAAGAATCTATTTGTTTTGCCCATCAGCAAAGAATGAGTTCAAAGTTATTATAACTCAATCCCGATTTACAACAAAGAGAATTTTTTTTTGATGTTGTAACATGAATGTCAATTTCTCTGCTAGGGTTGGTTTTGGGGGAGGGAGATGGAATGACACATTTTCCATGAATCTTTCTGAACATCATGTTATGTATAATTTCTTCTCATAAATTACAGCTAGTCTGGTAAATCTCTTCCTTGGGATTTCTAAAAAAAGAAAGTCTTCCCAGACTGAATTTTAAATTTGACGGTTTATTACTAAATCATGTAAAAATATCCAACTGCAATCAATGTTGAGCCCCTCGATGACACTTTTGAAACTATATACTGTGGTACACTTTTTCCTGTCCATTGAAAATGCACTCTCAAGTCTCGTAAAACTTTGCTGTTTTGAGGCCAACAGCAGTTTGCAAGTGTTCACGTTTGTAGATGGCTAAACATAATAACACCTGACTCGACTTGATTTGTCCCACTTATTGTTCAGTTTCAAATTTATGGTTGTAATTTCACATTTATATATAACGTATTACAGCAGTACTAATTCATTATGTGAGATGGTTGTACCCTTGTCTAAATCAAACATTAGGCCTATGGAGCATAAAATTAAGTCTGTATGCATTTTTTATTTTATTTCCTGGATTATAAATTACTGAATGTAACTTTAGGGAGGTACAGTACATCTGAAATGTTTCTGTTTCAATCCAGAATGTATTTTAGGTCAGATGTTCTTGAGACATATGTATCTCATGTAGAACTACATTGCTTTGTTCTTCTAGAAAATAATAATCTTAGAATGAGTATTCAGACTATTGTGGGGACTGTTGTCTGTGTTAACTGTTGACCTACAGGACCCTTTTGAGAAACATTTGATGACTCCACCACCTGATCAAATCACTCATTACACTATTTTTTAATGATCTTCATAAGCGTTCCTTTAAGATTTCTGCAGCTGTTTGCTTTGAAAGAGCACAGCTTCTTCACATAAGTCTCATCACTAAAAGTCTCCTGTACAAAGAGCAGTCATTTAGACCTTTTATCCTTTTGTCCTAAGATATTGGTTTACAAATCTTACAAGACTATCATGCATTTGCAAGTTAAGCAGTGCAGAGATTTTCTTTCCCATGGAGAGAACTGAACAAGAATGGATCACCAACCGATCTTTGCTCTACAGTTTGCAATTCATTTTATGGCTGAAGCCATGTGTTTAACAAGATGTCTTCTAGTCAAAAGCTCGTTTAACTGTTGTATAGTCTTATTATGTTAAAGTACATTTCATAAATCTTTGCAGGGGCAGACTTTCTAAATAGAAAAGGAAGTAAAACCTGTCAATATTAAAGTTAAAGGTACTTACGGTTAAAAAGGCAGGATACAAACATTTTGTGCTTTGAGACATCATTCTTCTATAGCATGAAAACGTTATATGTATATACCAAGCTCTTCATTTACCTTAATTTAATTTACAACTACAAAGGCACTAAAAGCTACTCAACCATTTTACATCAGATACACCAGAAAAAGGATCTCTTTCTTGAAAACTGAAAAAAGACAAAAGCAAGATAATCTGAGTGTAAAACAAGCTGCACACACAGCTGATAGCGTGTTCAAGACAGTACGTTTCATTGATTGGGCTGTGCTGCATACATCCCCATAAACAAAGGTCTTCTCGGTCCTTTCATTGACATTAGCCTTGCACTTTTAATACCGATAAGTGACTAACTTTGACACTGGCAATCAATTTCCCTGGTGCTGTCTCTTGCAATCTCTATACTCCACCTGACAAAGGCACAATCCAGACTCCTATCAGGACTCAGGGCAAGTAAGCCCTGGCAAAGCATGATAGAGTTGTCAATCAAAGTGTCAAAAGATTGAGACAGCAAGCCCTTGTTTAATCTCAGCTCCATGAAGCAATAAGTGTATGTTTTCACCCGATTAGGAAGCATGCAAATGACCTCAGGCACAATCATAATCATAGCAGTTGTGGGGTTTATACATAGATTTCCAAGATTTACACAGAGGTTTAACAATGTCTTTGAGGCAGCTTCAGATAAAACTCTGGGCCTAGGCTATTTTATCTAGTGTTGTGTACGTCTTCTAATGTACAGTCCACCTTTGGCATCTACTGACACTATCACATAATCTGATGATATGAAGGACCCATCTCAGAGTCACAAGTGATATCTCATGAAGGTAGAAGGTTATCTTTTTGATGAGAGCTTCCTGATTAATTTCCCTGGCAATCCCAAACAGAATTTGTTTCCTTTTATTTATAAATGCATTTTGAACACAGCTGTTTGAATGCATCAGGTGAAATGCAAATTTGTGACATACATGATTGCCACAGACAGCTAAGCTAAATCAGTGGAGGTTGGCTCTGTAGTGTGGAATTTTGAGCGAGGGAAATGCAACCTTCATCAAGGACAATTCATTGTTTTCAAACTTTGCACAAAGTGTCCTGCTCTGCACACCGTGCTATTTTGGTGACTGTTGCAGTATCTTGAGCACAGCGAACGATGGTCACTTCCTGGTACCCATTGTTTACTTGTTGGCACCCTCCACAATGTTATTTCAGAACGCCCTCTGAATCCTTGTTTGTTTGTTTGTCTGGCAGCTTCACCTCAGCAGACCTCACACCATGCCAAGGCCACAGCTCATGGCTTTGACTACTGTTTACATCGTCCAGGATACTCTCTCCTCAGGGTGGGAGCCCATTGAAATTGTTATGTGGGTGTATTTACATGGATTTGCATCAAAGCAAAGGAAAGCTTCTAAAGCTTAAGTCAAGTGACCTGAGGTGAAAGGTTTTCCCTTTGTCTTGAAGGTTTTTTGACCATTATCTTGTATCATGTTGTAAAGAAAGTATGGCTTATTTCTTAGAAACATAAACTGTACATGTTAAATTATCACTGTAAGACATTATTTCCATATTTTACACATTATTATTATTTTTTAAACAAAATAAATAATATTCAATTGCAGTAAAATGTGAAAACTAGATATGTAAAAAGACAGATGATTACACCAAAACAAGGTCAAAGTTGGGGCAAATGTAATTCACAGAGGGCAGAGAGGGACAAGAACAGCCTATTATTTATTTTCTCTAAGCTTCTGTGACCTTCCTGTAGGTTATAATCCACACCATGTAAAATAACAAAAACGAAACATGTTCCTGTATGTGTTCACAAACCAGAGCTACCTACCACAGGGGATTATCGCATTTTACTTATAGCATAGCCTATGAAATCACTGTGAAACTAAAAATTTAAAACAGAATCTTTAGGAAATATCATCCAAATGCGTTGTCATACTACTAGCAGTAAAACCTGTGTTAAAAGGACATGTTGAAAATATAGCTCAATAAAAAAAGACTCTGAAAGCTAATTTGATTTGACTTGGGGATGAGTTAGGGATTAGCGAAACATGCAATAAAGCCAGACCAACATGTCTGGAAGAGTGGCTGTAGTATCTTATCAGCAGTAGCAGGCCTCTCTGCATGAGGAGGCAGCCTTGTTCTCCCAGCAAGGGCTTGATAGTGGTCTGTACTCCCATTTCAACAGTCAGTTCCCTCAGTTCGCACATTGACACTGTCGTGGTGAATGCAGGCCCAGGGAGGTTTTTAGAAAACAATTCTTAAATGTGGTTGTATGCTGTTGTGGTTATATATCAAACGATGGGTTAGAACATCATATTTAAAGAAGGTCCAGATATACAATTAGCACTGCTTGTGAATAGCCATTCAAACCCACAACATTCCTTAAACACTATCTAGGCTGCAAGCTTGTTGTGGCAATGTCCAAGTAAAACTGGCCATGGTGGTCTGCAGCCCAGCCAGGAGTGAAGGGGAATGTGCCAGGACACCACAATAAAGTGTGTGGGGTGTTGGGAAGGAGTTGGGGATGGGAGGGAGGAAAAAGTCAGCATTGGGGATTTTGAACTTGGAAATGAAATAGGTGACATTTCGCACTAAACAACAGGAAGAAGAAAAACTATTTCAAAAGTATTGATAGAAATTGATAGAAAAAAATGAAGCTGTGGCATTTTTTTTACCATTCTCAATTGTACATTAAGCTCAACGGGAAGAGTAAGTTGCATTTATTATCGTTTAATGATACATAAAATAAAATGGTTTTCTGTCTCTTCAGCAAAGGTGTGATACTGGAAAGAAAGATGTTAACAAGACAACATAGAAATTCTAATATCCTAGGGCAGATGGTGATACTTAATGGCTTAAGAAAAATCAATTTAGTGAACTAAGGATTCAAGGCCAGCAGCAACACAGCCAAGGTTACCACTCCAACCTCATTATGTCTGTTTCATTGAAAAGTTACACACCTCTTTTTAAGAATTTATGCAGCTTCTACTGTCTCAGGGCAAAGTATATTAAAGTTAATTTCCAAACCTTGGTAGACGCAGATATCTGATACTCAGTACAATAAAGAACTTTCACCTTGACTAGAACACATGCATAATTAAGAACAGGCAAGGTGGCTGTTGTCTGGCAGATATGAACCATTAACTACAGTGACTGATGCTTTCTCAGTCTCTGTTTTTAAGCACACCCTATTCAGAGTTTGTCAGAGAAAAAGGGGTGTAAGGTGGAACTAATATGCAATTTTTTCAGTTCGATACACAAAATATAAAGCTTTCAAAAATCAAAGTAATATTTCTATCTGTGACCGGCATTAACACAAAGTGGCGTGAATTTTGATTTTGAAGTGTGCAGTACATTGGGCTCTAAATAAATTGATTTGGTGCCGGGGTTTGAGGGCTGGAAGATTTAGACCTCCAAAAAGTTGATGGATTTCTCTTCGGGTGACTGACAGAGGCTTATTGGTTAATTAAGTACCAAGAGCTCTGTGCATCCGTTGAGATTTAATCAATATTTTCTCACTGCTAGAGATCTTCCTGTCCTCTCCAATTCAGTGAAATGGCATTTGCTTTTTTAATACTCTGTGAGGAATCCCGCAACCCCACTGACCCCCTTTCCCTCTACTATTGTGCATAATCTCTATCAACAACTATTTCCCTACCCTGGGCTCATAATGAGAAAGTGAAGGTAGCTAGAGGCTATTCAGGCAGACCATGCCAACAACAAATCACATGGGTGTGCGACTTTCACCCAGAGCATTGGTAGCAATCTCCTTTTCTTCGGGAAGTAAATCAATTTTACCACTAAGGAGACCAGTTCTCAATCAGCATGCAATTAGACCTTGGAATATATCAACATGCCTGCATCCAGCACAGGTCAAGTTCAAATCCGCAAAAAGCTATCTACAGTGGATTGTAGACCAGGCAGTCTGTCAACAGCCACCATAATGCATGTAATCTGATCTATCGATTGTGCAGAAATTAATGTGGGGGATGTATGTTTTTGCTCTCTGTCAGTCTCCTGTTGCTCGTCACGGGCAATGAGATATTAAGTCGGCAGAATTGCTTTGAGTATCTATCAACTGTGCTTTAGAGGATTCTGAAGTGTTGATGTAATCTGCAGATTGAAGTGTCATGCACACTCCATGGTTTTGGCTATTTCCCAATCTGGAACAAGGAGAAAGTTACACCGGCTTGTGGGACAGGGAGGTCACTCAAGGCCAGGTGGTTGCGACTAAACTCCTGTCGTAAGTCTTTGTTGTGGTGCAGACCTGGGTCGTAGTTCAAACAATAATGGTAGTATAATATCACATTTTCTCAGACCAAAACGAGACTGCTTTTTGTTTTACTAAATCGATTCCAACATGCACTTTGCTTCAACTTTCTACATTTAATTTGCTGGAAGTCTTTCCTTCAGTTCTGGGCCAACATATTCCGTTAAACCCTGCTGTATGTTGCTACATTTGTATTAAAATCAAGAAATTGTTTATTTTTTATTGTATCTATCTTTAATCAGAGTCTCCTACTGCTTCACTTGTATACCAAACAAAACCACCACCTTACTTGGAAGTGAGCACAGATGCAAGAATGGGCCAAGCGGAGGCCATCCAACTACTCTAGGTTATGCTTGGTTTGGAATCATTGTCACAACACGGCAAAGACCAATGGTATGTTATCGTTAGATGTTCTTCTTTGAACAGATACACTCTTGCCTGTTATCATTTATTGCAGCAGGTTTTTTATTAATAAAACAATGAGTGCATCAAAGATTCTGCGTTAACAAAAAGTCAAGGCTAGCTGCCGATCAACAGGCTGTGGTGAGTTCAATTTGCAAAGAGGGCCTGTGGTCTTCCCAGCAGGATCATGCATGGGGAAACAATGCTAGTCTGTTGTGTGAAGAGGGATTATAAACAATAGTGGGATGAAGTGTTGATTGGATTGGATTTGACTTGGATTGGAGTTGAACTGCATACAGGTCCCCTACATACACTGACTTCTGCCAGTTTTGACCAACAGGTTTTGGAAAGTGACAAAAGAGCTAGAAACATTTCTAACAAGCAGAGGGTTAAGAAACCATTGCAACCAAAAATTGAAATTGACTGGAACATGTATCCTTAAACCCTTATAACCTCGTCAAACATCGATCACAGAAACAATTAAGGGGACTGTTCTGACATGCCTTTGAAGTTGCAAATCTGGGGATTAATTCCCAAGCTTTCATTGGGGCCCATTGTGTTTTTGTTTGAAATGATGTAAATCTGCAGAAAGAATGGAAAGGGTTAATTATAGGGCGTGTGTCCTGCTGAAAATCACAGAAGCCCCTCCGTGCTTCAATTCGGGCCGTATTAGAATTATATTCTCACAAGGATTTCCCGCACGGATGACACCACTTGCAACCAGAAAAAAAAAAATGCATTCAGCAAGTGGAAGGGTTAAACACTTGGATTTGCTAGCTTTTGCATTAAAAGCTCTAAGCGTAAACAACTAATACAACAAGAGAAAAACTAATTATGGCATAAGGCATGAATCTTTCCCTGCTATCTATATTTCAGGCGCGCTGGCAGTCTCCCAGTGAATTTCCACTCGTTGGAAAAGATGGCCTATTTCGCTGGAGGCTCAAGGGAGTATATTTATATAAATCATCATCTCAGAAACAGCCTAAAGGGTTTGTCTTAGCATTAAAGCTTCAGCAACTTTGAAAGAAAAGACAGTGCAGCTCTAGAGATTGGCACAGCGCTTTAAGAGAACACTGCATTGGGCTGAGTGAAGATGAATTCAGGCAATGCTGAACACCCGCCAAGCAAAAATTATTATTTTTTCTTTATCTGCGAGGTATAAATATTTAAAGACTTTCTCAGTTTAGCACATTAAAATGACTGTCTACAGTATGCGTTTAATTGCAGTTATCCTATTTAGAATTTGATGACAGCAGATCAAAAGATTTGTCTTGGCACCCATTTACTACATGAATCAACAGCAAGAATTACCCTGTATTCTGTCAAAAGTGTATGTTATAATTCGGTTTGATATTCCAATTCATTCTTGATTCTGTCATCAGTCCTTTTGCATACAAATAAATTATAATAAGGTATAGGTTGCCTAAGATACATTATATTGTATGTATTTAAGGGCATGTATTTTGACACAGAGGGTTGAATTGAGAACTCAAAACAATTTCAGTTTTGCATGTGTGATATTTAAATTAGTTTCAGTTTTTACAGCATTTGGGATTAAGCCAGTAATGCAACAGTTGCAGTTGAACTGTTATATTTATTACCCTTTGTGTCAATGTTTGTTATTTCATTTTCCAGGATGGGATTCTAGGGCATGACAATGTATTTGTTTGGGAAGAAGCATTTGACAGTTTACCCCGTCAACAGAAAGATAATTTAAGATTAGATTGCGTAGACTAGAGGTAGTGTTTTTGTTTGTTTTCCCATTCTTCAACCTGCACATATAGTCTTTTGTTCTTATTCTGCTTACTCTCAAGGATGTGAGAAGCTGTTCTGTGGATATCGGTAAAGCAAGCTGCCCTCCAAACACCTGTTCACAATTAACACATACTCACATTAAATATTTATCAGTTCATTTGCATTGTTAATTTATTTGCATTATGAATGCTTCCTCAGATACTTCAGTTGTCAAATGATTATATGGTTTAATTGCTATTTATTTATTTATTTATTTATTTATTTATTCATTTCCAAACCACCTCAGATTGCTGATAAACAAACAAACAAAAACAAAACACATACACACACACACATAAAGTACAAACAGGGTAGAGAGAAAGGATCAATGGATATTTGCATATGCATGAATATTGTGATTATTATTTAACCTATGCAGTAACCTTTTCCAAACTCTCGGCTTTCCTGTGCAGTAGGGCGTGGGAGTGTGTTGTTTTGACACTTCGGAAGTGAAAAAGTGAAAACATAAGGCTAAAGATCTAGTTCTGTTATCTATTTTGATCCCTCAGGGCTG